>NC_056737.1:1053703516-1054017404 GCF_019279795.1 Protopterus annectens | reverse complement strand
GGCTGTTGGGCAGGGTTGGGAATTAGATATTGGGGAATCCTTGGTTAGGAAAGCTATGCTATCCATGAAGTAAGAGTTGAATTCTATTGTTTCAAGTGGTAAGTTATTGGGAGAGGGGTTAGGGTTGACTTTGGCTGTAATTTATGAATGTATAGAACTACATAATTTCTTCTGGAGCTTTTATTCTGAGGCTTCCACTAAAAAGGGCACTGCCCTTTCAGAATAATCTGGTAAATAAATGTAAGTAAATAAATAAATCTGTAATCTCTTTTCTTTAAGATCAAAACAAGTTGTACCACCTCTGTTCTTCAGCTCACATTTACAGATTCCAAGACATAACACACAAAACAGTAACATCTTGTATTTGTCAACTTTTTTTTATGCCTAAATAAGACATTATTTGTGTTCTTAATTATAATAGCCCGTAGATGTTCACAAATGCTATTTTTAA
The DNA here is from genome assembly GCF_019279795.1 of Protopterus annectens. Taxonomy (NCBI): domain Eukaryota; kingdom Metazoa; phylum Chordata; order Ceratodontiformes; family Protopteridae; genus Protopterus; species Protopterus annectens. The sequence goes on along the minus strand of NC_056737.1, from coordinate 1,054,016,953 downwards.
CATCTTGGTTGTCTTTTCTGTGTAAATTGAACCACATCCTGAACACTGTACAATATATTCAACATTAGTCAACTTACAGATAGAACGACCAGGTGATCAGTAATGTTTATTAGTGGCACAATAATAAATTGGAGGCCCAACCATTATGAATTGACACCTTCTGCACTTTAAGATTGTATAGATGTTTACTTTGTTAATAAATTCATGTTTCTCATGTGTTTTTTTAACATCTAAGAAGGCTTTAAATAACTTCCATTTATCAGGGGTAAACTTAATACCAACTAAAATTAGAACCAACAATATCCTATACTAGAGGTAACCCCATACTCAGCAGTTTTGAAGAAATACAGTGAATCCAGCATAGTGTGTACACACACACACACACACACACACACACACACACACACACACACACACACACACACACACACACACACAGTTACTTTTTTCATAGTTAATTGCTTTTGTCCTACAGTGACCAATGACTTCATCATAACTAAAGCAATAAACCTTCCTCCTATATATAGTGTCACTTAATTAATGTCAGCTGACCAAATAATCAACCATTTAAAGGAGCCATGCCATAATAAAATGCTGTATACCAAGAAAAATAGTACCAAACAAATATCAATTTGTATATCATTTTTAATTAAAGGAAAAGCATAGAAAGTCTGTTTTAAAATTTTTAAATAAGTAGAAAAATGTTAACTCATGCCTGAAACATCCTAAGTGAAATACTCTTCAGCCAGCAAAAGTTTTATCACATAAAAATTAAAGTTAAAATTCAAAAAGGTAGTATCTGCTTATATGTTATGTATATGATTACAGTTTAGCAGGTGTAGCTTTCGGTGCAGGAATCAATCCATCCACAACCTCTTTTTCCCATTTTTGTACATGGGGTTGAGGTGTCACTTCAACAGCAACAGTCATCTAGAGCCAAGGTTTACACCACCGGGTGGCTAGCTCTGCCACTGTAGTTCTTCACTACACACACACACACACACACCGCTGGCCAATTTATAGTGTCCAATCCATCTACTGCATGTCTTTGGAATGTGGGAGTAAATCAGAGCAGGACTAACGTAGAAGGCTGAGAACGCTCCAAAAAACACAAAACACGTTGGATAAAGAAACTTTATGAAAAGACGCAAAGCTTTCGGGAAAAACCCTTTCTCAATACTGAATACAGACAGATAAAAAGCAATTGCTTATATACAAGCCCAAAGACACATGACCGCAGCCAAAATCATGTGACGCTATCCACATTAGAAATTTTAAAAACATAGAGTAAACATATAACAGTGATGTGATAAAAAACAACTTAGTCAAATACACCAAAGCATAATAAAACATAGTCCTTATAGGCTCCAACAAATTTTACCTAAAAAATGTATAAATATTCATTTAATCATTTCATAGTACGCTGTAATTTAGTAAGAATAGGCTTAATACTAACAGTGTTATTAATACCCGGAGGATGATCAGCTCCCAGACGTATAATCCATTGATATTCCTTAGTTTCGAGATAGTTATTAATATCCCCTCCCCGCTTCAGAGGTACCACTAAATCTATCACCCTAAACTTAAATATATGTGCATTTCCACAAGATTGTATATGCTTAAATAGAGCATTGTTGGCATATTGTCTTCTAATTTCTGATTTATGCTCAATGATCCTATCTAGAACGACAGCCCCATGAGACAGGGCAAGAACAGTCGCAGATAGTAAGAGGTATTTTAAACCTCTCTTCTTTTGCATTAACTGAATCTCATTTATCACTTCTATCTAGGGGCCTGAACTTTATTCCGGTTGGCACCTTGGATTTAGTTACCATTTTAACTGATCTTAAAATGTTTTTAAGAACTTTGAATTTGAAACTGATATTTAACAATAATACTGAGCTTACTAGCATTTGTAAAAAGCGTAGTACATTCATTCCTGTGAATGTACCTGTTACTGTTGCCTTTCATGATGTATGTGAGGTTGATTTTAGGGCACGCTACAATACCCATGGAGTTGGGATGAGCTATAATTTAACTCATGAGCAGTATCTAGCTTTGAAGTGCATAAAACGCAATGATAACATCATTATTAAGCAGGCGGATAAGGGTGGTGTTATCGTTGTTATGGATAGGGCTCACTACAATCTATCAGTGGGAATGTTACTTTCAGATCCTTTAGCTTTTAAAGCGATTAGCTTCTTGGATGTCAAAAGACATATCACTAATGTTAATCTTTGCATTTATGATATGCAACTAAATAATGATCTTGACTTGGATTTATTTCACTTTTTTTCTGTGCCATGCCCTGTTATACCACAACTTTATGGGCTTCCTAAAATACATAAGTGCATGTTGAACCCTCCAATGAGACCTATTGTTTCTGGCAATGGATGGGTTACTGAGCCTATCTCAGTGTACCTTCAGAAACAATTATATCCTTTTTTAGAGAAATGTAATTTTGTACTTAAGGATACTGGTGATTTTTTGAATAAATTGTCCACTTGGTATTTTTCTAATACTAATTTATGTAATAGGGATGAATATCTTTTTGTAACTTTGGACATTGTGTCGTTATTCACTGTTATTCCCAATTCGTATGGTATTGAGTCCATTAGAGAATTTTTAACAGCTCAGAATTCTATAACAACTGATTTGGTACAGAATATCTGTCTTCTATTGGACATCATACTAAATAACAATGTATTTATGTTTAACCAACAGCCATACCTACAGATTAATGGTGTGGCAATGGGTACCCCTGTGGCCAACACATATGCTAACTTGGTGTTGTACCAATGGGAATTGCAGCATCTACATGATGGGAATAACTTTTTGGACACGCACATTGTATTCTACCAACAGTTTGTTGATGATTGTTTTTTGATTTGGAGAGGTTCTAGTACTAGTTTAGAACAATTTATTTCATATTTGAATTCAACTACTACCTTTCTTAATTTTAAATCAACCATAACCAGGGATGAAGTCTCATTTCTTGATGTTAAAATCTTTTCAAGTGATGGGTTTCTTAATACCACTATTTACAAAAAGCAGACGCATATTGCAAGATATATACATGCTAATAGTATGCATGCCCCACATGTTTTTCGGGGCGTAGCTAAGGCCCAGTTTATAAGAGCTAGCAGGCTTAATACTGATGATGAAATATTCAATATACAACTATCAGAGATGTATCAAGATTTTGTTAATTGTGGATATGATGATATTATGTTAATGGAGCTAAAGGATCATGTCATCCGCAATAGGTGTACTTTGTATTTACCTTACTTCAGGAATGTGCAAAATCAGGATAGTGAGGTCCAGCCTGATACAATACAGAATGTCAATGTATATAATGGGATTAGGTATGTTACTACTTTTGCCAATAGGATTGCCTATGTTAAGCAAGTAATATATAAATATTGGCCTGTCCTAATGGCATCTCCTGACATTTCTAGAATATTGGGTAACAAACCGTTTTTTAGTTATAGAAATATGAGAAACCTTAGAAGCATATTGTGCTATAAGGATTTTTGCCTTCTGATTGCTCCTAACTTTGATAGACCCTTATGTTCTATTTCTTGCTTTGGCACTTTTAAATGTCATAATTGCTCTTGTTGTTTGGATTTGGTTGATACTATGGATTCTGTTACTTACATTCATCCGAGTACTAATCGTATGTATAAATTTAGCCTTAGTGCAACTTGTAACTCTATCAATGTGGTTTATATGGCAACGTGCATTGCCTGCCATTCATTTTATGTTGGTAAAACAACGCGTAGGCTCAAAGATAGGATCATTGAGCATACATCAGACATTAGAAGACAATATGCCAACAATGCTCTATTTAAGCATATACAATCTTGTGGAAATGCACATGTATTTAAGTTTAGGGTGATAGATTTAGTGGTACCTCTGAAGCGGGGAGGGGATATTAATAACTATCTCGAAACTAAGGAATATCAATGGATTATACGGCTGGGAGCTGATCATCCTCCGGGTATTAATAACACTGTTAGTATTAAGCCTATTCTTACTAAATTACAGCATACTATGAAATGATTAAATGAATATTTATACATTTTTTAGGTAAAATTTGTTGGATCCTGTAAGGACTATGTTTTATTATGCTTTGGTGTATTTGACTAAGTTGTTTTTTATCACATCACTGTTATATGTTTACTCTATGTTTTTAAAATTTCTAATGTGGATAGCGTCACATGATTTTGGCTGCGGTCATGTGTCTTTGGGCTTGTATATAAGCAATTGCTTTTTATCTGTCTGTATTCAGTATTGAGAAAGGGTTTTTCCCAAAAGCTTTGCGTCTTTTCATAAAGTTTCTTTATCCAACGTGTTTTGTGTTTTTTAGTAAATGAGAGCACCCAGAGGAAACCCACACAAACATAGGGAAGACATGCAGACTCTACACAGAAGGCACCCAACCAAGAATCAAACCGGGAAACCTCTTGCTATGAGGCAGCAACATTATCCACTGTGCCACTGTGCATAATGGAAATATTGTCATTCAAACTAGGGGATTCGACACATTGTGTTTAAGCTGCCACAGCAGTTCCATATACTCAAGCTTGTTCTTCCATGCCCCTCTCACTCATTCATGGGAAGTATTTCCAAAATAGGAAAAGAAAACATTCTAAAATTTTGACAAAGAATGCTTGTATAACTGAAATTAATTGTACAAGAGGCATAGTCTTAACTCCTAATCTCTGCTTTCCGAAATGGACTTCCTGCCATCTTGTGGTGAGAGTTCATGATTACATTTATAAGACACAAGCAGTGAATGCATTACAACTTTTTTGTAAATTCTTGCCTTTTCCTTTATTAATTTAGCTTTTTTCATTAATTCACTTTAAGCAGTTGTATGCCTGCATATGTAACACATTTGTCTACATCCAATATTTTTTAATTTTTTTGGGTGGACCCTGTTAAAATATAATGAAGTAGTAATATTTTTTTTTTTTAATTTTAGTCCATCTTCTGTTACTGTTATTACCTTTATAAATTAACAAATCCAAATATCAAACAATTATTACTCATAAAGGAGTGCAGTTTAATGTAAACACACCACCTCCAAATTAAAATAAATGCTTTTATATTTTTATTTTATTAATTTTCCTCATTAAGTAGGCTGATTTGAAAGCTCTTTTCAGCAGTTGCCTAGGCCATAGACAGCACAATACACAGAATAATTACAATGTACAGAATGTAACATGGCATTTGTGGTACAGATTGTAACAGGCTTCCTGTAGCCCCCCCCCCCCCCCGCAAACTTTACTTTTTTGTAGTCTGTGGTTTTTGCAAAATGAAGAAAAGGAAGTAGGAAAAGAAGTTGCCCTTTATCCAAGATGTTTCAGACTGTTGTTCTTTCGGCTTTTCCCGGTTAGGGGTCACTCCAGCGGAACTCCGGTCCGCTAATGATTGGCAGTAGATTTTCACGAACGCCGAGGTGCCAGCTCAACGTCCAACCTTCAACGAAGGCATGCCCATTTACGTGTGTCTTTCGACCGACCACCCAACCGCGGGGAGGATATGCAGACTCCACACAGAAGGCACTCCCCGCACTCCAGCCGAGAATTGAACGGGAGAACCTCTTGCTGTGAGGCAACAACGCTACCGCTGCACCACCGCGGATCATCTCCCAAGATGTTTCAGACTAGCAGTGCTAAACTACAATGCAATCCCAAAAAGACTGCTGTATCTCAATTTTTATAAATAAAAAGTCTTGCATTGTCACATTTTATGCTTTTTTTTTACTGTCTTTTCAACTCTGGTATCCTTTCTGTCTGTATGTACTTTATTTAGTATTTTACTATAATCTTTTTTCAGTTTGAATTATGCAATATTGCAGTCATTTACACGTGTTCTAGTACATGTAATTATTAGACAAATGTTTATGGAACTTTTCTCCGGAATCCAACACTGAAAATAGGGCTCAACATAGCTGGACACCCTGGTTTTCACAACACAAGTAGAAATAAGAAAACATGTGAGATAATGAAAATTTAGCAAACAGATCTCTTGACGAGTCCCCTCATTGCCTTATTTGCTTCACTCTAATTTCTCTATTGTTTGGCAAGATGTCTTGGTTGTTAACAAAACCAGAGATTTTTGGTATTATTTGAAACTTTTTTTTTTTTTTACATCAGGACATGAAGCATCATGTGTTCTTGGGATGGCAGACCATTGTAATTTGATGGCAAGGATATGTTAGTGAGCAGGTTAACACATATAAGACATGGCCATCAGTTAGCAGCACCCAGAGGTTGTTAAAAAGCTGTTGCGTCTGTCTAGTGCATGCTGTAATTATTTATTAGGCCCTACCTTCTTTACTCTTTTCAACTGCGGTGGTGGTGCTGCGGTAGCATTGTCACCTCACAGTAAGATGTCCTGTTCGATTCTCAGCTAGAGCATCTTCTGTGTGGAGACATGCGTGAATGGGCGTACCATTGTTGAAGGTTGTGCATCAGGGCCAGCAACTTGGCATGTAAAAATCTACTGCCGATCATTAGCGGACCAGAGTTCCGCTGTGGCGACCCCTAACCGGGAAAAGTCGAAAGACACAACAACCTTCCTTACTCTTTCCAGTTAAGAATGAAATGTGCAAATCCCATGGATGTTGCTCACTTCACAGCTGTACTGCAAAATTGTAGAATTTATCTGTTCTTAGCCTGATAAGTCTACTGAAAGCAGAGTCCACAAGCTGGTGAATTTTTCTATGTAACACATACTGTTATTAGAAAGGAATTCAGTTTCTTCTAATTAAATGTGGCCTGTATTTTTTTTTGTCTTTTTTTTTTATTGCAACTCAATTGAAGCACATAACAGAACTTACAGTAATATAAAAGTATTAAAACAGAAATCATCAGATGTAGTATCATCAACCATATTTTCCCCATTTCTCTATAGGGTGGGGTGTCATGTCAACTGTCACCACATATCTCAGTTTAGGGGCATCCTTTTACAGTCTTCAGTAATTGCACAACTGTTGCAGGTCTTCTTACACAAGCCATCCATTTCTTGGCTGGATGTTGTCATCTCTCCTTGCCATCTTCCTGTTTCTCCCAAGTCATCATCTGTTTTTTCTAGAAATGTGATTAAACAGATCTGTTTAATGTGACCAAAATCAAGAAGATTGAATCTTGGAATGTCAAATTAACTTCCTGTCTGGAAGCTGGCATCATGAAACAGCTTGGGGTTGGGGCACTGTGCCCACCACACCGCCTGCCTATTGTGTATAACCACTCCAGGATGGCTACACACTGGGGAAAGAGCAAATACCCGACCCCAAAAAAATACTGGCTTCCAGAAAAGAAGCCAGTTTGATTTTCTGAGATTAAATCTTTTCAGTTTCAGTCATATGGTCTTATGATCATATGAAGTAAACCCAACAAAACAGCTGTAATCTATGCTCCTTGGTCTTCTCTGCAATTGCAGCTACTTCAGCTTCTGCTCTGATGTCCTCATTTCTGCGTCGGTCTCACAGTGCATATCTTACTACCCATCGCGGGCACTCTTCCATCACGTCCAGCTTCCTCAGCGGCTCTTCTTTCACTGCCACACTGAAGCCCTGGTGGTACCGTTTTGTCCTCCTTACTCTTCTGGCTTCTTTGGAATCCTTCTGTCATATATTACCCGAACACTCTTTGCCAGCTGGCTGCAGCTCCTGGGATTTTAGCTTTGACTCCCTCATTCAGACTTCCTTTCTCCTAAACCACACTGCTGATACTTGGAGCTGTTAACCTGTTCCACTATTTTCCTTTCTATCTCAATTTTTGACTTCTGATTTCCCCCATTTGTTGCCATGACCATTGCCTTGTTTGAAATCTGTTTCATCCCATGTACTTTCTGTTTTGTCTTCCAGTCCCCTACCATTTCTTAAAGTACCTGTTCAAATTCTGCTTGTAAACCTGCATTGTGTGCATGCGGCAGCTTTGTTGATCTGACATTCTGACCTGTTTGATTAATGTAGTCCATTATAAATATGGACAGGAGTGGGCTCAGAGCTGAACCCTGATGTGCACCCACTCCCCTTGGATCCCCTTTCTGAATCCAAACACTGTTCACACTTGTCACTGGGTCTTTATCTGCATTAATTCTGCAAATGTTTTCGAGACTTTAGACCCCCACAGGACTGCTCAATTCATCTTCTTGGGATCTTGTCATATGCTTTCTAAGTCTAGGAATGCCCACTTGACTCTCATCAGTTACAACTCCTTTTCCACTGTCTGTCTCACTACAAGCATCAGGTCAGTTGTAGTGTATCCCAATCTGAATCCAAACTCTTCATCTCCCATCTTAATTTTTTTTGCACGCTTTGAATTTATGCAGCAATTGTCCCTTCCAATACTTTCATGCAGTGTGACAGAAGTGTGATACCTATGTATTGTACCCTGTATTAAACGTGCCCTTTTTTGTACATTGGCACTAGATTCTTATTCTACAGTTATCTGGGATATGCCTTTTTCTGCATATTATGCTGAGTACCCAAACAAGCCATTTCTCCCCTAACTCACACACCATCTTAATTGTATCTGCTGTGACTGCATTTGTGACTTCATTTTCCATAGTGCTGTTCATACGTCTTCTAGGGTGCACTCTTTCATTATAACCTGCGTCTGTGGCAGTATAGTTTCTGTGGTTTTTTTTTCATTCAGAAGCTTCTTGAAGTACTTCTTCCATCTGCCTTTGTGGCCTCTGGATTGTTGAGTAGTTTGTTGCTAATGCAGTGTCTAATAACTATATTCTTTATCTTTTTTGTCATTGCCTCGCAACCTGACAGAACTTTCTTATGTCATTTCCTGAGTCACTTTCCAAAACTAGTGAAATTTCTCTAATCTCTCTCTCTTTTTTTTTATTTTTGTTTGCCATTGTGACCACTACTTTCTTAGAGTCTTTGTCAGCCATCTTGTAATTATTTGTGGCCTGGTCCATCTTTTCTATAGCCCTCTTCTTCCTGCACTCCTCCTTTCTTTTGATGACCTCCTGGATGTCTGCATTCCACCACCAGCTTTCCATATTACCATATTTCCATTCCTAGCTTGGCTGCATATCTCTTCCGTCATCTTTGCACATGCTGTTTTGAGACGCTGACATTTTAGTTTGACCCCACATATTTCCTCTTCTTTCTGAGGTACTAGAACCCTGAAGGTTTCCTTTAACTCGGATCTATATCACAACGTCAAACTAACATAAGTTCGAACGTTGTAATATTGAACCCTAAATTCTGAAACCCAACAATAAAGAAAACAGAACTGTTCCATGACAAAAAAAAAAAATTAAACCTTAAACTTAAAGTGGGGGGGCTTCGCCCCCTATACCCCCACTACTTAAATATACCAACTCCGGGATTGCAGCACAGTGGAGGAAATAGCAAAGCCCCGAAAACGGCCCACCAATTTTTTTCCCTGGGGAAAAAAAATTGACGTGGCGTGGCTTCACTATTTTTGAATTTTCGTGATGGACAGGTTGACAGACAAGATCAGACAGGAGTCCCCGTGGACTATGATGTTTGCAGATGACATTGTGATCTGTAGTGAGAGTAGGGAACAGGTGGAGGAGACCCTGGAGAGGTGGAGATATGCTCCAGAGAGAAGAGGAATGAAGGTCAGCAGGATTAAGACAGAATATGTGTGTGTGAATAAGAGGGAGGATAGGGGAATGGTGAGGATGCAAGGGAGTAGAGGTGGTGAAGGTGGATGAGTTTAAATACATGGGATCAGCAGTTCAGAGTAATTGTGAGTGTGTAAGAGAGGTGAAGAAGAGAGTACAGGCAGGATGGAGCGAGTGGAGTAGAGTGTCAAGAGTGATTTGTGACAGACGAGTACCTGTAAGAGTGAAAGGGAAGGTCTACAAGAGGGTAGCAAGACCAGCTATGTTATATGGGTTGGAGACAGTGGCACTGACAAAAAGGCAGGAGTCAGAGCTGGACGTGGCAGAGTTAAAGATGTTAAGATTTGCACTGGTTGTGACAAGGCTGGACAGGATTAGGAATAATTATATTAGAGGGTCAGCCCAGGTTGGAAGGTTTGGAGACAAAGCCAGAGAGGCACGATTACATTGGTTTGGACATGTGCTGAGGAGAAATGCAGAGTATATTGGGAAAAAGATGCTAAGGATGAAGCTGCCAGGTAAGAGGAAAAGAGGAAGGCCTAAGATAAGGTTTATGGATGTGGTGAGAGAGGACATGCAGGTGGTTGGTGTGACAGAGCAAGATGCCGAGGATAGGAAGAAATGGAAACAGATGATCCGCTGTGGTGACCCCTAATGGGAGCAGCTGAAAGAAGAAGAAGGGTTTGATGTTACAACGTTTGAACATATTTTAGTTCGATGTTGTAATATAGACCCATTGAACTCTTGTGCTTTTATTCCAGTTAATATCCAGGTGTACAGTGTAGGCTGTTTTGACCTTAGAACCTTCTCTAATCATGCTTGCAGCTGACTATGGCCACCAGTGGTTTAAGCTGGAGGCCATCTGCTTCACTGGGATGAATTTTCTTCAATTTTTTTTTATTTTACACCAGTGCCCTAGAAGGAAATTTACTGGAGTTTCATGCTGACCCCCATCTTGTATATGATCTTATGACTGTTTGTCTTAGCAAACTTGTGTTGGCCACCATCAAGCCATTTACCTGACAGAAGTCTAGAAGAACCTCTCCTTCACTGTTCCTGTTGCTCCATTCATGTGGGCCCAGGCAGTCCTCATATCCATTTCTATCTGTTTCAAGACAAACATTCCAGTCATCTTTTATCAAATACCAACTCATTTTGTTCATCTTTATTTAGGTAGTTTATTTAGGATGTCCTACAGCTGCCCCCCCGAGTACCCTTTTTTGTTCATCACCAGCACAATCCTACTGTGGAGCACAGGCTGAGGTTATGAATACTGCCCCATCCTTACACTGAAGTCTGATTGATATGAGTTTGTCACTAAGTCTGATGATATCCCTCACTGTCCTCAGAAGCTTACTCTTCACCACATTTCTAGTCCATCCTCCCCGTGAGTACTAGATACTGGATCCAACTCAAGTGGCCTTGCTGCACTGCCCTTGTCTCCTGGATACACAAGATGTCCAGTCTCCTCTTTACTGTCATGTCATCCACTTCCAAGCTGCATTCTGTCCATGAATCTATATACAGTGTAGCAATCCATAGCTTATTCTTGACAGGATGATTGTTTTATGTCCAGTTTCTCTCAACAGAGCTGTCCCGTGTAACTCAGACTGGGCAACTGGATGCCTATACTGCTTCCTACATCTCATTTCATATTTCTTTTGGGGGGATTGCACTCTATTGGTGTACCTGTCGAGTTCAATTTAGAGGGCTTTGTTTGAACCCATTTACTTCCATCCTTGTGGTAGAAACACTCTGCATGTGTTTTGGAGGTGGGAGGAGTGCCACACAGACACAAGGAGAACATGCAGGTTAGGATCATACCCCAGATGTTGTGTCTGTCAGGTAAAGACTTCAAAGTTGTCTGCTATCAGTAACAGGTCACTAAATCAAAAGTTCTGCATTCACATTCAAGATGTAGGTTAAACATCCTTGAGGATTAAGTTATACAATTGCCTTTGTTGATACATTCATTGCTATACCATAGGCATCATTCCATATCTCCATGCTTATGAAAAAAAAAAGCTTCTGTAGTCCTTTCCCACAACTGCAAATTACTCTTAAGCCATTTTGAAAGGTGGTCATTAAAGTATATAATATAGCAGTCTTGTATTTCTTGCCCAAGAAAGAACAACTATTTGCCTGCAAAGTGCATTTCCCACAAGTTACCTCTTCAGGAGCTTTACACTTTGTAGCACAATATAGCTTTGCCACAACCATGAATAGGAAGGAACTAAGCTACTGCATTCATTGCTACTGCTTTCAGTGGTAAGCTGTTACCCAATACCCTTAAGGATGACTGTAAAGGCAGATTTGGTACTAATACCATCTCTGCTGTTATGGCCACTGCTTGCTAGACTGTTGCATCCATTCACAGTTCCAAAAATGTATAAATTAAGTCCACCATCTCACCTTGACAGCTAGAACAGGTGTTCTTTCAAAGGGTATCCTCTCTCACCTTTACAGCCGGAACAGGTATCCTCTGAAGAGCTGCCACCTCACCTTTATAGTTGAAACAGGTACCCTCTGAAGAGTAGCCACCCTCACCTTTACAGCTGGAACAGGTGTCCAGCATCCCCTATATATAAACCACAGATAATGGTCTAACAACTGCATGGTTCAACTAAGTAACTTAGCATGTTGAATTTGTTGTACCAAGTCTACTGAGACGAGGTTCATATGTTATGCACTCACATGGCTAATAATAAGGTTGCATGAAGCAGCAAATGTTGGTTAAGATAATATCCAATAATAATGTTTAGCTGTCATATACATAATTTTGAAGCTTAAGATCCAGAAGGTTAACAAAGTTTATTGTAGGTCACGGGTTCAATGATATTAACTGTTTGTAAATGGGTTAGTGAAATGAATCTTTAAGTTGTATATAGTTCCATCATTTTCCCTCATGACTTCCGCATCTGTTTTGTATTGTATTAAGGAATGAATGAGTCTATGAAGCACATCTGTTTTGTATTGTATTAAGGGAGGAATGAGTCTATGAACCATTAATGTTTTGCACAATTTAAGAGAGAAACTGAATATGCTGTCATATCCAGCTATCTCAAAAAAGGGGCAAACCTCAGTTTTTAACTTTGGGTGACCCCAGAAGAGAATTAATTTCTAGGTACATGCTCTCTAGATACAACTACCCTACTTAATAAGTACTTTATCCACACTATTCAGTCACTCTTACAAACATATGGTAACACTACTCCTCAAAACACCCCTCCCAACCCATCTAACAACATTCCCTTCTCCTTACAGCCTGTTCCAACTTCCTACATCCGATCTCTTCTTCTTTAGATCAAACCCTGCTCTCCTTCCACTAATAATCTACCCGCTACTTCCATCTAACTAGCTGCTGACACTATAGCTTACCCAGTGTCTATATTAATCAGTTGGTCCTTTCAGGAATCCACTGTACCTGCCCTTTGGAAATCCTTTTTCACTATTCCCCCTACACAAAGGGGGGAAACTCCACAGACCCATCAAACTACTATCCCATAGCCATCCTATCTACCCTCTCCAAAATACTTAAAAAGTGCATCCACTCACAACTGCTAAAATACCTACTCCAACAAAATCTTCTCACACCTACCCAGAATGGCTTTTGTCCCCACCACAGCACAACCACTGCCCTCCTATCCTTTACCCATACCATTACAGAAGCCCTAGATAACAATAAACTTATCTCATGCCTCTTCCAAGACCTTTCCAAAGCTTTTGATACTGTCTCCCATCCTCTGCTGCTATCTAAACTTGCCAGTCTCAATCTGTCTGCTTCTACCCTTACCTGGTTCTCCATTTACTTATTCTGCAGGCAGCAGTCTGTCAAATGGCTCTCTTCCACTTCTCCATTCCTATCTGTCACAACAGGAGTACCCCAAGGCTCCATCCTAGGTCCCCTCCTCTTTAACATCTTCACTAATGACCTGCACACATCATGCAAACAATCATCCCTCATCCAATATGCAGATGATGCTACCCTCGTCTCCATCTCTGACAACATCTCTGAGCTCCATACTCTGTCTCAACAAACCTTCTCATCTACTGAACAGTGGCTCTCTGAAAACCTACTCATTCTTAACCCCCCCCAAAAAACAAACTCCTACTATTTCTCACCCATTCACATATTCACCACAAGTCTTCCTTCTATATCACCTCCTGAAATAACACAATTATTAAACCTGATGCTCATACTAAACTTTTAGGAGTCATCATAGATGATGAACTCAAATTTAATATACACCTCCTCCACTGTATAAAAAAGACTAACCAGAAACTTGGCTTGCTATATCGTAACAAAACATTTCTAACTCCAAATGTTAGGCTCTCCCTTGCTCAAGCCTTCCTCCTCCCCTCCCTTCTGTATGCTGCCTCTATATTCACCAGTATCCAAACCACAACATTAAACAAACTTACCATAAGATAGCTAGATTTCTAACAAACTCTCTTTACAATACACATCACTGTCTACCCCTTTCATCCCTACTCTGGCTAGAATTCCCCCACACATTGTTAGTATCACAACTACAAATGCTACATTTTATTCTCTCCAAACTTTCATCTTGCCCAGCTCTTTCTTTCCTCATCTCTATGTGCACACCTTCTCGAACTCTCCGTACCTCTAATCAGCAACTACTACACACCTACCAACCAAAAAAGCAGTAGGCAAACTCTTATATAAATACTCCATTGCCCAAAATTGGAACAAACTGCCTCATGAAATATGTTCCACCATTCACCCAGCCCACTTTAAGGAAAAACTCAGACACTATCTGCTTAACACCAAAATCTGTCCTTGTAAATCCCCAACCTAACCTCTTCTCTCCCTTCTAGGTACATCGTCATTAATTACCCTCTCAACAAAGTAATCCCTCTACTAGAGGTAACAAATTCTGCTGCATACTCATATCTGATTGATCAATTTCTGTGTGTAAATATGTAAATAATCTCTACTCTGTAAACATAGGGTAGACATAAAGAAAATGGTTTGCTTTCTTTGTTTTGTATTTGTATTTGTATTGTTCATGAATAATTTTCAATATATTATATGTTAATGTAATTGTTACCATTTTATTTCTGTATACTATCTGTATTGGAGCTTTTCTCCTCGGGTCTCCACTGAAAATGGGGCAAAAGCCCAGCTGGACTAACCTGGTTAACAAATGTCAATAAATAAATAAACTGTGTGAGATATCGCCTGACAGTGATGTCCATTAAACTATACCGGGAAAGCGTATGTGAACCAGCATATTGGTTTGTATAAAGTGCTACCTAGCATTACTCTCTTTGTTGGAACTGAAGTGGATTGGAGGGGTCTTGTTGAACATGAGGTGTGCTGAAGGTAGTTCCTTATTTCCTCCCTTTGTCAGTATAAAAACTGTTGACTTTGGAATCAGTTATTTTCCTCCATTCCAAATAAATCGCAGCACCAGTTTGACTTTTATTGATGTATTTTCATCCAGATGACAAGCAAATATGCTTATAAAGGAGAGGCAGGGCTGATTTCAGAATTATGTTGTGACATAACCATTCACACAAAGATTTAAAGCTTA
Source organism: Protopterus annectens (assembly GCF_019279795.1). NCBI lineage: Eukaryota > Metazoa > Chordata > Ceratodontiformes > Protopteridae > Protopterus > Protopterus annectens. Next base: position 1,054,001,768 of record NC_056737.1, on the reverse strand, counting down.
ACTCAATCACACGGTCAGTAGGACGGTTGTAGCCAAACTCTTGACTATTGATAGGAGGTGGGTTACATATCAAGAAGTAAAAGGGAGAACCGTTCAAGAGAATTTCAGAAACTGATAAAGTAACAGGGAGATTTTAATCTTGTTTTTATGCAGTCTTGAGAACCTGTAAAAAATGGTCAACCAAGTCATCAACGTTAAATGTATCCAGACCATTAATTTTGCTTCCACCCTCTGTGAAGACCTATTCCTTCAAGTATTAGTCTCCGTGCATAAGGCATACCAGTGGCCAGAATTCATAGAGATACACTTCAGCATGGCAGTCCGCTTGCTTTTTATGGACACAGTACATTGTTGCGCAAACATAGTCATGAATACATAAACAAATGCATATTATGGGATTATACAGATTTCTTTGCTTTAGGATTATAAGACACTGAAGGAGAAGGATGCAAGTGAAGCATGATGACTTATCTGACAGCAAATGTAGAAGGACACGATAGTGCTGTCACAATGCCTTACAACAAACAGCATGAGCAAGTAGTTGCTGTTGCAAGCTGCTGTGAAGTGTGACAGAAGGAGCAGATGGTACAGACCACTCCACTGGAGCCTCTAGCTAGTCTGGACAAACTTATTGGTTCCATGACAGGGGTAGAATGGGGATACAGGAAAGTATAAAAAGTGAGATAAGAAACAGAGGGACACGTGATAGGAAAACATTAGGGGAAAACAGGTTGGGGAATTTTTTTGTGGGCCTATTCCCCTATTTTGTGTATGTAGAAAGAGAAGTTGAGAGTGGAGGGTAAAAGGCATGAAGTGGGAGGAAAGATGGGGGAGGGTAGGCAGTAGGGGGAGACGAGCATACGTAGGAAGTCCAGCTAATGGCAGGTGTACAAACACTAGGTGAGGGAGGCATGGGATAAATACAGACAAAGGGCAGACAAATGACTAAGAGTAAGGTGTGGTATGGACAACATGTTAGGTGCTGAGTGTCCCAAGATGATGTTACTGGGACCCAGTAGGTGGAGATCCTGTGTCTGGGAGGCCAGTGGGTTTGGGCCACTGCCACCTCTGGTGGCCAGCAATAAGGGCTGGCCTCTGCAATGAATCTGAAATTGGGAATTTGAAGGAGTGGTTGGTTTGCATTCACCCAGCTTGTCAATGCCAAGTCAGCCATCACCTTCACTGGATGAGCCAGGGTAGTTGACTGTGGTAGGCTACCTGCTGGTGAGGGGGCCACAACCAACCCTAGTGAGGAGCTTCCAGCTTTTGACTGGCCCAGAGTAATGTTACTTGGACCCAGTAGCTAGAGACACTAGGACTGGGAGGCCAGTGACTTGGACCTTACCCACCTCTGCTAGTCCTGTGACATGGAAAAGTCATTCCAGTGAATCTAAAATTCACTGCAGGGAGGGATGCTTTTGTGATATCCTGACTTGTCAATATCCAGTCAGTCATGACTTCTGCCATATGCACCAGCTTCTGCTGAGTCAGGGCAGGTGTTAGAGAGCCAGAGACACCCCTGGTTGGTACTCCGACCCTACTCACCCAGAGTCACAGGTGTGTCAGCTGCCACCCACTACAGCATCAGGTGGGGCAGCAGTGGGTGATAGCTGACATGCCTGCGGCTGTGAGGTGCTTTTGTGACCTGGAGAAGGGTTGCACAAAGGAATGGTGCCATTAGTTATGAGTCAGAGGTAGTGCATAACTGTAGAAAAGATCATGGAGTTGCAGTCCACTAAACTCACTGTGCCAAGGGTCTGTTCTGCTTCCTGTGACAGCTAGTGGCCTAATTATCACACTTAACTCATGCTGAAATACACAAGTGGTGTACAGGCCAAAACAGTCAGGTATGTGATCTCCATTCTCAATGTAACTTACCTGATATGTCTCACACATATATAAAGTTGGTTAAGAACTGACACCTGATCATAATCTTCCATCAAGTAAATGACACCAGTTAATAAGTGGACATTGTACGATGTTTAAAAGTCAGTATTGCTTTCACAATATAACATCACATCCCGTTTTAAGAGATGAAAGAGCTGGAACATAAAATTGAAAAGCAATCCTATGATAATTGTGATATTCCATGGCCTATGAGGATACTGGGCTATCTGCATCCCAAGTTATCACTGAAATGTTCTTGCTGTTTGTCTAGTGTGGCTCGTTGGGATAAGACAGTAATAAAATTTGTCAAAAACATTTTATGAACACAAGTACAGATGTGGTTAAGCCTGTTTGTTTGTTTATTTACCATGTGTTAACTGAGTATGTGAACTGGACAAAGGACCCTTTTCCTTTGCAACTCAGGCCAGAGAGGCCAGACAATACAATGAAACCTACAAAAGAATGTAGAACTGTCAAGATGTAAATGTACATTGGCATTCACAGTAACATAGCTGTAGACACAGGTACAGTACTACGTTTTCATTTAGTCACAAATCATTTTGAATTTTCAGGTAGGTACCGCTCATACTGGCAGACCAAATTAGGTTGCAGTTCAATCTCAGAGAAGCATTTTGATTAATATGATAAGAGATGAGTTAGTGTTACGCCAGTAGAATGGAGCAGAATAATTATTTGTTGCCATGTAGGTGCTTTGTAGCCCACATGGTTAACAGCATGCTGTTTTATTGGATAGTTAATTAGCTGTAGTTTTAATCTAGTAAGTTTGTTGACTTGACTTTTATTTTTTTTGGAGTTTGTTCCAATTGGAAAGTACATTTATAGAGAAGACTGTTTCAGTAGTGGCAAATTTGTGAGGGGGGGCTGGCTAACTGAGTGACTGATGTCTGTATTTATAAGAATATAATTCCAATCCCTATTAGAGTCTGGTCTTTAAAGATCGACAATATCCAATATTATGGAGTCAATAAGTGGGTTAAGCTGTAGCTAATATCTTGCTGAAACGGTAAGCTCATCTGTCATTCGTTATAGGTTCATAGGGTAATGGCCCTGGAGCCTTTACAAGCCAAGCCCATAGGATTACCCTGGCATCTTGCCACCAACCTTAGTTCCCAGTTCCTCTGTTGAGTAGAGCCACTGGAGTGATCCTTGGGGTGAATTTTCTATTTCCCATCCACTCATCAAGATTTCTCTTGATGAGGGCAAGTGAGGTGCTCTGCTTGACATGTATGGGAAGTCTATTCCATAGCATGGGCAGTCTCTGGATTATGAACCTGTCCCTTAGATATTACTGAATGTAAGGTCAGTTGCCTCTTCCAGTTATATTGCTATGAAACATGGATACCGGTCTGCTTCATTGCCCCCCAAATCCTGTGTTAACACCCCAACAAACATATCTTTTTAGAGCCTCTTTTCAGCTTGACAGTCCACTGTATTGCTAACCCCTAATTTTCTTTATAGCAAATTTGATGTGTGATAACCTCACAATTCCAGACCTTGGGCAGGCATGTTTTCACAAACACCCATAACTGCCACTACAAGGCTGGTTCAGTACTGATTTTGTTCCTTTCTGGTCATTTTGCCATGGTTCCAAGCCAGCACTGGGTGATAATCTTAGAAGACTAAGCTCCTTTCTTCACTCTGGGTTGGACCACCCAGTGGGGGCTGCTGAATCCCGTCTCCACCCAGTTGGCTTCTCCAGTGCCTGGGTGACTGACACCCAGGTTGTCTGGGTCACAGTCAGGGCTTTATTAATTTGTGTCATGGATCCCAACCCTACAATGCTGTCCTTGATTTATTTTTCTATTCATGCAACGTCCTGCATATTTTCAGCATCTTGAACTTGGATAACTCTTGTTTTGCATATGGTATAGCCTTACCAGCCCCAATTGTTCTGCCTCTGGTGAGATTTGGGTGGTAGGGAGCAAGCCAGCTTCAGCTTGGGAGGAGTGGTCTAGCCGTACCTCCCACTGGTGACTTCCTGACTCGCAGTTCCTACTTGACGAGGAGAAGGCACGCAAGCTCCCATACATGAGGCATGCAAGCTCCCATACATGAGGCATGCAAGCTCCCATACATGAGGCATGCAAGCTCCCATACATGAGGAATGCAAGCTCCCATACACGATTCTCCTCCTCTCCTGGTAAGACCTGTAAAGCATTTCAGAACATCTTGTGGTTCTGACAAAAACCCAGCTATTAAGATTTTGAACCAGCTGTGCTGCATCAAAGCAAGATCCGGCTGATGTATACAGGCACCTTAAATTGTGGTGTGTATGATTTTAAGCCAGAAATATTGGAAACTTATCTTCAGTTCAAATAATCTAGAGATGGTTTTACAATCATCTCTAATCTTGTTCAAAAATTTGTCAGAAAGGGAATGCACATCCTGTTATCTGTCTGGAACTGTGAAGCACTGGGATTAGTCTGCCCCACAGACACAGGAAGTATAACAGATATGCAACTAAAGTGCTCATGTCTGAAATGCAAAATAGTATTGTCAGGCCTACAGATTTTAAAAACAAGCAAAGCATAGTGAATCCAAAAAGCAACAGAAAAGCTTTTTTTCTGTTGAGCAAACCACCCTCACAACACCTTACTTAGTCACTTTTTTTTAGCAAGAACAAAATGCAGTATTTCTGTATTGGTGCAATCCCACACCATATACTGACCCTATGGGTAGATAAGAGCAATCGGGCACAGGATAAAACCCACCAAAGACATCCTCTTGTCTTATAAGCACTTAAGGAGAAACTAGCCCTGGTCTCCTTCTGGTTGGATTACTATAATGTCCTTTACGTGAGGATCCCAGGTAGAGAAAGTGAGCACCTGCTACTGGTGCAAAGGTATGCATCTCAGCTGCTTACTAGGATGCTTAGGTACCACTGCTTCACACAGGTTTAACTGGGACATCACTGGCTACCTGTTAGGCAATGTATTGCATATAAAGTTCTTGTATTGGTATATCTTGCCCTAGATTACTTTGGTCCCCCTCACGTGAAGGTTCTATTGATCTGCTGTTGGTCATCACTGTCCCTGCTCTTTGCCTCCCAGAGGCTACTAGTGGTTCTTACAATGCACCTCGAGTCATTCGGGGCTCAGACCTTTGCACATGAAGGGCTTCACCTCTTGAACTTATGTTGCTGTGTAAAAGATTTTCTGTTACTTGATTAGCACTCTTTAAAAACTTACTGGTAACTCATTTCTCCTTGTTAACTGCTTGTTTTATAAATTCTTATTGTTTTTATGATCTATCAGTTTTAATTGTCCTTATTTTCTCTCACTTTTGTATAGTTTTGCCATGTTTGTCATGCTTTATTATTACATGTTTATATAATGTTGTTTGTACCTTTTAGTTTGTGCAGAGCGTGGGTCAAGCACTTAAACTTGAAGTTGTAGGCATAGTATTGTGGCATGATGGATTTTGCTGTGGATAGTTGCATTGGATGTTCTGAATTGTCAGAGTCAAGTGTGCTGCGCTGCTCCAAACATTCAGCAAGTTGTATTTTTTCCAGGGAACTCGAAATGTTTTAGGAGAAATTATAAGGAAACATGTATGAAGTGATTTTTGTGTACTTCTACATGTTGTCTCATGTTTGTGGTACTATCCCATATGTCCCAACTCCACATGGTGCAGTGACATCTCAGAGATGAATTCAGCAAGTTGTATTTTTTCCAGGGAACTCGAAATGTTTTAGGAGAAATTATAAGGAAACATGTATGAAGTGATTTTTGTGTACTTCTACATGTTGTCTCATGTTTGTGGTACTATCCCATATGTCCCAACTCCACATGGTGCAGTGACATCTCAGAGATGAATGTATTAAGGAGAGTTACAGGGTTTAAAGCCCTCCCCCCTTGCATGTATATTGTTGAGGGCCTTTCCTCTCCCCACATGCATAGAAAATTGTTTCTGGTCAAAGAAAGTGGTCTTGGTAAAAGGTGACTGCTGTAAGTACTTCATTTTGTGTGATTTTGTACACAGGTATTATGTGCTGGTAGCTGCCTAATTGTCCACCATAATAGCCAGTAACTGTATTTTATGTTTAATGTCTGAAAGAAGTTTTATTCTATGGATTTTATAACTTTCTGTGTATTTAACCCAAATTGGTCAAGGATGATCAGAAGTCTGTGCTGGTAAAACAACTTAGAAGATGGCTACACATAGAGTAAGCTTAATTTCAGTTCTCCAAAAAGTGCATTGTCATCTCCTTTGGTAAAAACTCTGTACCCATGAACTACCACATAAACGGCAGTCTACTTAATGCCAAATGTGTGATAAGAGACCTTGGGACCCAGGTGGACAGTAGTCTCTCCTTTGATAATCACATTGCCACAGTAGTCAGGAAATCCTATGTGTGGCACACCTCATCACAAAAGAGTTCTCATCCAGGAAAAAAGAGGTCATTGTTCCCCCTCTACTCGGCATTGATTAGACCCATTATAGAGTACAACGCCTCTTTTGGAATGTACCTCACAAGACATCTGCAGCAGCTTGAAAGGCCACAGAAGTACATCACAAAGAGGATTACTGGCCTCAAACAGATGTCCTACACTGACCGTCTCAAAACACTCCAGCTTTACTCTGTAGCATATCGCCTTCTCTGAGGAGATCTCTGTCTAACATATAAAGCTATGTTAAACCCAGAGCTGTTAGACATGCTACACCTAAAGAAATCCCAATCCTCCAAGCTACACGCTCTGGGCAAAAGACCATGATATAAGAAAAGCTGATATGTTTTTTCTTACTATTGCCTGGGGGAATGACTGGATTAAAACCCTGGGCTTGATTTAATAAGCAGTTTTAATGGGAAACAAATTAATAAAAGAACATTGAATATAGTGTTCTCTAGCACATAAAGTTTCACAAAGCAATATAAAAGTTTGTAGCAGAAGTTAACTGTGCATCTGGTTCTCATGTTTGTATGGAAGACAGTCTGATAATGGGGCAATAAAAACAGAATGTTACTTTCTTTCAGTGACCAATAGATAATATTTTCTGAAAGCATTCAAGTTGTTTTCTACATCTGGGAGAGAAATAAAGATTAGACAAAAACAGCCCAACACTTAGTGGATGTAAAAGCACAGGCTGTACCATGGGTCTTAATGTGGATAACCTTTATTATAGATTAATCCAGGTTTGTGAGTATGGCTATAATTCTGGGATGATTGCTCTGATTAGGGTGGTTAAACTTCATTATTTGAAGATGTACATAGTTTGTGTTAGTATTTAGTATTAAGTTAATATGTTATGGGGTGTGCTTGTTTTTGTTTGTTTGAGGGTTTTCATTAAAACCACAAACAACTTTGGTGGGACATAGTTTCAAATGGATGTAGCAAGAAACAACTGTGTAAAAGATCAACCTGCCAAACATTAGTTTATACATTAACACAGAAGCTGAAACTAGACATTAAAAGAACTGTTATACATAACATGTGAGAATAACTTCTTATCAAAATGACCCTTTGCATATTATCTTTAAATGTGAATGATCTCAGATATATACAAAAAAGAAAGAGTAGTCAACTATATTAAAAATGAGCATGAAAATGGCTATGCTAGAGGAAACGCATTTGGAAAGAACTGAGCATGTGAATTTTAATAAACAAAGGATTTCAGGATGGTTATTCAGCAGAATGTCTGGGAGAAAAAAAGAGGAATACTTGTATTAATTGTGAGAGGAGCTCCAGTGGTGATAGAAGAAGAAAAAAGATGTTAATGGTAGATTTGTATTACTAAGGGGCTCCTGACAAGGGAGGAAAATTATGCTGCATGTATTTGTATTCCACCTAAAACTGCTACAAAGGAGGTTAAGAAAATTCTGGGAGAAATCCGCTTTCAGCAGGGAATATTACTTATAGGTGGGGACTTGAACCTGATTTGCAACAGTGAAGGTGTATGTGAGGGGACCTAGAAAGGAGAATATAACCAAAAAGTGCAGATTTTTGGAGAAATTTATGAAAATATTTTGTGTGGAAGATGTGAGTTTGGAAGGAGGAGATTGAAAAGAATTTACATGTTATTCCCCAATGTACAAAATGGGATTAGGCTAGACAGAAATTATATTTCACTAGAATGTGTGCATTTAATTGAAAGTTTTGATCCATATCCATAACTATTTATGATCCTACACCAGTAATAATTAAAACAAAAATGCAGACTAGTGAAAAACAATGAGTCAGTGGTGCTTCCCACCTATCTGTTAAAAAGTGAGGATTTTAAAGAATGGATAGTGGAAATTATTCAGAAGTTATTAGAGCAGATAGATATTTCTTCTGAAAATATAGCAATGTATTGGGATAAAAATAAAATGGAGTTAAAAATAGGGTGGAAATAAAAGAAAGATATGGTTAAGAAATCCATCCATCTATCCATCTATCTATCTACAAACCCTTTCTGCCAGCTTTGCACATGAGGTCAGGGTGTCACTTCAACAGTGACAATCATCTAGAGCCAACATTTACACTGCTGGGTGACTAGCCCTGCCACAGTAGTTATTCCACATTATACACTTAAATTTAGTGTGTCCAACTCACCTACTGCATGTGTTTGAAATGTGGGAGGAAACTGGAGTACCTAGTGCAAACCTATAGGAACACAGGGAGGACATACAGACTCCACACAGAAGGCATCCCAGCTAGGAAATTGACTGTTGAACCTCTTACTGTGAGGTGACAGTGCTGTCCACTGCACCGCAGTGCCACCCATATGGTTAAAAAAGTAACAAGAATTATTTAGAGGGACTGACAAATGTTAAAGTTTTGCAGAATAGGGGGAAGCTCACAGAACAAGAAGAGGTGTAGTTGCAGAGTGCTAAAGAGAAAATAAGGGACGACATTGATAATATACATGAGTTTAGAAAGATTTCTGTTCAGCAACCAGTTTTTGATAACTTCAGAGCACAAAAACTTTTACCATAGCAGCTAAGGCAACAGAAAGTAAAAGGGCTGTTGCCAAGCTCAGGGAGGTTATAACAAAAATAATCCCGAGATCCTGAAGAAGTATTAGAAATATTTCAGAAATTTTATGAAAAAACTGTATAAAGCAGAGAAATTTGGAAATCAAGAAAAAGTACAAATGAAAAAGTTTATGGAAGAATTAAATATGCCAAGTTCAGAGGCAGATGAGGCTCAGTTGGTAATAGTTAGGATAGGAGGAGATTAGATAAAAATGGTAACATATAACCGATGTGCAGAAAGTCCTCAGGAATAGATGGTATTTCTCTGGAAGTTTGGAATCTAGGAGGGAAAAGTGATAAAGATCTGGAAGGTTTTAACAGTATTTTAAAAGGAGAAACACCAACATCCTGGAAGAAAGTGGTGGTGGCTGTAATACCTAAAAACGGTAAAAACTCATCAGATCCAGCTTCATATTGGCCCATTTTGATTATATGCCTGAAAAGAATGGCATAGGTGATGCTAAAATTGATAGACATGGATCAGTGTGCTTTTGTAGAGGGGGCACAAACATTGTTCAACCTTAATAGAACACTGAGCTAGTCGGAGGAAGGGCTCCGAGCCAACTAATCTGTGATATATAACATTAAGTATTCTGTTTTTTGCTTATTTCTGAGTTATTTATAGCACTTTTATTGTCTGCATATACTTTGCTAGCTAGTTTAACTGTGTGTGAGGTATTAACTAGAAATTTTCTACAATTGTTAAGCATCTGATTGGGTTTGTTTGTTCTGATTTCCTGCTAAGGAGTGTATCATATAACTGGATTACAGTTAAAAGCATTCTCTAGAGTCTCCTTGATCCTTTATCTGTTTAAACATTTCTGCACTTTTTTTTCTACCTAAGTAGTGTTGGTAGTATAGCATTGCCTATATTCAGGCTTGTGTTTACGGCCTAGTTGTTTTTTAGTAGAGGCTGTATGTCTGAGCACATGGTCCAGGCCATCATAGCTTAGCCAAAGCCAGTATAGCATTTCAGTGAGAGTGAATTGTTTGTGGTCATTGGCTGACTGGGGTTGCCTGGCCTACGGCTTGGAGTAAGCACCTCATTGGTTCTTTCAAGCTTTTTTTTAAAGTTGTTTTAGGTTTCAACTTTGTTACTTAAGAAGTAAACTTGTGAGTGGTTCTGCCATTTCACACTGAGTTATTACCACTTTTTGGTGGGTCTTGATGCAGAAAATGCATTTGACAGTGTAAGCTGGGATTCGATGAGTAGGTCATTGGAAGCATTTGCATTCCCTGATAAAATTATAAGGTTGATTAGGAGGATATATGAGGGATTGGAAACAAAAATTAGTGTTTGGGGATTCTTTTCTGATGATAATTGTTTGAACAGTGGAACCAGGCAGGTATGTCCTGTTTCCCCTTTGTTATTTGTACTGTATTTAGAACTACTGGCAAAGAAAATAAGGGACTCAGAAATTCAAGGATATAATTGATGTGGTAGTCAAAAGTTGGCTTTATTTGAAGATGATATTTATAGACATTAAAATCAGAAAAGGACATTTCAGTGTTATAGAACATTCTGAGACAGTTTCAAGTCTTTTGGGGATACAAAAGTAATGGAAGGTAAAACAAAGGCAATAGCTATAAACTATGTACCCACACATTAATTGGTTTCACCAGTACACATGTTTATGAGGACATGAAAAAATAAAGTACTTAGGAGTATGGATTAAAAAGATTCTGTTATAGCAGCCAAAGATATGTGGGAAGAGACTTAAAAGATAATACAAATACTGAGAAATTGGATGCTCTATTTTATGGATATGGATGGCAAGATACAAGCAGTAAAAATGTTTTTAGTTACTTTAGTTTTGTACACAGGTCAGGGATATTTTTATCAACCAGAGGAGAAGTTGTGGATAGCAATTAATAGAGCTGAAGGATTTTATCTGGGATGGAAACAGGGCAGGAGTTCTGTGGGATAAGTTGATACTTCCAATAGGACAAGGTTGTTTGTGATTACCCGATTTGAAGGGGTATTTCAGAGCTACACAATTATGGCTCCTATAAACAGTACAAGCAGAATGCTGTAATTCACAGTGGAAAGGGATAATTATGAAATGGGGGAAAACTCAAGAAACAAGGAGAGACTGGGACTTTGGATGCAGATCCTTAAGGAGAATAACAGTAACCCTACAAAATATTATAATCATAAAGTAGCCGAAACTATTCTAAAAACTAAGTCAACATTGGGATGGCGAAAGATTCTGCTGCTAGGGATGCCTGCAGTTAGGCATACAGAGAGTAGACAAGAGATGGCAGGAATTTATTGGCGAAAACTGTCAGAGGAACCTAAGTATTGGTAACAAGTTGTTAGAGAAATGTAATAGAATGGGAAAAGGCCAAGAATTCATTTGGACTGCATTCTCTATCAATGATTGTTATCAGAGTATAGACAAAGAGAAAGAAATAGGGTGATCCTAAGCAAAAGACCAGCACTAGTAGAGTTTTTGGTAGAATCTAGAACAGAAGCAGCTGTTAAAAAAGCAATAAATAGTAGGGCATCTAAAATATTGCATGATAAGTATAGGAATCAGTCAGAGAGATTAGAAAGAATTGGGAAGAGAGTTTGGATAAGCAATTTACAAAGAAACTATGAGGGTATATATATATGCAGGCCATCAAATATGCAATAAAGTGTTGAGGATTTAGTATCTTGGAAGTGTTTGCATAGATATTTTTATACTCTAAGCAGACTCCAACTATTTTTTCCTCTGGTAGATTGCAATGTTGAAGGTGTGATGGGAAAGAAAGAGGTAATTGGGAACATGTTTTTGGGAGTGTGATGAGCTAGCAGACTTCAAAAACTCCCTGCAAACTACTCTATCAGATAATACTGGGTGAGCAAATTGGTATAAATAAGGACATTTTTTTTTTTGTGCTGTGATATAGTCATAATTGCCTAGACATAGTAAGGCCTTGATGAGTTTCATTCTGGTAGTTATCAAAAAAGCAGTTACTAGAAAATGAAAATCAAAGTTTAAACCAACTGTACTAGAAGTAACGAACATAGTAATATCGATAAAACAACAGGAACGTGGGTACTTTAGAAAAGGTTAGGAGCAAATTACATAAAAGCAGTGGGAATTATGGGAACAATACATGTGGAATAATGTTTTGGAGGAGGAATGAGGTATAAGGGAAAGCAGGAATTGAATGAGCTTTGTAATGTTTGACTGACAATGACTGGATACATAAGTGATATATAATATTCGTAACTGAAAATGTCAATATGGTTTGTTTTCATTGATGTAAATGTGCAACTGCCTATGTAAAAAAACAAAAAAACTCTAGGCTGGTAAATAAATGTAAAATAAATATCTTCTTCTTTTGGCTTTTCCCAGTTAGGGGTCGCCACAGTGGATCACCTGTCTGCTCATGATTGGCAGTGGAGTTTTACAGTTTTGAGTTGCCAGCCCGGCGCCCAACCTTCCACAGAAGGCATACACATGCACTCACACCTAATGCCAATTTAGAGTGTCCAGTCCACCTACTGCATGTCTTGCGGATGTGGGAGAAAACTGGAGCACCCGGAGGAAACCCACGCGACCACAGGGAGGACATGCAGATTCCACACAGAAGGCACCCCAGCCGAGGATCGAACCGGAGAACCTCTTGCTGTGAGGTGACAATGCTAACCACTGCACCACTGTGGCCAATAAATATAAAAGTGACTAAATAAAATACCCACAGCTGGAATGGCCTTTTGTATTGAGCCATTCAGTTGAGCAGAACGGTTATAGAACAGTACTATCTGCATGTTGAAATGTGTTTGTGAATTTTGTATTTGTAGTGCACATGTATCAGGTTCCTCTCAGATGCTGGAAGGATAGGAAGGGACAGACTCCATTAATTGCAGTACAATTCTGCTTGATGGCAATGGATACTAACAAGCATCTCTGGGATAGTCTATCAAGCAATTCTTCTAGTGTAGGTTAAAGACTGGGCAGATGTACATAATCAGCATGTTAAGCACACCCACCAACTGCAGGTAAAAATGCATACCTGAGAGAAGGAGACAGCAGTGGAAGAGGCACCTGTTTAATGCAAGTCACTGTCCAGTTCAACCAGCTTTATTTATGTGTGGTCTTACCCCTTAAATACATTCATTCCAGAGTTATGGGTACAAAAGGCACAGTTTAAGTACATTGGGATGTGTAGAATTTTACACCCCATAAAAATGTTTACACAGTTATGTTGAATGCTTTTTGTCAAGTTAGTTGTTTTTGTCTAAAATGGGTTTCATTTTTTCCATCACATTTCTTCTTAAGTCACCACATAGACTGTTTATTATTTTTGTTTTCGCAAAACCAGATATTGTGTATGCATTTTTGAGCAACACCAATAATTACATTTCCCTGAAATATTATATCAGGAAGAGAATTCACATTTTTGAAGTACAGCAATTACGATCCCTTTCCTTTATGTGTAATTGTTTCACAATGTGTAACTTATCCTTTTCTTTCTGCCTTAGCAGGAGGGCAGCAGAAAGCCATGGGGGGGTAGAACTGAAAGTGCCACCAGTGGTGACACTGAAAAAGTTAACAAAGGGTAGATGATTATGGTTAGATGAGCCCTAGGAAATGACAACATGTATAGCTCTTTCAGGTCTTCTAGCACTGTGAACTGATGTTAGCCCCATTTATACATGTGACTCAGAACAGGGTCATGAAGGAACCAAGTATGTGGCGTAGAACAAAAGCAGTAATAGTGAATTCCAGTTACCATAAGTATGATAGATGTGTCCTTTGTTGAATGGGATTCTTCCATTAGGCTAATGGTCTGTTTTCAGGGGAGACCCATGGTGAAATTTATACCATTTGGGGAAATATGAGTAGGGCATCGGAAAACTTCTCCTACTCTTTTCAGTAGGGTGCCATGAGAACTTTTACATCTATCTGAACTACTGCCAACTCAAACAAATGAGGCCTCAGTTTAACATCTTATCTGAAGGGTGGCATACACAGGAATGCAACATCCCCCTAATGATACACTGTGGTGTCAGCAGCTTGAAAATGAATCCAGTCACCTGTAGTGGGGATAGAACCCACAGCCTTTTGATCTTATGGCACCAAAGGTGAACATGCTACCAGCTGATGGCTGTTTCTGTTCTTAAACAAGATTGGATCATAGTGCTAGCAGGCTGCAGTCTGCTATTATATGCAAGTGCATTGGCCCTTCCCAGAGCAGGGTGCTTAGTGCTGAATGACATATCCACGAAGAGTGACAGAGTAGCATTAACAACAGTTGTCAGTGCCACTACTGTTACAACACCTACTAAGGGTTCCTATTACTTGAGCGAACGTTTAGGTTAGTGAATACCTAAACGTCAATCTGTTAATAGTGAAAGCAAAAATGCTCGAACAGCCGATTTAATGCAGGGAAAGAAGTCCCTCGGCCGTTATGTGGATTTTGCCCCTTTCCCCACTGTAGAGCGATTTTGGAGTTGGTATATTTAATTGGGGGGGCACTTTATTTTGGTTTAATTTTTTTTTTTTTTTTGCAGCCGAGGGAATGCATTCCCTATGTTAATTCAGCCGTTCGCTGTTTTAATTTTTCGATATTACCAGGTCGACGTTTAGGTATTCACTAACCTAAACTTTCAATTGAGTAATATAGATGCCCTACTGCTGCATAAAGAGAATTTTCTGAAGTATCCCACTGGAGTCCTTTCTTAAAATTCTGTGGACTTTGGGTTTAAAAATGTTTGAGGCAGGTTCTACAGAAACCAGCTGTAATTTGAGCCATTTTCCTTTTCAGTGCTATATGCATGTTTCATGTAAAAACTACCTAGGATGACCACTCATTCAATTCTGTCTGTTTAACAAATAAATATGCTGCCTGTCTCTAACACACACATTTGCACTGCCAGTGCAGTGTTATTTTTTTTTCACCCTTCCTACTGTCCTGTGACGCACAATAATTAACTTCCATTTTAAATGTAAGAACTTGTAGCAGTTCTCTGTTGTCGTACATGAGGTCATAAGTCATGTATGTGGTTAAGCAACACAGCTGTTGCCCTCTGAGTATTAGAAGCAGAAAAAAATGAGGAACTTGGTGACCAGATATTAAAGGCCCTCTGGACTGGTTAAACATTGAGATTTCCTGTTCATGTACTGAGCTCAGGACAATTCTGAAAACCCAAAGCTGCCTTTCATGATGTCATGAACAGGCTAGGAGGACACCCACAGCTCCACTCCTTTACTCTTCCATCACCTGCACAATCTGGATTTTGGTTGCATGACAAGTCATTGCAAAGTTTGAGACCTGTTAATTTATTCTGCAATCACGAGCCAGGACCCCCACCTGTACTGTGGGAGAAGTGCATGATGTGAAAGACTGGCACGTGTGTCAGCATTTCATTTTGGCCATCACTACAAAGGAGCACAAGAAACTAGAGGTCCGTTTCACATGGGATCATCCAGTACCCACAGTTCTGAAAGTAGAGCTAAGAAATTCAGATAAGAGTCATAGAAAAAAGGACAATAGCAGTGTTATTCATTGAAATATCTACACTGAGTGATCATAGACTTGGTCATAATATATCAGGATAAACGAACAAAAACTAGAGTAATATAAAGACACCCTAATGGTTCCATAAGTAGCAGGAGAAAAGAGCGCTAATAAAAAAAATCCGTTCCTGTCACGGTACAAGAAACCCAAAACAGTTGGAGAAAATAAAAAAGAAAGAAATCCGTAATCCTTCCTCCTGTTGTCTCTAATCCCAGTCCTGTAATGCTACCATTTTTCAAAGCTAGTCTTAATTTAGTAGAAGGATTTTTGTTAACTGATGACAAAGGGAAAACTGTTTGATGTTCATTATACTCTTCACTGTCGTAGTAATCACTTTTGGGTCCTACCTTGCTGAAACCCAAAGCCTCCCTGAATGCTAGAGATTTCTGTGTCGACATCAGAGTATAAAGGGCTACCACCCAGCAACATTTATCAGTTCTTTAATGCCATCAGAATACACCATCATCTCACAGTACTTGGTCAGGTTGATGCCATAAGATTCCTTAAAGATGGATACCTTTTGGTAACTGTCAGTCAGATCATCTAATATCTGTTTAGAGTATGGAAAACAGATGTCCCACCAAGATTTCTCATCTGTCTTCTTGTTTTTCCTGGCCCTGGAGCATGATGTGCCCAGTTGTCTCTAGTGCACTTATTTCAACTATCATATAATTAGGCTGAATCTTTGCAAAAGTATTTAGATCAGCACAAAAATGCTATCATGATTAGCTGTCCCTTGGTTGATCTCCCACATAAGTGAAAGGAAGGGGAAGCAACCTTGTGATAACAACACTAGATGGCACAATCTTTAACAGCCCTCCTAGGCTCAAGATAGTTGAAGGAGGTGAGAAATGTTAGCAGACCCCTCCATTGGCCTGTTAGGCCACTGAGGCCTCTGGAGAGGCCCCTCAAGAGGTTCCCTTGCCTACTGCATCAACATCATACTCCTGAGCCAAGTACATCCAGGTGTCAATCTGGTCTGGTGCCACTGGGCAGGCACTGGTTTCTGATACCAGGATGCTCATTACTGAGGGGAGCACGGGGCATGTCATGCTCTTGTAGCTATGTCTGCAGCCACCCGCAGTCTGAGGCCTAGCTACGCAACACCACACTCAAGTTCAGACCCAAGCTGCCAAACACTAAGACTGTCTTTGGCTTGTACTGGCCACAGCTGCTTGGGTCTTAGCCCCATCATTTACAGAGCTACCTGCAGGACTTATTCAGAGTTTCATGGGCTTTATGAGATGCAGGCAGTTAGACCCTGCAAAGCCCCCTGGCTTAGGAATCTGTCCTGTTAAAAGAAAGTGACCCCCCCCTCCCCAAAGTGGTGTTCGGATTCCTGTGACCAAGACCAGCTGCATAGGTTTACAGGTCATATGCTAACCCTGTTAGATGATATTCTTAGCTCAGCCTCACCACCTGAGGAACTTTCTTTTGGAGATCCTTTTCATAATATGAAGTAGTTCATTTGAGAAGCTCAGGAATATACACAGCCCAAGAAAAGATTTGGACAGTATTCCTGAGCCCCAATCTCTCTCTGTTCCTCTAGTATTAGAACAGGTACGTAATGTGAGTCAGGACACATCCCTGCAGTTCAGTGCTCAACCTCCTGCCCCTTGGATAACAGTACTGGTTACAGAGTGCTTGAATCCATTGGGCACCTGTGCAGGAACACTTTGGTACATCCTGAGTAGTGAGATCAGTAAATAAGAGAGCAAAATGCTACACTTCCAAAAAAACCCTGCCAAATGATAAGGAGAGCAAACCTCATGATAGATTTGGTAACAAAACTATACACTTCAGCTGCCCCAACCATGAGAAAATTGAATTGTCAGTTTCATGTAATTAAATGCCAACAGACCATCCCAGAGCAGATAAAACAAAAGGTAGAAGGGATGGAAGATAGAGCTCTGAAAAAGAAGTTGCTGGATCTGTGCAGTGACCGTTCCCAGGCTGCTAACCACTATCTCAGATGTGGCATTAATGCTTTGAAGCATCACACAGGGCAGCTTCCATGGGATCAGTTGTTGGGTGGCATGCCTGGACAAGTGAACAGCCTCTGTCAGAGCATGTTAAAGCTAAAATCTGTGATGCACCCTTAGACAAGGATTTCCTTTTTGGACCCCAAGTCTAAAGCATATTTAAGATGCTGGAGGAGAAGGCAATGACCATGCAGATTGTTAAGGATTTTCTTGAGGTTCCCCTGTCTAGGTTCATCAGAAATTACCACACTAAGACATGGTCCATTCCAGCTTTTCAGACCAAAACCAAGAGCAGAATGACCAGAAAGGAGAACTTCTCCAGAAAGTAGCGGGATGACCCCAAGACCAGGCTTGTTGAGTCCCAGCCCTAGTGACCCAACAGGGAGCAGCTCTGACTTGAGGATACCTCCCTGTTTCCCCTTTTGAAAATCCCATCTCAACCTTCCCTTCCCTCTACTCCCCTCCAAGAAAGAAAGGGGCAGACTATCCCATTTTTACCCTAACTGGCAGAAAAATCACTGAAGAGAGATTGTTTCTGAACCTAGTAAATTCAGGATACAGACTGTACTTTGCAAGCATACCTACATTTTCAGGGATTCCATCCATTCCTGCAGAACAGCAAATCAAGATGAAGGCTGAAATTATGGATGTCCTAGCTCAAAGGTCCATAGAGCCAGTTTAGCAAAAAGATATAGGGACAGGGTTTTAGTCAGTGCTGTTTCTGGTCCCCAGAAAGAAGGGTCTAGAAGATTTTTTTTACCTCCAAAATTAAATAAGTTCCTCTTTATAACCAATTTCATTCGAAGTGCTCCAAAAGCTACTGCCGTTGATTTGGCTCTGTGCTGTCATGGTCATATTGAGCCTGAAGGATGCCTACCTCCATAGAGGACTACAAAGCAGTTATTTGCTTAAAGGTGGGGGTCTTTACTGCCATTTTTGCACCTTGCCCTTTAGTTTGTCACCTGCTCCCAACATTTCACTGAATGCCTGTTTCATGTGATAGCCCACTGCAGAACAAAGGGCACCCACATTTACCCTTACTTGAATGATTGTCTTATTCAGGCAGACAGCTTCCCAAGAGGAAGTGAAGGCATCCCTCCAACTTCTTATGGAATGTTTAAGTCTAGGTGTCACCTTCACCCTACAAAAATCTAATCTCCAACCTTTCACTAAAGTCATCTTCCTTGGTGCAGAGTTGGATTCCAGGAACCACTGACTCAATACTTCTGGAGCATTCTGAAAAAGTCTCAATATATGCCAGGGAATTCCTCAGGGTTTTGGGATTCATGGCTTCATGCATCCTAATGATGCCTTTAACCACGCTTCATACAATGAAAATAAAGTGGTACCTCAAGAACACACAGTACTACTGCCCTACAATCTCTTTATTCCTTTCCTACCTGCATTGGGAAGGAGCTGCTCTGCTGGATTCAAGAATGCCAAAGCAGCCAGGGAGCTCCCTTCCTGGTGCAAGTGGACATCCAGATCCTCACCATTGATGCCTCAGATATGGCTTGAGGTGCCCACTCAGGACCAATAACTGTGCAGGGCAGCTAGGAAAGTGCCTTCAGGAGAACAAAAATCAGTTTAAAAGAAATGATGGAAGTACAGAAAGTACTGCAATAGCTTTTAAGACAAATTGAAAGCCAGGCACACTACTAGGGACAGATAATACCTCCAGTAATGTGGTACATCAACAAAGAGACGCTCGTACCTCCTCCGCCAAATGCCAGTGCAACTCTAGGAATTGGCACAAGGGAATGGGTTGGCTGACCATCCTGGCCCAACATCTAGCCGGAAGAGAAAATTGCCTTGCAGATTCACTAAGCAAGGCAGCCATAGATCTTCATTAATGCTCAGAAGGGATGCTTTCTGCCAACTGACATGCATGTAGGGTGTGACATAAGTGAACCTTTTTTGCCTCTGACAAGAATAAGTGAACTTAAAAATTCTGCTCAAGGACCCCAGGTTATGAATGCCCTCTCTTCCCACAGGCAGGTCTGTTTCTTCACTCCTTTCCTCCCCTACCTCTCATTCATATCAGAAAATTAGGGAGGTTGGGCAGAGGGTGATCCTAATAGCCCCTTTTTGTCCCAGACAACACCAGTTCAACATTCTTCCCATAAAGGCCATGGAGGAACTATTGGTGCTGCCTCATAAAGTATATCTTCTTATCCCAGAATATGAGATCCCCCTATTCTCCCCCATTTGGACACTTAAACTGGCAAGATGAGTAATACAATGCTTATATCTACCAGACATATTCTCAAAGGACATTTTGCAAATCCTCAAGGAAGCTGGGAGACCAAGTACCTGAAAATCATGTTTCAAAATTAAGATTCTCTCACTGGACAATAGCTGCTGCAAGCTAGGCTGCCACAGATCCTGAGATATCTGACAGAACTGTGTAATTCTGGTCTTTCCTGTGCTTCTGTAAAGACACATGCTTATAACCCCCCCCCCCCAAAAAAAAATCTTCTCTCATCACACCATGGAGTAGATTCTCAAGAGTTTCACCTCTGCTCCCTTGGGACCTTAAATTATGACCTATTAAAACTAATCCTGGCTTATTTTGAGCCTGCCAAATCTGCAGATCTAAAATCTGCCTCTTGGAAGACTGTGCTCCTAATGGCTCTCATTTCTGCCAGGAGAATCTCAGAGCTTTAAGCTGTTATGTGTAGTGAACCTTTTCTCAGTTTCCATAAATTTTAGGGTATCTTGGCATACTAACTCCTCTTTTATGCCAGGGTGGTATCTGGACTTTCCCTGAACAAATTCATTAACTTGCCTTTTTTTCTTACCAAATCCTGAAAACAAAGTGCACTGCACTCACTGGATGCACACATATGTGACATTTGCAGAAAATGCAGAAGACCGACCACATAGCAAGCAAACCATTTGTAAGTGGATTGACAACTGCATTGCTTTCTACTACAGGGACCAAGGGAAGCCAGTACCAGGACTCATTCCACTAGGGCATTTTCCTTCCTCAAAGGCTTGCATACCCATTTCATCCTAGAAGTGGTCACATGGTCTTCCATCCATACAGTCTCAAAACGCTACAGTGTAGCTGCTGCTTCTAAGGCCAGAGCAGGACAGTCTCAGTCACTCTGCAAGGGTTTATCTCTCTTAACCCTTCATCTGTCCAGTATGCTCATCTCTGTTTCCCTCTGGGAAATTTCCAAGCAGTGATTACTGCAACAGTGAAGTACATTGACCACAGAACAGTGGTGAAGGTACTTAACATAAATGAAGATGTCATAGTAGCTTTACTGTTGCAGTACCTTTTCCCTTCTCAATAAAACCCCATTTTACTGTGTCCACATCCAAGGTTGGTGTTAGTATGCTCATCTACTATTTAGGACCCTTCTTCCAATCCCCAGTTAGAGCCCCTGCACTTTTGTAATCCTAAGTTACTCTAGGGACACTTCTGAGCCTGGGCATGTTGTGCTCCTACCTACCTACCCTAGAGAGCATGGAACTCTGGTCAGGGCAAGGAGGAGGTGAGCAATGCCACCAGCTGATGACCCTTTATACCCTGATATCCTGATGTCAGAAGGGAAAGTGTCCATCAGAAATGGTGGAATAGGGAAAAAGTCTTTGGGTATTTGGGCTGGCCTTGGGCTTCCACTTGGTAGGAAATCCCAAGGTTGATTACTGCAACAATGAAGCTACATGAGCATTTAAATTTATTGCAAGTACCTCCACACCAGTACTTTATTCGCCCCTTTGCGCTTGGTTTTCTTTTTGATGCTTTGGGTTTTTTGTTAGTAGATTTTTTTTGAAATGCTGGTGTTGATCTGTGTTTCGATGCATGCCGATTCCATTAAATACTCACATGTTCATATATTTTACGCACATGTCTCTAGTTTAATTAGTTCTAACAGTATATTGTGCCATGGTTATTCTTTTAAGCTGTGATTAAGCAACAGGTCAGCAGACATCTTCATGAATTTAGTCTGTGTATTGTGTACATTTCATATTTAAGCAAGTCCTTACTTTATTTTTTTCTGTTTGTTAAGCTCACTGATCTTTACTTTTAATTTAATTTTAAAAGATACTTTATACTTAATGTAGGTATCTAAAATTGTTAAAAGGTAACAGCATTGTTAAATATGTCTGTAAGCATAAAAAATGACAGATATGATTAAGATTACTTTACTTGCAGCTTATGTTTTTGTTTGTAATCCAGGGATTGGATTCAAATTTTCATTTTTAAACAAAGAATTGTAGATATCAAGGAAATATAAATTTATTGAGGTGAAGTGACTGTTTCACTTAATGCTTATATACTGTGTGTTAATGGTGGTAATAGTGGTAGCGGCAATCGGAAGAAGCTGAGAACTGCGATAGAAGGGAAGATAATGGAACAGGTAAACAGCATCAAGTATCTGGGAGGGGTGGTTGAGGAGAAAGGAAGTCTGAATGAAGAGTTCAAAGCTAGAATCAGAGGGTCTGCAGTCAAATGGCATAGAGCGTCTGGTGTAGTCTGACAGGAGAATGCCAAATAAGCTGAAATGTAAGGTGTACAAGACAGTGGTGCGACCAGTGCTACTGTATGGTACAGAAAACTGGGCAGTAAAAGCAGAGCAGATGAAGAAGCTAGAGGTGATGGAAATGAAGTGCCTGAGAAGAGTGGTAGGATGCACACTGTGGGGCAGATGAAGACATGAGGACATAAGAGCAGACGGAGAAGTAGTTCCAATTGCAGAAAAGATAAGAGAACAGATTACGGTGGGTTGGACACATGCAGAAAAGCAGAAGACAGTCTGGTGAAGAAGATTTGGAACAGACAAGAAGAGGGTTAGAGGAAATGAGGGCATCCAGCAAAGAGGTGGATGGATTGCATGAAAGAAGATCTGCGACAGTCAGGCATGAGTGTCAAAGCAGGCAGGAGTGTGGCAGTGAATCGAGAGAGATAGCAAGAGTTAAGACGATACCTTGACCCCCATGTAGAAAAAAATGGGAAAAAGGGGGATGCTGCTTCTGGTTATGGTAATACAGGTTTGTAATAACAGTACTGGGCATATACTAGGGAATATGATAAAGAAATCCTTTATTAGTTAGGCAAATCTGCTTCTCTGAAGTCCAGGCCAACATGAAGGGACTCTGGCTGACACAGTTCGCAGATGATTGCAAGTTGGGAGCTATTATTAACTCCCCAAGTGATGCTGACATTCTACAGAAAGGCCTCAATGAGACCAATGACTGGTGTCAGAAACCATGGCCTTAAGCTCAATGCCAAAAAAATGTGTCTTCATCCCCTTTGGGAAAAACCCGGTTCCCTTGAATTACCACATTGATGGTAGTCCACTGAACACAGAAGGTGTTATTAGAGATCTGGGAACACAGGTTGACAGCAACCTCTCTTTTGACCACCACGTTGCCACTGTAGTCAGAAAGTCCTTCTATGTGGCACATCTCATTACTAAGGGTTTTGCATCCAGGAAGAGAGGACATTGTCTCCCTCTACTCTTCCCTCATTAGGCCAATCATCGAGTACAGTGCCCCATTTGGCATGTACCTCGCTAGACACCTGCAACAACTGAAGAGGCCGCAAAAGTACCTCACAAAGAGGATCCTAGGCCTTAAACACCTGTCCTATATGGACAGACTCAAAAAACTCCCAACTATTCTCTGCCTCATATCGCCTACTTAAAGGCGATCTCTGCTTGACTTACAAAGCCATGTCTGACCCAGCTCTGTTAGAAATGCTACATCTAAAGAAATCACAATCCCTCCACACCACATGCTCCAGAGACCTTAACCTCACTACCACAGTCAACAGAACATGCTGGAAGGACAGGTTCATAACCCAGAGACTGCCTATGCTATGGAATAGACTTCCCATACATGTCAAGCAGAGCACCTCATTGGCCCTCTTTAAGAGAAATCTTGATGAGTGGATGGGAAATAGAAAATTCACCCTGGGGATCACTCCAGTGGCTCTACTCGACAGAGGCACTAGGAACTAAGGTTGGGTAGCACGATGCCAGGATAATCCTATGGGCTAGGCTTGTAAAGGCTCCAGGGCCATTAGCCTAGTACACACCTATGAATCTAAACATAAATGTTGTCAGAAGGACAGCCTGTAGTCTAAATAGGCAGAGACATTTGCCTCTCTTGAAGAGGGCTTTCTAAAACAAAGTATGGGGACTGCTAGGGATACTTGCATAGTACCAGAAACTGTGGATGTACCTGTGGAGTACCAGCTTCTGTGCAGATTCACCCGGAGTCTAAGTTGTGGTTATGCTTGGAGAATTATAGGCAGGTTATCCTGAGCTCTAGCATCAGGGATAGCAGCTGCATCAGCAATAGCAACTACATAGACCGCTGGATTTCTGAAGTGTGGCATGTGGCATCCAGATCCAAGAAAATTACAGTTCTGCTGTACTTAGCCCTGAAAACAGTAATCACTTACAGGGTGCTATTTCAAAAGTACTTGACTAAGCACTTAACAGCACCTGGAATGACCTCAAAGGTTCCTCAAAAAGAAAGTGTAGGGTGTAAACAACATGTCAGATGCAGATAGACTAAAAGCCCTGTCCCTTTACTCTTTCTCTTACCGACTAGTAAGGGGTGACCTATGACTGACCAACAAGGCACTCACAAATCTAGCCCTGTTGGAACTGCTACACATCTGCAAGTCAAACAGTATGAGGGTCACCTGGTCTAAAGATTTAAACTTTTCCAGCTACTCAAAGCATGCTGGAGAGACAGATATATGTCTCAGAAAGATTGTCCCATCTTTGGAACAGGCTTCCTATTCACCTTAAATCCTGGCCCTGTTTAAATGGAATTTGGATGAATGGATGGAGAAACAGAAATTCATACCTGGGGTGGTACCTATGTCCATAGACAGGGAGCAATCTTCAAGCTACTGGAGGCATAGGCACAAATCCATGCCATCCTCTTGCCCCTAGGGGTCATATGCTGGGTAAAATCAGGATATATTAGCTAAGCGTGCATAGGCTGTTAAGTATTTAGCCTAGAATTCTCCTGTGAACCTATAAGAAACTTTAAAAACTGAATTGCCACCTGAATTGCATACTTCTGCTTTCTATGAGTGACATGCTTGTACTGTAAATAAACTGCACCTAAACCATAAAGAGAATCTTCACTGTGTTTAACCATGGTTCACTTATGGCTGCACTTTGGGGAAGTATACCAAAAATACATTGTTTCATTCCTGCAACAATGTATGCAAGTTTTAACACATTGTGAATTTGTTTCTCCCACTTGACCAGTGAGTATTGGCAAGAACCAATACCTTTGTTTCCCCACCTGCAAAGAGAGAGAGAGAGAGAGAACTGCTGCTCTGTGTGTTACTGCACTTGAGAGAGAAAACTGAGGGTTTACTTGCTGAGTGAACTGTTACCCTTTTGTTAAACAGTATGACAAATCTAAAAACAAACAACAAATGGCAATAAGGAACACCAAATACTGTTTAATTAAGCACATTCATCCCATAACATGTTATGGAGGTTGTGGTGCGGAACAATGCCAGTATGGGGCACCATATCAAAGATCTTTAGGAGAATACTCTGGCTGTACAGGACAGGAATGAGATTACTGACAAGCACTTGGTCAGTCTGCTTGAACAGATGACTTTATTAGCCTCTGTACTGGCCACCCACCAACTAAAGAAAGAGTTAGGATGATGATATCAATGCATACCTTGTTACTTTGGAAGGTATGTTGCCCAGGAGAATTAAGACTAGTCTCACTAGGCCAAAATATTTTCCTGGCTGAAAGAGAAGCAGTTAGGTGTGCATGGATATGAAAGATTTGGATTTGTGTGGGCTGTAAAAAAATAAAAATGAACTGCTTGTTAGAGCTGCTGTGTCTTCTGAAACATTAGCCTTGAAATTTCATAATTGAAAATTTAATTAAAGTTCATCAATAAGA
The DNA here is from genome assembly GCF_019279795.1 of Protopterus annectens. Taxonomy (NCBI): domain Eukaryota; kingdom Metazoa; phylum Chordata; order Ceratodontiformes; family Protopteridae; genus Protopterus; species Protopterus annectens. The sequence goes on along the minus strand of NC_056737.1, from coordinate 1,053,976,499 downwards.
GGTCAAATGTCTGCTTTCAACCATGTTTTAAACTTCTAGTTAGTGCTTGAAGTGAATAGTGAAAGTAAAATTATATTCTAACAGTTGATAAATTCAAAAGGTATTCCTAAATAATTTACCTAAGTGACCTTTTCAGCGTAACATTAAGAGAACTGATAACTAGTTGTGCTAATTGAGAGGTTATTAACTGATGAGACACTGTTTAGAACTGAGCAACCTAAGCCTGTAATAAGGAATGTGCAAATATATGTAAGTATTCAGAAATGGTCAACAACTGAAATGTTTCAGATATGGGGAAAGGGAAACCTTGCTAAAGATTGTTCAGTCTGTAATGCTGTATCCATTAAAATGTGACTCTCACTGTTTTGTCTATCAAAAAGTGATTTCTAACATCATGGTAATAAAAATGTCCCAACAGACTGTGATAATGTAACTGCTAGAGTAGTAGAATTAACATGTTGCCCACTGTACTACTATGAAGTTAGTCAGATTTATAGTACTGGTGGATGGGATGGGGAATATAAGGACTGCTGTATTCTGGGAATATGATTGCACTCATTAAGAAGCCTTATGTCTGCATGCACAAAACAAGAGAATGTTGGAAATGTGGTTATGGACATAAGACAGAGTATTCTACAATACATGTAGAAATTCAGACATTGTGTAAAGCACTACATCCTGTAGACTATGTACGTAATGTAGCACACAATGTTGTAATATCTTATTTTTATTTATGTATTTTATTTTATATTTGTTTACTGGGAAATTCCAACTGGAGCAGAGCCCAAGGTTTTTCTCTGTAAACCGAGTGCTAGTCAGAAACGGGGCTCTCAGCAGCAGGCACTTGGAGAAACTAAAGGTACTGTTATAAAATAAAGGGATTACTAAATCCAGAAAAAAGTCACTGGCATGAGATATTTTTTGTAGAGGAGTAGGTGCTGCTAAACATCTGGCAGTTAGCACAGAGGACTAAAGTTCACAGCTGCTTTCTGTGCCCAATGTACATAGTTTGGTTCATTTAACTGTAATTAGCTTACTGTGTGACTCTGAGCAAGTCACTTAAGCAGAAAATGCTGCTGGGTAGCCCCTGAAAAAACACAGTTGTGTTCAGTGGGCTTACATGGTTAACAGGTTGAAGCTGGGTGTTGTCCTGGAAAATGCTCTCAGTTTTTAATAGTAATGTTTATCAGCCTTTTCATCGGCAGTGGCACTGTTTGTTTACCGTGTACTGTGGCTTATGTGGAAGTTTTGTGTATTTTATCGGTTACTGGTCTTAAAAATTTGCTTAATTTGTTATACTCATCGAAAGTGTGTGTGTGTGTGTGTGTGCCTCTCGTGCGGGTGTGTGCTCACCCTGCACCACCATACTGATACATGTTAACTCTAACCCTGACCCTGCACCTTACCTTAGAAGAAAATTTTCCATAATAACACCACTGGAGAAGATGTTTGGACACATACACGAGTCAGAAGACCTGTGTAGCATTTAGTCTGTTCCTGTACTTAGTCCATACTCTAAACTTAACCCACAGACCTACACATAAACACTCCCACCCCTTAATGTCAAAATCTACAGATTATTTGTAACTTGTAGCAGTTGTTCCTCAAACCCACAATTGCCTTACTCACATAAATTGATATTCCGTTCATCTGAAATTTTCCAAATTTTAATGAATACAACACTGGATTGCATTTCAGCATCATTTACTACATCAGCAGGCAGCTGATTTGACAGAGTGAATGACAAGATACGTTTGTGTGTGTGTGTGTGTGTGTGTGTGTGTGTGTGTGTGTGTGTGTGTGTGTGTGTGTGTGTGCACGTGTGTGTAGATGTACTGAAGTTAATTGAAAATTCAGTACTGTGACAGCCAAAAGGTTGACATAAAAGAGATTAAAAAAAGTTGACTACACAATGAGTATACTTTGAAGCATAACCTGAAATTATGCAAATGAAAACCCAATCCTCTGCTACTTAAGTGTGCCAGTTCTGTGATCTCACAATACCATGGAAAGGGCATATTCCCAAAACCGTGTATTATACTGATCTAACACAAAACTCAGTCAGCTTTCCTGTCAGTCTAATTAAACAGGCTGTGAAGCTGTCAACTTTCTTACCAGTCCACCAGTTTCCCTGGAACTATATATACATATGTATATATATATATATATATATATATATATATATATATATATATATGTGTGTGTGTGTGTGTGTGTGTGTGTCTCAAATGTTCATAATGTTGAACATTTTTTACTCCATCAGAATTTATCAAAACTCATTTGATCACTTCTGCTGGCAGTAAGTCTGTGCGAGATTGTGAAAAGTAACAGTGAGGATCAGTGAGTTTGCCTTTTCCCCACTGTAGAAGAATATCGGAGTTAGTATATATAATTAGTAGAAGGCTTGCCCCCCCCTCCCCTGCAAAAAAATGTAAGTGTTTTGTTTTTTCAATGTTTTGGCTTTTGATCTTTTGGGGTTGATGTTTAGCTATTCAAGATTTGTGTACTTTGATATTTCATATACACATGTGCGTGTGCATGCACTTTTTATTTTTAAATTTCACTGCTGTTTCTCTTCATAGCACCATTTCTTGTCACAGCATAGGCATTTCTACAAGTATTTGTTTGTTTTATGCAAATTGGAATCAACAGTTATGAGGTTGTTTTAGGGGTTACCAGATGTATCTGCAGTGTGGGCATCCAAATCTGCCTTGGTTCAATTTTAATCTTGGGTATTTTGTTGCTGTGGACTTTCTTTGCTTCCATGTTACTCTGGCAGCACATGTGATTTAATGTGTTCAGTGAGAGCAAGAGGTCTTTGTAATGTGTTGCCTTCAGTGAGTTCAGGTGTCGTTGAGCATTGTAATGCATTCTTGAAGTACAAGTGAGACTTTTGTGGGCATATGCTTCAGAGCCTGTATGTGGTGTAGAGGGGTCTTTGTGTGTGCGCTTGTGCGTATGAGCACGAATGCTCATGGGGTGGGGCTGCTGCTGAAAATTTAGCCACACTGTTGTAAATGTTGATAACCATGCATAGATAAGGTGACATCAAAAAGGACTGTTTTCTGTTAGCATAATACAGTTCTTACACTTCTTGAGGTAAGTGGTACTGGTCAGGTCTTTGAAAGTTCACTAATGCTGTGCCACCATGCATAATCTTAAGCAAGATATTTCCTTTGCAAAACTGTAACTGAGAAAGCATCTGCAATGCTAGTTAAAATGTAATTTTTACCTTTGCCCATAGGACTCATAAATGAAAAGTTTTGCAGTAAACTTTCATTTCAAAAAAGTGAGTTTTCTGATTTATTTGTCTCAGCTGCGTTGTTACTCATAATAACTGGAGATTTTAAAAGTAAGCTGGAACAATCGTTAAAGCTGTCAGCATCAGAGTATACAGCTAAAGTGTGGAAACATAAATGGGTTGTAATTGAATTGAACTGAATGAACTTTCAGAATATGTAGTGATCACTAAAAGGAGCAAATGTGATGAGATCATGGGATGTGCTTTTGATATTTTTTATTGTACTTTGGTTAGTAGAATATTCTGACTGAGACCACAAGAGCTGCTTTTCAGCAGAGGTCTAAGGAAGATGTTTCCTCAAGAGAATAACAACACTTGCATAAAGGAAAGTAGATAGAATAGTAATTGCAGTGCTTTGCATCCAATTTACATACGGATATAGTTTGCATTAGTTTGCAAGTGTTCTGTTCCATTTTGTATTAGAGAAGGGAGTTGCATAGCATAATTAAAGTATATCAGGATGTTGATTTTACATAAAAAGAGGTGCTAGAGTGTGAAGGATATACATATATGGGGTTTTAGAGATGTTAGGCTTGCAAGGAGAGATGATACAAGTGTTAAATGGATATCAGACTAGAGGTGTTGAAACATTAGTTTATTTGTAGGGTCAGTATGTTATCCTTAGGGGTAATTAGCACTGTAATTTGTTTGAGACAAGAATATAAAACAGTTTGCTTAGCATTTAACACATAGACAAGAGGTGTCCAAACTTTATTTCAGGGGCAAGTTTTGGGTGGGCACATTAATGTAACTGAATATACTTCTGCTTTGTATACCCCCCCCCCCCCCCCAGTCAAAGGTGCATCACAATTATGGAAGAAAAACAGACAACACTGGTTGTTTCAAGTTCATGTTTGTATTCTTGATAGACTGAAAACAAAAACATGCAATTAGCAAGATAACATTAAACATAGTATCGTTGTTACAACAGTGCAAAAGTGCAAATACACATGGGCATGTTTTAGATATCCTTTCTACAACAGTACAGCAGTATAGGCACAAATGCTTGCTACAGCAGTGCAAATGTAAAGGTGTAAGTACATGTGAAAGTATTTTTAAAGTATTATTTCTACAACGGTACAAGTACAATTGCAAATACACATGACAAAATCCTTACCATATCAATGCAAATGTAGTGGTGCAAATACACATGAAAGTACTTCAAGTAATTCCATAATTGCATACCTGTCAACCTCTTAGCAGAAGAAATATGGACAAAGCCAAATATAATGGGGGGGGGGGCAAAGACCCCCAAATAGGAAGAGATTTTAAATACTGTTCTTATAAACTTAGAGTAATAGGTTTTTGTTAGCATGCATTTTTTGAAAGTTATTTAAGTCTGAAACTCAAATGTCTCTCTTTATTTACTGTCTTTGGTTCTCACTGATTAGCCAGAAAAACACATTTTAAAATGGTAAAGATCAAAAACATGAGGCCAAAAATCTGAACAGTTGAAAGGTATGCATACCTGCAAATCGAGATGAGTCAGAGACTCAGACTACAGAAGTACAATGAGTTTTCAGACAGGACCTGCAAAATCAGGTAATGGGATCTCTGACATTGCCTATTCCTGCACAAGAAGTCTGTCTGCACCAACTTTTGAACGGGAAATGCGGAGTGCACCTACCAGGTGGGCATTTGTGATAACAGAAATCAATTTATTTTTCACAGTCTTCATTCTAGAAAAGTTATTCACAGCGGCATGTGCTTCCAAAAAGTGCAGCAAATCTCATCGCATTTAAATGATACTTGGAAATATTTCTGCAGAAATGTAACTAGTGTAGAAATTCAGGAGGCTGTTCTTTGTGAAGGCTGTATTTAAATCATCATTGTGAAGCTCAGTGAGTTCTAGCTGCACGTTATGAGGAGCAGTGCTGGGATCTACTGTAAAAGGATCTCCAAAGATCTCCATCTTAATATGGTGTTAGGGAAGTCCTCAAATATGCATTTGCATTCTTGAACAAGTTTAGATAGTAGGGCACACTGTTTTGTATAGCTGAATGTATTAAAAGGACTTGTGTTTATGGTTGAGAAATGACACTATCTCCTTGGAAAAATGCATCTGCAGCAGTTCTAGTTTTTGAATGAATGTAATTACATGTTTATATAATCTAACTAATTGATCCCTCCCCTGTAGTTTCATATTTAAGTTTGCCAGCAACTTTGTGAGGTCTACAAGAAATGTCAGGTCATTTAATGAAAGATAGTCCTCCAAGAACATGGCATCCTTGCCGCTTGTTCATGAAGAATTTTATTTCATCATGCTACCCAGTGTTGCTGCCCTGCTCAGCCACTGATATTGTCAGAAGTAAATTACATCATCATGCTGCGCACCTACTTCTTCAGGAATGGCTTCAAAATGCCTATGATTCAGACCACTTGATCTCCTGAAGTTAACAGTTAGTTACCTTTCCCTTGACATCTTTCAATTTTTTTTGGCACACAGGTTCCCTTGATGGATTATAAGGAGATGTGCCATGAGTTCTTGGGGGTGATGACTTCATTATTAAAGTTACAAATCCACTTTGATTCCCTGTCATGGAGAGAGAGAGCACATATCTGTCACATATGCCATATATTAATAGTATGCATATATGCACCAGTGAATTATGCATATTTTTAAACTTCCCTCACCAAATAAATTGGGTTCTTTTTCTCATTAATTAGTTTTATTCACAATCTTTTTTCCCTCTTAAAGTGGGAACAGTGATACAGGCTTAGATGTCATAAAACATGCTGCTTCAGACTGCACTCTGCAAAGTCAGAGCTGTAACCCCCCCCCCCCCCCCTTTTGAAAGTCTTCAGTGAATCCCAAGTTGTACAAGTGGCAGAAAAAATTTGGGATGAAATCAAGAACCATGCCCTTGGAGTGCAAGAATTCTGCACAAAGGTGGCAAACGTAATTGGGGTGGGGTCTAGGGTACAAAGGACCAAAATCAGGGACAGATACTTAAAGCATAACAGCTTTTGCTATTTTAAATATTGTTTTTATATGGATAAAAACTTATCATAGCAGGTTTTCGACTGGTGTTTTCTAAATGCTGTGAACTCTAAAACTTAAAAGAACGATGTTTAGTGACTTCTGTCGTTCATTATTTGCCAAAGAAACAGACTAAAATGAGACAAAAAAAATGGACACCTCTGCTAAACCTGTGACCCCTACACATACACACTGTCCTCTCATCTTCTGCAGTAGTACTCAAACATATAACACTTGCCAGAAAATCTCAAATTTTTATGAAGTACAGAATAGGAAGGAGGCAAAAATCTGGGCATGTCTCATTTTCAACAGTACTGTAACCAATACTGTATTATAATTCACAGAAAATCAGATGTGAAAAAAAAAATTCCAGAGAGCCCCCTCAAAGCCCCCTCAACCTGCATGCACTTCCAAGTCGAGCAAGCGGTACCTTTAAACAATTTGAAGGCTTACACATATGAACACACAAAGTGACTAACAGTTCACACATCACTTCTACAAACAAAAATCAAACCACCTTCGCATACATACAACCAAGGGCAAACAGACACACACACACACCAGACCTCCTGACTGTCCCATACTTTGGAGAAGTGTACCTGTTTTCTAGAATGATTTAGCTCTACACATGATGTACCTACTTTTGGAGTATGTCCCTAATTTCAGGCTTTGGTCTTTACCCCCCCTCTCACAATTTTCTGACCCTCCCTCATCATACGTGATTTTTGAAGCTGTCTAGTAAAACAGAAAACCGCACTACATGACCAACATACTAGTAGCAGCAGTAATTTAAAGAAAGATGACTCACATCTTACATATGCCATTTTCAGCTACAAATACAGTGGATATAAAAAGTTTACACACCCCTGTTAAAATATCAGGTTTTTGTGATATCAAAAAAATGAGACCACAATAAAACATTTCAAAACTTTTCCCACCTTTAATGTGACCCATAACCTGTACAATTCAATTGAAAAACAAACAAATCTGTTAGGGGAAAAAATATAAAAAATAAAAAAACATACAATACACTGGTTGCATGAGTGTGCACACCCTTAAACTAATACTTTGTTCATAGGTTCATAGGTTCATACTAGGCTATCTGCCCTAGGGCATTTATAAGCCTAGCCAGAATGTGTTTGGCTTTCGCCACCCATTTTAAATTTATTTTGCTATGCCCTTTTTCGAGGTTAGTATACTGTGCTTCTGTCTAGCAGAGACACAGAAGTGATACCCGGGGTAAACCTACGATCTCCCATCCACTCATCAAGATTCCTCTTGAAGAGAGTCAATGAGGGACTCTGCCTAACCTGGACTGGGATTTTATTCCAGAGTGAAGGGAGCCTCTGGGTTATGAATCTGTCCCTCCAGCATGTCCTATTTATTTCAGTGCTGAGGTTCAAGTCTCTCGAGCGCATAGCTCGATGGGATTTGGATTTTCTGAGGTGCAGCATGTCCGTTAATTCCGGGTTGGACATGGCTTTATACGCCAGGCACAGATCGCCTCTGAACAGGCGGTATGCCACTGAGTAGAGCTGGAGTTTCTTTAACCGGGCAGCATATGGTATCTGTTTGAGCCCTTTGATCCTCTTGGTGAGGTACTTTTGGGGTCTTTCCAGTTGCTGCAGGTGTCTGGTAAGGTACATCCCAAAAGGGGCATTGTACTCAATTATGGGCCTGATGAGGGATGAGTAAAGAGGCACGATGACCTCCCCTGATCTAGATGTGAATCCCTTCATGATTAGGTGGGCTATATAGAATGTTTTTCTAACCACTTTGGCCACGTGGTTGTCAAATGAGAGATTGCTATCAACTTGGGTCCCCAGGTCCCTAATTACTTTTCTGTACTTAATGGATTACCACCTATGTGGTAATTTGTGGGAACTTTGTTTTTGCCAAAGGGGATGACTATACACTTTTGGCATTTAGCTTGAGGCCATGGCTCTGGCACCAGTTGTCTGTTTCTATGAGGCCCTTTTGGAGGATGCTTGTGTCGGCTGGAGAGTCGATTATGGCGCCCAGTTTGCAGTCATCTGCGAACTTGGTCAGCCACAGTCCTTCCGTGTTGGCCTGTACCTCTGAGAAATATATACCGAACAAGAGAGGTCCCAGGACTGAGCCTTGTGGGACACCACTTGTAACTGGTTTGGAGTCTGACATGGCTCCAGCAATTCTAACCATGTGGGTTCTGTCCTTGAGCCAGTTTGCAATCCATCTAGTGACATATGGGTTTATATTTAAGCTGGTGAGCTTATCTATAATGCCCGAGTGGGGTATTGTATCAAAGGCTTTTGCGAGGTCCAGGTAGGCTGTGTGGACCACCTTCCCTCGTCAATGGCCTTGGTGACTGTTTCAAAGAAATCAACCAGGTTTAAGAGGCAGGATCTGCCCTTAACAAAGCCGAACTGGGTAGGATCCAGTGTTTGTAGGTCCCCAATATCTTTATTTATGAGGTCCATGATGATCCTTTCCATAGCTTTGCAGGCCAAGCTAGTCAGGCTTATGGGGCGATAGTTTCCAGGATCCGTTGAGGCACCACCTTTATGGAGAGGGACCACTGTTGCTGTACGCCACTCTTTGGGCACATATCCTGTAGTAAGGCTGAGATTGAACAGTAGTTTTATGTTTGGGTTTAGCTCTTCTTGGAGTTCATGTAGGACGAGCCCGGGACACCATCTGATACCATTGATGCTGTGTTTTTTGCTTTGGAGAGGGCGTCTCTTACCTGAGCATCTGAGATGTCAGGGGGGCAGCACTCTGCTGGGATAGATATTTGCCCTTTGGTGGGGGGGGGAGAAGTTTGCGCTGAACCTATCAGCTAGGATGTTGGCAATGTCTGTGGGTTCGTGTATTTTTGTCATTTTGGACTAATTCTGAGCATATCTGGGAATTACCACCCAGGTTCCTAACATAACTAAAGAAAGCCTTGTGATTATCCTTAGTGTCCTGTGCAATTTTTCTCTCGAAGCTGGCCTTAGACAATTTTATGTGTGCCCGCAGTTTTTTGCTAATACTGATCAGTGATGCCTTCCCTTTTTGGGATTTTGCTCTATCATTTAGTAGCTTCCTCCTTCTATTGTATAGTTTGTTTATGGCTGGGGTCCACCAGACAGGACGTCTGCCTTTGGAGGATTGGGTCTTGGTTTTATTTGGGATCGCATGATCCATGCATTCCTGAAGGTGTTCATAGAATGTGTTTTTAAAGGAGTCTGCGGTCTGGGCTGTATTTTCCACAGGCCCGGGGGCTTTGAAGGATTCCACCTCAGTTTTGAGGAGTGTGAAATTTGCTTTAGAGAAGTTTTTCACTGTGGTTTTCTGGGCAGGGGGTGGGGTCGGGATGTGAATATCCAGTGAGATTAGTTTATGGTCTGATCTTACCAGTGAGGGATACACTTCTGGTCTGGAGCATAGAGTCCCCATGTTGGTGATGATCAGGTCCAGTATGTTTTCCCCTCTTGTGGGAGTGGTAACAAGTTGTTCCATAGCATTTGAGTTTATAAATTCTAAGAACCTTTGGGCTAGGGTGTTGGAGCTAGAGTAATGCTCCCAGTCTATGTTTGGGTAGTTGAAGTCACCCAATATAATGGTGTTTGGAAAGACCTTCATATTTTCCAGTGTTCTCAGGAAGGCCGAGTGGGGTTCCTGGGTTTGGGAGGGTGGTCTGTAGCAGGCTATAAACTGGAAGGCAGTTTTACCCACTGTTAGTTGCACATGGATAGTCTCTGATGCTTCGTGCTTTGCCACCAACCTGGAGGTGTGGGTATCTTTGATGAATATCAATACTCCCCCTCCTTTTGTGGTTCGTTCCAAGTTTTGGAGCCGAAAAGCATGGTATGAGGTATAACCTGGTAGTGATGGGGTGCTCTCGGGAGCCCTGAACCAGGTTTCTGTTACTGCACAGATATCGATGTTCTCCATGCTAAGGAGAGTTTCGAAAAGTGCATCTTGAGGTTTAGACTTCTGGCGTTGAGTAGCATTACTCTTAGTTTCTTATCCCTTGTGATACCTATGGAGGTGGGTTTGTCTTTTGAGCCTTGCCTAAAAAATCACTATGGAGGTAGCAAGAGCCTTTGCCAATATCCGAAAGCCCAGGGGTGACAGGTGCAAGCCGTCCCTAGTGAAGCATCGTGGCTTGTCGAGCATATCATCCCAAGCTGACAGGCATTGGATCCCCTTTGAATGACAGCAGTACTTAAGCCAATTGTTGAAATTGATCATCTTGTCTTCATATTGTGGCATCATTCTTGGTGAGAGTAAGATGCTACTCAAGGTCAGGGTCATACCGGCCTGGGCTACATGCTCAGAGAGCTCCTTTATGTCTCTTTTCATGTAGTCCAGGGAGGTACGTCTCAGGTCATTCACACCAGCATGGACAATGACTGAGTCATATTTGTACTTGCCTTGGAGTGACCTGAGTGCTTGTGTTATGTGGCGGATCCTAGCACCCGACAGGCTGCTCACCGTGACCCTCTCCTTGTTCAGCCTGGTGAGCGGGACGTCAGTGTTGAAGCACCTTTTGATTTAATTACAGCATTCAATCTTCTTGGGTGGTTTACCTTTAAAACCTTGAATCACACTTGTGCGAGTAGTCATAGCCTTGCATCATAAAAACGAAACTGGAAAAAGCGACAGTTTGTAATGTTCGAAAAGCAGCAAATCGAACAGCCGATTCACTGTTTTTCGAACATGAATGTCGACAACAAAAGTATATGCCATGTAATGCAGGGGGCAAGCCCCCCTGCACCCCACCACCCCCCTTCTTAATTATTCTAACTCCGAGATCGCACTACAGCGGGGAATGGCACCATTTCCAACTCCCCACTATAGTGCGCTCTGCCCCTAAATGTCGAATGTGCAATGAGCGACTCTCACTGTGCATTCGCTCATTGCACATTCGAACCTTCTTCCGTTCGAAGTTTTCAGAACTTGAAAACTGTCTTTCGAACATTTGACGGTCGCCCGTGTGCAATAAGCACATGTAAAGGTAAACCTTCTTGGGTAGGAGTCTATCAGCATCTTGATTTGGCAATATTTGCCACTCTTCCTTGCACAAGCGCACCAAATCTGTCAGATTGCAAGGGCATCTCTTGTGCACAGCCCTCTTCAGGTCACCCCACAGATTTTCTACTGGATTTAGGTCTGGGTTCTGGTTAGGCAATTCCAAAACTTTAATTTTCTTCTGGTGAAGCCATTCTTTTGTTGATTTGGATGTATGCTTAGGGTCATTGTCGTGTTGAAAGGTGAAATTCCTCTTCATCTTCAGCTTTCTAGCAGACTCCTGAAGGTTTTGGGCCAAAAGTGACTGGTCTTTGGTACTGTTCATAATTCCCTTCACCTTGACTAAAGTCCCAGTTCCAGATGAAGAAAAGCAACCACAAAACATGATACTGCCACCACCATGCTTCGCATCACCAAAAGAACGCCATCCTCATGGTGAAGTGTTGTTTTCGCACCAAACGTACCTTTTGGAATTGTGACAAAAAAGTTCAACCTTGGTCTCATCAGACCATAACACATTTTCCCACATGCTTTGGGGAGACTTGATGTATTGTTTTGCAAATATTAGCCAGGTCTGGATGTTTTCCTGTGCAAGAAAAGGCTTCGTCTTGCAACCCTACCCCGTAGGCCAGACATATGGAGAATATGGGAGATTGTTGTCACATGTAGTACACAACCAGTACTTGCCAGAAATTCCTGCATCTCCTTCAGTGTTGCTATAGGTCTCTTGGCAGCCTTCCTGACCAGTTTTCGTCCTGTCTTTTCATCAATTTTAGAGGGATGTCCCGTTCTTTGCAGTGTCACTGTTGTCCTATATTTTCTCCACTTTTTGATGACTGTTTTCACTGAGCTCCATGGTATATTCAACACTGTGGAAATTTTTTTGTACCCTTCTCCTGACTGATATCTTTCAACAATGAGATCCCTTTGATGCTTTGTAAGCTGTCTGCAAACCATGGCTTTTGCTGTAGCAGGCAACTGAGTAAATGTCAGGAAAATCCTACTAGGACAGCTGAACTTTATTTGGGGTTAATCGGTCTCTTTAATTGATGGCAGGTGTGTACACAAGAAGACTGAATGCTGTAATTAAATCAAAAGGTGCTTCAACAAAGTATTAGTTTAAGGGTGTGCATGCAACAAAGTATTAGTTTAAGGGTGTGCATACTTACGCAACCAGAATATTGTATGTTTTTTATTTTTTATATGTTTTCCCTAACAAATTTGTTTAATTTTCAATTGAATTGTACAGGTTATAGGTCACATTAAAGGTGGGAAAAGTTTTGAAATGATTTATTGTGGTCTCTTTTTTTTTATATATCACAAAAAACTGGCATTTTAACAGGGGTGTGTAAACTTTTTATATCCACTGTATAAGTGAGCTTATGTGGTAGATTTCTGCAGTACAGATCATTACAGTGTACAGATGTTACACTGGCCCCATTAAAGAAGACACGCATTATCCATCTCCCATTATCAGCACAGAGTGAAACACTGAAACAGACAAGCACATAGGACTGATGTTAGAGCTGTTTACATGGAAAATGACAACCATTTGTTTTGCATCAATCATCTCTGCAATAGAATATAACAATTGACATCTTAAGGTCTAAAGAGCTTTTAAATATTAGTGAAGAATTTCACTTCAGCCCACACCTAATAAAACTTCAGGCTTCAAGAAGATACAACTTTCCTTTAGCTACATTAACAGCTCTCCAGGACACTTGCATAGGTTAATAGGTACTTGGCTATCGGTCCTAGGGCTTATACAAGCCTAGCCATAACAATTCCCTGGCTATTTCTTCCCACAGTATTTACTTCCCTGGACCCCTGTCTAGCAGGGTGACTGAAGTGATCCCCCGGGGTGAATTTCCTATCTCTCATCCAATCATCAAGGTTCCTTTTGAAGAGGGCCAAAGAGGCGCACTGCTTGACATGTATGGGCAGTCTATTCCAGAGTCTAGGGAGTCTCTGGGTCAGGAACCTATCCCTCCAGCATGTTTTATTCATTGTGATGACATGGTTTATATCCCTGGAGCATGTGTCTCTAAGGGATTGGGATTTCTTTAAGTGTAGCATGTCCCAACAGCTCTGGGTTTGACATGGCCTTGTATGTTAAGCAGAGATCGCCTCTGAGTAGACGATATGTGAAAGGGTATAGGTGAAGCTCTTTTTAGTCGGTCAGCATAGGGCATCTGCTTTAGGCCTGTGATTCTTTTAGTGAGGTATTTCTGTGGCCTTTCCAGTTGTTGCAGATGTCTTGAGAGGTACATACCAAACTGGGCATTGTATTCTATAATGGGTCTAATGAGGGATGAGTACAGTGGGACAATGACCTCCTTTTTTCTGGATGAAAAGCCCTTAGTGATGAGGTGTGCCACATTGAAGGATTTCCTGACTGTTGTGGTGATGTGGTTATCGAAGGTGAGACCACTGCCCACCTGTGTCCCTAAGTCTCTTATCACACTATCAGTGTTTAGTGTACTGCCAACTATGTGGTAATTCATGGGTACATTTTTTTTCTCAAAGGGGATAACTATACATTTCTTGGCATTGAGCTTGAGCCCATGGCTCTGGCACCATGCATCTGTTTCTGTAAGGCCCTTTTGTAGAATATCCACATCATTTGGGGATTCAATAATGGCTCCCAGTTTGCAGTCATCTGCAAACTTTGTTAGCCAGAGTCCCTTAGTGTTGGCCTGTACTTCAGAGAAGTAGATACCAAACAAGAGCAGTCCCAGGACTGAACCCTGCGGTACTGCACTTGTTACTTGTCTGGAGCTGGATTTGGAGTCGGCTACTTTTACAGTGTGGGTTCTGTCAGTAAGCCAGTTGGCAACCCATCGAGTGATGTAGGGATTACTGCCCAGTTTAGTAAGTTTATCTGTGATTCCAGAGTGGAGGATGGTGTTGAAGGCCTTGGTGAAGTCCAGATAGGCTGTGTGGACCACCTTACCCTTGTCCATGGCTCTGGAGACTGATTCAAAGAAGTCAGTCAGGTTCAGGTGACAAGATCAGCCCTTCACGAACCCAAACTGCATGGGGGTCCAGTGTTTGAAGGTTGCCAATGTCTTTATTTATAAGTTCCATGGTAATACGTTCCATGGCCTTGCATATCAGGCTCATCAGACTGATGGGGCGGTAGTTCCCGGGATCCAAGGTGGATTCCCCCTTGTGGAGTGGGATAACTGTAGCTGTGTGCCATTCAATGGGCACGAAGCCTGAGGTGAGGCTATGATTAAACTTGACACTTAGGTGAGGTGCCAGTTCATTTTGTAGTTCATGTAGTACACAGCCTGGGAAGTCGTCTGGTCCCATGGATGCTGTATTCTTAGCTGTGGAGAGTGCGTTTTTTACCTGTGTGGCCATTATTACCGGAATGTGGCAATCTTTCAGTATTGAGGTGGGCCCTTTACGGGGTGAGAAGGGGGTAAAGTTTGCACTAAATTGATCTGCCAAGATATTAGCAATATCCTTGGGATCAGTATTTAATGCCATTCTGTTGTAGCTCAGAGCAGATCTGAGCATTGCCATTTAGATTCTTGACATAGCTATAGAATTTTATTTATTATTTATTTACATTTGCTGACCGGGAGTGTCCGACTGGACATAAGTCCATTTTCAGCTGAGGCCTGGGGAGAAAAGCTCCACAGTTAAAATAAACAGACAGTAGTTACATTGGATTACATAGCAATTAACAATTTAACATAGCAATTACTTACAACATATTTACAGATGAAGAACATAGTACATCAGCAGACAAGTAGAATCTTTATCTGTGAAGTACATAACAGACATTAACAAATGTTACAATAAGAGGTTCCTGCTGTATAATAAGTACTAGGCTTATGAGCATCTGAGCTTGCTATAATCAAGGTAGTTAGTGGAGTGGAAAGAAAGGTAGTGGTTGGATGGGGTGGGTGATATTAGAGTGGGAGTTGCAAGGGCATAGCCAGCATGTTTTTAGGTGCTCTTTTAGTAAAGTTTTGAAGTGGGTGCATGATGGTATGGAGGTAATTGTGGGTGGGAGGGAGTTCCATAGTTTGGCTATGGTGCAAGAGAATAGTTCTTCACCAGCAGAGTTATTGGCTTTAGTGATCTGCAAGTGATTTTTGTTGCTGGATCTTAGTGGTCTGGTGGTGCGATAGGGTTGAAATAGATTCTGGAGGGATGGGACATTTAGTGGATGGTTTACTAGTTTGTGGGTGAGTGAGAGTTGATACCATTGAAGGAGGTGAGGGAGTTCAAGCCAGCCCAGTTCAGCAAGTGAGAGACAGTGGTGACTATGGTAGGATGCCCCTGTGGCGAATTTGGCGATTGTGTTGTAGCAGGTCTCTAGCTTGTTTAGATCACATTGCCTGAGGTTGGCATATATTGGAGAGGCATAAAGTAGTGTGGAGATAAGGTGGAAATTTGCTATTGAAATCTTTGCTGCTTTGGTGAAAAGTTGCTTATTTCTGTATAACGCTCCTAGTTTTTTGTGGACTTTTTTATGGTCATGGATATGTGAATGTCAAATTTTAGTTTGTCTCTTTCCACTCCTAGCAATTTGGTGTGTTCAGTTGGGTATATAGTGGTGTTGTCTTTTGCTGTGATGTTAAAGTGCAAGTTGTTTTGAGTATGTTTGGTGGGTTGGAAGATGAGTAGTTTAGTTTTGTTTGGGTTGTGTATTAATTGGGCATTGGATAACCAAGTTTTGACAGAGGAAAAGGCTTCCTGTGTGACTTTTTGCAGTTTGGGTAGGGACTGGGCTGAGCAGATGATGGTCGAGTCATCTGCATATTGTATGAGTGTGCCATGTTTGGTGGCAGAGGCTAGATTATTGGTGAAAACAGAGAAGAGTAGGGGTCCAAGGATGCCTTATGGTTGTCTTTGGAATCTTTGGCAATTTTATTTTCGTAACTAGCTTTGGAGGATTTTATGAGGGATCTCAGCTTCTTACTGAGGCTGGTAAGGGAGTTTTTTTGCAAACTGGGATTTTCCTCTTTTCTGCAACAGTTTATTCCTTTTGTTGTAAATTTTTTTTTATGGCAAGGGACCACCATATTGGCTTTCTTGTTTTGGAGGAGAGCATCTTGGTTCTATTGGGGATGGCACGATTCATGCACACGTGGATGTTCTTGTACAGTGCCTTAGTGTAGGATTCAGCAGTCAAACTTTCAGTTCCCGTCTGCATGGGTGTCATGAAGTTTGTCACTTCTGACTTGAGTAGTATGAAGTTGGCTTTGGAGAAGTTTTTTTACTGAGGTTTCCTTACTGGGGGGTGGGGGTGGGATGTGGATGTAAAGGGTGATTAGCTTGTGGTCAGACCTGACTAACGAGGGGGTGACCATAGGTGTGGAGCATTGATTTCTCATGTTGGTAATGATCATCTGAGATTAAATATTGTTGACTTTCAAAAGACTGAAAAACATGGCACGCACACACACATTGCATCAGTTACAATAACACCTTTATAACAGGCAGGGTCTGTCTCCTGCCTCTTCTGTGGGATTATCAGTCCTTTTATTAGAAGTGATAAATGCATGGATAGAAGAAAAAACAGGCCATGAAATGCTTTGATCATATCATCTGCTGTCCAAATCTAATTAACAAGATGACATAGGCTATGTTATGGTTCTGTTGTTGTACTGAAATGAGCATACATTGCCTGAGCGACAGGTTCTGTGTTTATGTAACAAAATTCTAATATAAATGTCAGAAAGTAAGGTGCATCATGCCTTAAAGTTTTAAATAAAGCTGCTGGTATGAAGTTCATGTTAGCAAGCAATACTGCGTGAAACCAGGATTCTTAGCATAGAAATGCAGCATTGCCAGATTTGTGTTTATCCTTGAACACAAGCCAGATTGGGCATCTATAACAGTATCAGATTTAAAATTTAGTTAAGATTGACATACTGCACATTTGTATTTGATGTACCTCTCAACCTCTTCATGCAAGAAATCTGGATAAAGCCTAAAATAATGGTGTGACAAAGGTCCAAAAATAGGGACAGATTCTGAATGTTGCTACGATAAACCTAGAAAGTTGATAGAATAATAGGTCTTGAGTTGGCATGGATTTTCTGATGGATAAAAAGTGTGAAAATGAAATGTATGTGATTATTTAGTAATTTCAATCCTCAGTGATTTGTCAGAAAACCATACATTTTATGAGGAAAAAACAAAACTATGAGGCAAAAATCTGAACAGTTGACAGGTTTGCGGGGGGGGGGGGGTATTCAGTGGTAACACATTCATTAGTGTTTGCATGGCTACCTTTCCATTAACACAGTCTCCTTCCAAATGCCTATGTCAAATTCTTGTCATTAACATTAAGTCTGAGTAATCCTTTGTGCAGAAATATTTCCTTTTCAATCTGGAACTGGTGACATGTCTGTCATATCGATACAGTCGATACAGTTGTGTATTTTCCCTTATAAGCATAATTGTCACAGTTAAAATTCAAAGAACCACAACTCTGCTGAAGATATCTGCTTTTCTTACCAGTTGAATGCAATGGCATGCTTTGGAAGAAAGCAAGCACACACACACCTTAGATGCATACATTACACATCCTCAACACATTCTTAGCCCCAGGAGAATATAAATATTAGGAATATGTCTACTTAAAGAGATCAGCCTTCCAGCAAGCACCATGGAAAGTGTCAGTGGAACTATGTACATGCCTGATAATGCAGGTATGCAAATTGGCAAGAAATACATTACCTCAGTACACTGTCTACTTCTGGTATAACTATATAACCTTTTTTTTTAAATGAAAACTTAGAAAACACTGACACATGTTTAAATGTGAAGACATTTTTAAAGTGACAAAACACAGTTACCACCCATAGGGAGAAAAGAAAAGATTTTTTAATGTTTACAGTTTTGGGGCTTGCCACACGCCACATGTAATGCTTTGGAGTGCCAGACTGTGGCCGCAGGGCCACCTGTTGGTCACCCCAATCTTACTAGCTTTTCTAAGATATGTTGATTTTGTAGACGAGTTTTGTATTCTGTTCTAGTTGAGTATCTACTGGTACAGAGTTCCAAAGTTAATTAAGATAAGGGGTAGACAGCTTGTAATGAAAATGCTGTATTTCAGATTAAAAAGTTTAAAAAAAGGGCAGAAGCTTTGCTGTGTGGCCAGGAGCAATTCAGCAATTATTGCAACCTGTGTGACTGGGTTTTAGTTAGCAGCCCTGAAACTGGAGGAGTTGGCCATGGACGTTGAGACATGGAGGGGTGTGGAGAGCTGTACACACTTGGTGTCACACGAAGTGGTGTGATTGGTAGATGCTTCTGCAATTACTATTCTTGCTTCTAGTGGAGGGTCAAGGTTGCTTGAAGGAACACCTCTTGCAGAAACAAGCCTGTTGCCTATTATTTCCCTTGCGCTTTATTGTGTATGTGTTTGAAACAGGATTGTAAAAATGTAACAAAAACAAAAGGTCTTGATGTGCCCTAGTGGTCTTCCTGGTTAAGCCTCACCTTGGTGATAAAGAAAGAATGGCTGAGTTGACCTGGAGGGAGTTGATAGTTTTCAGACAGTGGGAGCAAAGAGAGCAAAAAAAAAAAAAGTCAGGAAAAAGGAAACAAATCTGTGGATAAGGTGGAAAAAAAGCATGTATAATGACACAGTCGCGTCTTCTGGCAGCTGTTCAAAAAACCTCCCTCTGATTTTCCTTACTTTAAACCAAGGATCAGTTTTAGCCAGCTTTTCCTCTAATTCACAAACATTTAATACTAGTTTGTAGGACTGTCAGGTATTCATTAGAATAGAACATTTTTATTTTGTGAGCAGCAGAATAAACTGTGTGCTTGATTTTGTCTGCTTTGTCAAATTCAGCATAAAATAACTTAAGGTAATATGCAAAAGGTGTTTGTTTGTGTGTGTGTGTGTGTGTGTGTGTGTGTGTGTGTGTGTGTGTGTGTGTGTGTGTGTGTGTGTGTGTGTAGCTGAAGGTAGGTTAGTTGCTCCTTTCCAGCTTCTCTAAATGCTTTAAAGGAAGCTTTAAAAAGAAATATTGAAACCTTTTTTTTTCTCTTTATTAGGAAGCTGGAGTTGCCATTTGTGCCTGGAACAGCTAAAGGAGAAAGCTTCAGCAGGTACAGAAAATCCTTAACAGTTCCAGAGCCACAGTCAGTACAGGTTTGAGGCCTAGGCTTCAGCAACACCATGTGCCACTACCTGGATCCACTTCTATAATGAAAGTTGAATTTCGTGTTTTGCCTTGGTTTGACTTGGGATGTCCCCCCAAACAGTGTGGACTATGAAATGTAATCTGAAGTTTACATTTCACGCCACGTTCAGGCACTACTTTGTCATGGAGTCATTTTCATTTGTGATATTGTGTTCTATATGGAAGATTAAAACTTTGTATACATGTTGTATTTGTCTGCTGATGAATAGAAAGGGAAGGAAAACTACAATTTATATTGTCTTTGAAAAGTGATTAAACAGAAAGTTGTTTTTTCCGATCAGCTATGCACATAGCTAGCTGCCATAAGTGACTGAAACAGGTATGTTATCCACTTTAACGCTCGGCTTCTAAGTTCTGCTAAAGCACCTCATTCCCACTGGTCGATGAGCGAGAATATGCATGGTTCCAACCATTAAAATAAAAAGGGCCAAAGAGATGCACAAATAAGCTAAAGGCATCTGTGTGCTGCAGAACAGTGCTGGGAAGGTTTGAATCTCATCACTGTCAGTATTTGCCCAATTCTGAGCTGGTAATTTGACCTCCCTATTTAACTGGTCAGAAGTAAACTGTGCACAAACAGTATCCTCCGTTGTAATGAAAATGCTGTATTTCAGGTTAACAACTGTGGAGAAGTAGAAATGCATAAAAGAAAAGGGCAATGATGCTCTTAAT
The DNA here is from genome assembly GCF_019279795.1 of Protopterus annectens. Taxonomy (NCBI): domain Eukaryota; kingdom Metazoa; phylum Chordata; order Ceratodontiformes; family Protopteridae; genus Protopterus; species Protopterus annectens. Next base: position 1,053,956,365 of record NC_056737.1, on the reverse strand, counting down.
TCATTAGAAGCCTAGAAGCTTGAGACAGATGCACTCCCATCTTTTTTTTTTAGCAAGAGTGCAACAGTAAAGTGTTGCATACTCCTGACAGTTGCTTTACGTTAACTGTTTCACCAGAACTGCAGCTGTTATTAACTAAACAGCTTTCCAAACACAGTTCACTACATAAGCAGAGTTGAGAGCTTTATTTATGAAGACATACATTTAAATTTTTAAGAAATCAGAACTCTTTAACTCACGTCTTCATTTTTAAAGGCATACTTTTTAATTTTTTATTAAGAATAAATCTGAGCAGCGTGACTACATGCAGGCCTTAAAATGTGCTCTTAGAAGAATGTTGTTTGTATGACACTTACTGCTGGGAAGTTTTCCAGGTGTATTTACTCACTGCTTATCTCTAGCTGGATGATATCCATTGTAGTGCACCTCTGGTCTTATTTTAATGGTGACACTCTTCTTAAATCTCTTGATTCTGTATAAATCCCTACCTGAAGGAAGCATGAGTTTCTGCTCGATTCTGAAGCGAGTACAGAGGTATACAGTTACTCTTGCTGTTTTTAGAGTGACCTATTAAAAGGCCAGGCCTTCCAAGTCCTGATACTGACTTTTTAAAAGTGCTTTTTGCACTTCCAGTAACTTTTACTAAACAGTGCCTGGTAAAAGCCTTAAAAACACAGCTTGTGTTCCTTTTGTAAGGAATGTCTCCTGTAGCAGTACAGTTTAGTTCTCTGTAATCAAAAAAATCTTCACATCCACTGTATGTGTAATTGTTCATTGTTGTCTCGATATGTTTCATATCACTTTTCGAAACAGCCATAGATTATTAGCAGGGTCTGGTTTTGGAATCTTTTCAGTGGATTCTGGTAAAGAGGGACAGATGCACAGGGTGGTGGGTAAGCAGTTAAGCAAACGCAAAGCTCCCGTTTATATTAAGGGTAATGTGATCCATTCAGGGTGCACAAAGGAAATGTTTGCCTGTGCTTTGTTTTGGAAGTTATTTTTGAGCTAGTTACTAAGCATTATCCTGGATCGCTGCACTTAAACCCCCATATCAAGAAAGTGTGTATTGTTTTTGTGTCCTTTATTTTTCAGTTTCCTATAGCTCTGTGGCATTACAGATAATTTATTGATTCCACAGTTAGCTTCTGGTTGTTTCTCAGTTCTTTCTGAAATGCTGTATATCTATTCATTTGTATAACCTTGGTTTTAAGAGACAATGCAGTTTTTTGTATTAAAAAGTGTTTCTCTGTTTTTCAAACTGAATCTCTCAGCTGTAAATCACAAATAAATATCTATTCTACATTTATCCCCACTGAGCAAATTGTTTCTAGGTCCCCATCATTAATACATTCAGTGTATTAAAACAAGTGTTACTTATTCTGATTTTAGAAGTTTTCAGCCAGTCACTTGGGTAATAAGGGGGCTTTTCCTAACTAGAATCACCCAAACTGCTTTTTCTTATCCTTGGCCAGTGTCACCAGTGACTTAAAGATGAAAACGGCAGTCGGACTTGTCTCTCTCCCCCCCCCCCCCAATCTAAAAGAACATGTTTGTGATAAGTTCATAAAAATTAGTTGAAGAGCAATTTGTTGATAACCTACATGATTTTACAAAATTATATTTCTAATGTTAGCCTTAACCATTGACTAAGGTTGTCACACTTAAGAATTTCACTTCCTCTGACCTGCAGTGACCTAGTGATTTTTTTACCGTTTCCCCACCAGATTGGCAGTGCTGGTTGTGTTGGAAGAGAGAATAAACAAAATAATTGATTATCACTTGCTATATATTTACTTGTGATGTCAGTGGCAGTGTAAACAAACAAGCAACCCTGATTATAGCTATTTTTTAATTGCAACAGAATTGGTACTATGGTGGTGTGTTTATACAGCACTGCTATGTAAAGAGAAAATGTATGCACCAGCTATGTAAAGAGACAGAAAAATGGATGGCCCATGTCTTTGTGCAATGGAAACATAAAACATGCTTAAAAGTGGAATATAGACTCTAATGGGGGACAGGTGGCTTGCCGAATGAGGTCCTCTCGAAAGATTGACGTGAATATTTACATTTTAACGTATTAGTCAATCCACTAGAAGTAATCAGTACACTGTAGCTGTCAACATTAAGGATGTAGTCAACCTTTGTGTAGCTGTTCTTTCTTGTTTGAAGGTCTTCTCACTGAGTAGACCAAGCATAATATGTTCTAAGCACTAGATGCATTAGCTGTAACCTAAAGGAATAGAAATCTTTGTAGTACAAGATAGAGATGAGCAGAACAGCTGTAACCATCCTTTGACTGAGGTTTTCTCCCTCAGGGCTAAGTTGTTAATATTTCTGTAACTGTAAAAGCAATGGATAGGAAAGACAGAACTGCTGAAATCTGTACTAGTCCTGAAGATTAAGTCCAGACAGCAATGCTTCCTGAAAAGAAACAACACTTTAGGCGGAAACTGATTTTTTTTTTTAGAAGTTGCAATATTTTGATTAGGTGGGCTTGAAATTGTCCTGAAAGTTTGATTAAACCGGTTTTAACAGAGCAAAGTGCTCTGAGTTGATCAGCTGGTGAAACAGTTTGCCTTGAAATGGATTTGGTTCCATACTCTTGTATGTTTATTTTTTAAGCATTTGTAAATCAGATAAGCCTACTTGAACACAAATGTCCCTTTTCAAGGATGATTTAGAGTATTGTCTGGTGTCCTGAAACTTGCTTCATGGCAGGCAGTGAAACGTGATGATATGAGCAGTGGCTGTTTTATGCTAGCTGCCCTTTACCAGGATTTTGGGCAGTGCTTTCTCGTGCCAAAATTAGATGGGAAGAACTTGTGAATCTTGTAGCTCTGCATGCTGTTTGAAAGCTCCTAGGTTATGTTCATGGCCTGCTTCATACAAGTACGTCACAGTAGTACATGTCAGACAGTTGATAATTAACCTACCTTTAGGCTAGGTAGATCAAGAGTAGATTTTTGGCCATGAAGTGAGGTTTGAGATGCTCCTTCTAGAGGCAGAGAAGTTCAGTTACTTGGGGACCCAAGAGTTGTGAAGGTTTTTCTAATTAAGATTTTTTTTTTTCTTTGATAGTCTCAAAAGGACGGAGACTGGTGTGTGTGTTTGTGGGGGGAGCATGTGTTTCTCATGCTGTAGCACACGGACTTTTCAAGTACATTCAGGGTCTGCTATGTAGAGAAATGTAGGAGAATAGCTTGTTAGAGTACTGGCAGATAATGAGCTTGTACCCTAAGAAGGCAGATGTCCAGGATCTCTTAAGTTTATATCTTTGATATTTCCCTCTGCAGCTCTTGTTCAGTGTCACAGAAGGACTGCTTCTCGATACAATAAGAGACTAAGATATATTTTGTAAACTCCTGTCTTGCAGAAGAAAAGGCTCTTATTTTCAGCTTCTGAGTAAATGCACTCTTTTTTTCTCCAATAATCTTACATTTCTTGATCTAATGTTTGTTCTGTTTGTGTAGTTTTGTTGACAGGCTGCATGTCAGAAGACCATCTTTATCCTGCATGGTAGACAAATGTAAATCCAAGTGGTAATCTGGGTCAGCTTCCTTTCTAGTGGCAAAGGAAAAGCCATCTGTCCAACCAGAATCAGCTGACCATGTGGATGTCTGTGGCTTGCCTTTTTCTTGAAAATATTAGGGGGCTGCTGACATATGTTAGAGAGAGAACCTGGGTAGGTAGATTTTAATGTCAGGGTTAGGGACAGGGATTCTGTTAGGCTTCAAGTAAAAGTGATTGTTGGTAGAGAACAAAATGGTAGTAATGTAAGTTGTTTGCGAACGGATTTCTTCAGTTTTAAGGGCATAATTCATTGATTGGAAAGGGAGCCTATGTTCTGCAACATCTGCTTGTTTATCCTTTAAGAATATTTTGAAAATCCTCCATTTAATGCTGAGTGCAGTTAAAATTTCGTGGCACTCTAGAAGGAAAGAAGATGCGTAGACCGTAAGTTGCAATTGGATATCAACTTCTGTTGGCTAATTTTTTTTTTTTTTTTTTAATGTGCTTATTTAAGGGAGGGCAGATCTTTTAAGTGAAAGCAAATTCAAAAAACCTGCATGTTTCCTTTACTGCAGTGGGAGAAAAATAAAATAAATTTATTATTTTTGTATATAAACTCTATATTGCTACAAATCTTAGAGGTGAAAGGGAGCTGGCCGATTTGTAGCAAAACCAGCAGAAGATCAATATCTCAACAGTGGGGCAGGAAGTGCTTATTGACCACTGCTTGGAGCAAGGTCCATTCACTAAAGAGGTTTTCATTTGTATATGGTAATGTAGCAGCAAGGCAATGTCAAAGATACATTTGTCAATGCCATGACCTATTCGCATTCATGATTTATTCTTTGAACTATATTTTCAAACTAAAATGTGTTTCCTCATTTTGAAGAAGAAGCCTACCGTAGTCATTGAAGTCTTATCCATCTTCTGTTATAAACTGCATAGAATTGCTTTGTGTCGCAAGCAGAGTACTCTGAAACCAGAAAGGCACTTGTGATTTTCACAGGATGATCCCACTGGGAAGAAGAATATTTGTGATTGCAAATCCATTTTCAAAAACCCTCAGTGGTACGTTGAATCTTGAATAATGATGAAAGAAGCCACAATTTTCCTCGCATCTGAATCTTTGCATGTCCAAACTTAAGGAGCTTTTTTTTTTTGAGACTTAACAGCTGAAGTGGAATTTCAGACCTTTTTTTTTTTTTGTCATTGATCCAAATTGAACTGCATCATAAAAGGGTACAATGGATACTACCACATGAGGTTCCTCTGTAATTTTAGTTTTATTTCTAGAAGTCATTTGACTCCAGACATTGTAATGTTTATCAACTTTGAAAGCTGATTTAGTCCATTGTTAAAAAAAAATGTTACATGATGTGATTGTTAAGCTGACTTCTGACCCTTTATCCTCTGAGCACACCAAAGTGTTTAAATTCCATTGAGTTTAAACATATTCAGTAGTAGGCTTAGACCGTGTCTGCACAGGATTCCAGAAGACTGTGTACTACAAGCATAATTATCAATGTCTGACAATTCAGAATTATAGCAAAGGCCTTTAAAAGTCATATAATACAGGATAATAAAGAGCATTTTGTTATTCTTCAGAAAACAAGGTCTTCGCATAGTAGACCATATACATTTATTGACAAGGAGTGTTTGTAAGTGCTTAGTTCAGTTTTATTTAATGATGTTTGTACACTTAAGTCTACTTTTATGGGAAAAAATAGTAAATCTAGGAGAGATAATTCTGAGGGCAGCGATCACAGTAATCTGTGTAAATCATAGCATTTGAGAGTTACGCCCACCATACAGTCTCATGTCACATGTTCATTTATAACATTCATTCATTTCTTTCAGTAAGAAACATTTGTCATCCAAAAATATGCTTTCTTGTGTCCTGTCTCAGTTTCAGGAATATAGACTAGTACTGCAATGGGCTACATCAGGAAGTGATTTAGTGAAGAACATCAAAGAACAATACTCCTTGGTTATGTCCACTCCATGGCAGTAGGGGTAGCCAAGAAAGTAATTAACATTAAACAAGTATTTGGTTGTTTACTGTCAACATCTGTAATAGAATCTGCAGTACTTAATGACAGTCCCCTTAAGGTGTCTCTCTAATACTTCTGGTGGACCCCGTCAGGCCTGTATTTATTGTTGCAGTTCTTGTTGTGAGACTGGCATACATGCCCCCTCACACTTGTGTATGCAGACGTGCCTGCTTCATTCCACTCATTGCTGTCATTTGCAAATGTGGACTTCTGTGACATATCAGCTGAGGATATATGTAGGGGGAACTGTCTCGCCTTTCTGCAGCACTGGAGCTTGATGGACACTGAAGCTGTGATAAAGGTTTTGCAGAGCAGTCTTACAGGACGTTTACCTTTCTTTATATAGTACTGGTTTGTGATATACATATCTCTTGAATGTGCTGGAAAAGTCTAGCTGAGAAGCAGAAAAATCATCTTCATGTAGCAAAATCTTTCAGGGCACATTTGTCAAGCCTAGTCTTGGTTTTAGCTCGGTCTCGGTCACGTGATCTGTATTTCTTGACACATTTCTGTTTTTTACTGCTGACCTTCATTTATACATTTTGATTGTGGCTACTCTCTTATCTTTCTTTGGTTCAGATTGTAAATGTTTTTCTAGTAGGCATCAGTAGTTATTTTGGACAGTTTGTCTTTAGGCTGCAGAACTCTCTTTTTCTAAGTGGTCAGGAAGAATTTCCATTTTGCAACTTGATTGGGCAGACCACCAGCTGCAGACACTGTCAGTACCTTGGCTCAGTTTAGCTAGCATTTCATTCGCAGAGAAAAAAAGTATTCTGGAAAGTATTATTAGGGTGTGTATTTATTTTTAGTAAGTATATTTTATCTTTTCAAAGACTGAAATGACCAGCTGTATTATTCCAAACAAAATACCACCAATTCTGGGTTTACCTTCAAGTTTAGTAAAGTGCAGTATTGTAGTCCTGCAGAAGACCAGCTTCAAGCACTTTTTAATTAAAAAAAATGTCAGTAGACCCAAATCTCTCAGATCATGAAACTATGAATTTTCGCTCATGTTCATGTCAGCTTCCATACCAGAGTTTTCATGCACACCCTTACCTTCATCCTTCTAGAATGATTTTGCCTAATGATACTCTGTCCCACTTTCATTCAGGAACAGTATGGATTTCACTTTTTCGTATCTCCTTTTTATCAAGGCATCACTGTTTGAAATTCCATTTGTAAACACTAACCTTGCTGCATACTGCTAAAGGAAGCAGGGCTCAAATCCCATTTCTTACCAGTTAACCATGCTCCTTACACAAAAGCATTTGGCCTAATGTGTGGACTTTAATTACAAGAAATCCTTACATAACTCACTGAAGCTAAGCTATGTGGAAAGCACCCCAAAGTTAACTGTGTTTCTTTTCATGTAGTGAAGCCTTGAGGTTCTTAAACCGAACAGCTATGATTGACATTTGGAAAAGACACAGAGGAAGGTAATGAGGGATACAAACGTGGGTGCAATGCATTTGTCAAAACAATCGTAAAAACACCCTCAGAAAATGTGAAAAGTGTTTTCTCTGTAGTACTACTATCTGATTACATAGGAAATATCTAAGGTAATATGTCTGTAGTTTCTTCAGAGGGTAACACAGAGATGCACCAAGTAAAATGGAAGGGTGATTTTTTTAACTGCCTTACTGAATGTCTTAAGAACAGCAGAAGATATGAATAACATATCTGCTGTTAAATTAGCATAAATGTTATTTTGTTTGCTGTTATATTGACATATCAACATTCATCAGATTTACATTTCCATCCATGGTATACCATACTGATGCATATGGAAGCAAGCACAGTTACAGGACAACTTATGATGTCCTTCCTTAGCACTGTTGGAGTATTCTTTACTCTTGGGATATTCTGCTGAGGACAGCTGAGCATCCAACCAGCATACCAAATTACACCTCCAGGCTTCGTACATCAGACATATGTCCTATGTGCAAAGTGTAAGGTACCTACATGACATACAAATGCTTAATCCTCAGAACTTCCAGTCTGACATTCCTTGTCCAGTTCTTCCTGTAAGGGAATTTCTCTGAGCCCAGAGGTACATGGCAGCCACCATTTGTATTAGTCCTTTTGCCAAACTCCAAATCTGGAAATTTCAGTGGTATCTCAAGCCAGTTTGGCTCCAGCACTGTCATCCTCTGGAGTATCCAATCCATCTCTTACCTTATCTGAAGCTGTAGCCTTGCTGATGGATTTACCAGATTTCCTGAATCCAGGTTTGCCTTTTCAGGTTCCTCTCCCTACTCAGGATGCTTCTGATTACATTTAGGGAGCTTCCTCCAACAAATAAACTAAAAGTCCAGGGTCTTTGGTCCCATCAACAACTGACAGACCATATCAACATCAAGGAGATGAGGGTTTTACTTGTAGCTCTGCAGGCTTTATATTCCATTTGGGTTCTGGGTCCTCTAAAGGTTTTCACAGACAATACCATAGTCATGTGTTTCATCAACAAGCAAGGGGGCATAAAATCTTACCTTCTTTGCAGGCTGGTTCTTCAGGGTTGGGATTTTACAGTCTACCATCACTTGGTTCTTCAGGCGGTTTACATTCCTACAGAGCACAGTCTGGTGACAGACTTTCTGAGCAGGTCCAGGACAAATTCTCATGAATGGATACTTCACAGGAAGGTGTTTCTGAGCACCCTTTATCAGTTGGGGTAATCCTTGGGTAGATCTTTTTGCCTCCCCTCTGAACTAATAAATCTCTCATTTCTGTTCCACAGTGCCAAGTCCTTTGTCATGTCCTTTTCTTGGAAGGAAATGTTTCTGTGTGCTTATTCCCGTCTTCCTCTACTACCAAAACTCCTGCACAAGGTCATGTGGGACACACCCAAAATTTTTCTGGTGACTCCCTATTGGCCCACACAGTACTGGTTCCCCCTTCTATTTTAGCTGGCTAGGGGCAGTCATCACATGTTACCTAACAGGATGGATCTTCTCACACAAGACAGAGGATCTCTCATTCCCCCTCAGTTGTCCACCCTTCAGTCGACACATTGGGTGATAGGATTTTCATTCCTTTCAAGCATCGACTTTCTGAGGACATGCTTTGGGTTTTTCAGTAGGCCAGAAAACCCAATACTAGAGAATCATGTGACTGAATAGAAGAGATTTTCTATTTAGTGTCTCAAGCATGACCTTGGACCATTTTTCTGTAGGGGATCATACTATCTTCTAATTTGTGTGGATTGCTCAATTCTGGTTTGGCATATCTATCTGTTAAAGTTCATTTATCAACAATTTCAGCTTGTCTGCCTCTGAATCCTGCTTTGGCTTTTAGTTTTGAAGTCAAAGAATTATGAAAAGGTGTCCTTCATACTGGGTCTCCAAGAAAGTGTATTCCTCTTTCTTGGGATCTTAATTTTGTACTTGAGAAACTGATTTAGCCCCCTTTTTTGCCTGCAGTTTCTTCTTCCCTGCAGCATGGTACCTGGAAGGCTGCTGTTGGTGGCTCTTAATTCTGCCAGAAGGTTCTCCAAACTTCAAGCACTCATGGTTCCTCCTTTTTATTTTTTGTTTTTCACAGTGACAGGGTCTCTCTTCATACCAATCCTTTTTTATGCCCAAATTGGTTGATGATTTTTCCTTGAATCAGTCCATTCATCTTCCTTCTTTCTTCCCTTCTCCACAGACTATTGGTGAAAGAGTTGTTCACGCCTTGGATTTACATAGACAGCTCAAGCATATCAGGAAATCTGAGCAACTTCTATTTTCCTTTCATGCCAGGAAATTGAGTTTAAGGTTGTATAAGCATATCAGGAAATCTGAGCAACTTCTATTTTCCTTTCATGCCAGGAAATTGAGTTTAGGGTTTTATAAGCAAACCTTGTCCTCCTGGATTTCTAAGGCCATTTTGTTTTGCTGTTCTTTTCATGGTGGGCAGCTTTTGTTTGTGCTCATTCTACCAGGAAGTGGCCTCTTCTGGTGCTTTTTTCAAGGGTCTGGGTACTGGATCCATCTTGCAAGCTGCTACTTCTGTTGACATTACAAGTTGTATGTCATTGCCAGGGCCAGGGAGGGTTTTGTGAAGGCCATTCTTCATGGGTTTGTGGAGGGCTGTTCTAGGCCTTCCTCCTCCCATACTTTCCTTTAGATTTTGTACTCTCCCAAGAGTAAAGAATACTGTAACAGTGATAAGGAAAGACATAGTATAATTGTGTAAGATCTTGCCATAACAGTAGGTGTCCTACCTCTTAACTGTTGCAGTATTCTGTGCCTTCTTCCTGTCCATGTTACCTTTTGATGCTCTCCTTCTGGCTGAGGGGTTTTATATCCTTTCTTCTTTTTCCCTTCTTGGGATGTACAGATTATTGCCTTTCTCTGGGGTTTCCCTGGTTCTTCTGGAGCAGTTCAGTTCTGAGGATTAGGCGTCCACATATCACATATGTACCTTATGCTTTGCATGTAGTAGGATATGCATGTGATGTACCATGTCTGGAAGGTATAAAGGCTTTGGTATACTGGCTCAAAGTTTAGCTATCCTCATTAGGGTATTCCAAGTGTAAAGAATACTGCAGCATTGAGAAGTAGGACATCTACTGGTATGGTAAGATCTTGTACAACTGTACTTTTCACAAGCTTGTTTCTAATAAAGATCCTAATTAAAATATTTCATCTCTGATTTATCCTGTGCAGATTTAATAGAACATTTTTTGACACCTCGTATTCTTTTGGTTTGATTTTCATTTGGGCACGTTTTCAAGTTGTCATTCATATTACTGTTGAGTTTGCTTCCTCATTTCCCTCTCAACTCAGGATACTAACACGAAGACATAGTTGTTCTCTCTTTAGACATCTGTTTACTGGTTGTAGCACATTTTGTCTGTGGCTACACTATGTGACATCAGTTATGTCATCTAATACTGACAGGTTGCCGGTACAGATGAAGCCTGAAGGAGAGTGATTCTGTTTTCATAACAATATGCAGGGTTAACGTGACACACTGTAAGCTAACTGCAGGGAACGTGTGGCATGTGAACTGAAAAGGGGTTGGGGTTTAAAATGTATGTTACCTCATTTTTCCCACACAGGTTGGGTTGGGGGGGGTCTTAAAGTCTGCTGTCTGATGTTCCCAAGAACAGGTGGAAGCGATGCATGGATGCATAATGCAGTGAAATGCAACTGTATGCTTTGAAAGACAAGGTCATTTGTTATTGAGTATTTAATCATGGTGTTATTACATCCTGCTTATATTTATATTGGAACATTTAAGTGTTGATTTTGTTGTAGAAATATGAGTATAAACACTGATAACTATTATCTGACATACGTTTGTATATAAGACGCACTCTGCACATAAATCAGATTACATGTACATGAACTCCCTTCGCAAGTATCATGGGTAATATTTGTAAACTACCTTCAAGCACCGTTCCATGATAATGACTACATGCATTACCCATGATACACTGCATGGTGGTTATATATGAAATGTAATGTTTTTTTTTTTTTTAAACCTGTCATTACTGCCCTAACACTCCTTGTATAACTCTTGCTTCTGTATATCTGCAGGGAGAGTCTTTCGTCTTTCTTCTTTTTATGGTCAATACACTTTGCACTGTTACCAAGTATTTTCATGTGTGACGATGCTACCCTCTGTTTGTATGCTGATAAGGCAATGATTTATACTGCAAAATAAAGTAAATGTTTTTATAAATAAAAAAATGTCTCTTTCTGTCAACTAGTCTCTGCTTCCTTTTGTTAAAATGCCACTTTGAATAAAACTTTGTCAACTGCTTGGCAGCAAATAAAGAAAAAAAAAACTTACCTGCACAAAAAAAAATGTTTGAAATTACTCCTGCAGCACTTTCCTGTTTAATTTCATTCTGGTATTAATACTGTGGCACAGCACAATCTTTGCTGTTGTATGGAAATGTTTTTTAGATAAGCTGGTTTGCATCCAAAGGATACAGAGGAGTGGATTGTATTGGTTTTGTCATTTTAATGGTGCTGAACAATGACTGCTGAGAGGCAGCCATTAAAAACTGGGCTCATGCCATGTGTTTTGGTGCAAAATGTTGTGGAAAAAGTTATACTCCCATCAATTTTGAGTTCAGAAATTTTAACTGCAAATGCACAACCCTTAACAAGCCATGACTTTTTTTTACTTTATGGTGTGCTGTGTTTTGAAATAACATCAATCCGTGCTCAACAATTCTGTTAAAAAAGGCAAGGCCTTTAAGTGTTACATAGAGTGCCTTTTAAGATGGAAGGGTTATACTGTTGAAATACCTGTACATTGCCCATCTGTAACTAGGATGGAATGTGGAGTACCAGTACCTCTTTATCCCTTGTCTAATTACTGAGAGTAAATTCCATATGCTAGCTGTTTAGGTTTCAGAGTCTTCTTTTTTTTTTGCCCTTCCCAGTAGCTCATCACCCTCTTCCAGTTCTACCAGGTGAGTACCCCACATCACCCATTTTTTGGATTGGTCTTTCAGTGACCAGTCTTATTTTTGGAGTAGAAAAAGTCAGATGTTGACTGGAGTGGCAATTATCTGTAATTGCAAAGAGTTTGACATCACACTTCAACCGTCCCCTAATGTTGGCAACTCTATAGACTTTGTCTTCTGATTCCCCATCTTTGCAGTTCTGAAATTTCTCTAGATTCCTGTCTGGGACTGAGGATGCCTCCTGCTGAGGCATACCACAAAGGCGGATGCAATTACCTCATGTGCTCCTCATTTGTGTTAGAGGACATTGGGTTCTATCCCCACTCCAGTTCATTGGATTAATATTCTGGTACTGAAACTTTAGTTTAGCATAAGGAGACTGTTGCACTTCTGAGGTGACATCCTTTAGATGAAATGTTTAACTGAAGTCTTGCTGGCTTGATGTAGTAGCTCAGGTGGATGCAAAAGATTCTCCTGTGCTTATCAATAAGAGTAGACGAGCTTCTATGATTACCTGGCCAAGTTGCCCTAGTTAGTATGTACACCACCTTAGGTCTGTTTTGAAAGTATGCCATACCTACTGATGCATTGGCAGAAGTAAGTAAATCCCATAAAAAAAAATCTAAAAATTCATGTCATCAGATCACACTCCAGTAGCCTCACAGGCACTGCTTGTACCGACCGGGAGAGGTACACAAAAAAAAAAAAAAAACATAAGTACCGACTTTTCCATCTTGTTCACTGATAGGAGGAGACAATGACATTTATTAGATTGTGGCTGTGGAGGATGTCCAACTCGGGGCCCAACAAGAGCTATTCATTTGATTCTGGGTCATTGTCAAACAGGAAATCCATCCCTGAGATGGTATTGCACTTCCCACTTGCAGCTTGTTCTCTCTTGATACCAAGGGATCTCCAGTTCAACTGACAATGAGAGAAGTAGTAAAGGTGCAGCCCTGCAGCCACCTTTGGAGGTGTATGTTTGAGGTAATTGCTGATTTGATCAGTTGATTTGATTCCCCTACCAAAAGCTTAGTGGCCAAGCTCATATTTGGAAAGTCTGCTTGTCTGGTCTGCCACAGAAGAAGAGCTTCACTTTGGACATACTGCACCAGATGTGCTCTGAGATGCCAAGATGTTGCATGTGTTCATTTGATTGGATCTATAGTAATGTGCGCAGAAGCATACTCTTAAGAAAACCCAGTTTGACGCCTGGACTAGTACCTGTGCAGGCTTCTAAAGCAGCTGCTTTCCATGGCATGCACTGTTTCTTGCATCTGGTTCCTTTTAACTAACACCCAATATGCACCTACCATTTTCTTTTTGCCTAACACATTGCTTGAGAACTGGCCACCTCCTACTTCAACTAGAGGCAAGAAATTTTCTACTTTTTCTTCAGCATCCCCTTAGGAGATTTTCAGGATCTCAAGAGATTTGTGACAGAGATAGTAAAACATATTGAGTTCTCCATCGCTACAGTTTCCACCTGCTGGTGATCCTTCCTTCCTTTAGGGTGATAATAAAGTTTACTGTGAGCTTGACTTATCCTCCTGCCTTCACCCTTAAATGATTGAAGTAGTGTCTTGGTTAAAATGATAAGTATCTGTTTTCAGCTAAATCTACTCCTAGCAATATAGATGCCCTCCATAAACCGGAGTGATATCCCTGCTAAGCATCCCAGGACAGATTTCTTGTGATGTGTCTGATCCAACATAAATATTCTCCTGTATCTCTTTGGTGCTCAAGTCATTTATCAGCCTGCCACATTCTCAGACCTCCCGTGCAGATGAGGTGCTGGAAAAGCTGGCAGAGCTCCATCATTCTAGGGTGAAGGTGACTCTGGCAAAGCTTCTTTTGATGGCTTCCTCAGTGGGCATTCATATAACTTTAAGGGTGAACTGAGATTAAGCATTCTGGCTGTCCCCTTCTGGGTTGATGTCTTCTCTGTGTAGACTTTCCAGCATTCATGTGGATGACCTTCATAACAGGAAATGAAAATGGACTAGTATGGCAGTTCTTTGCAATGGCTTTCTAACTTCTCTCTGTCTAGGACCCCTTCCCTCTGGAACAACAATCTCTGCTGGTTGGCTGGATGGTCTCTGCAGAGCTTCTATGAGAGGGAAATAATCAGGCCCTTAAAACAACTGCAGAGTTTTTGTTCTTTGAAAAAAATATCATTTAGAAAGAGTCAGAAGGCTTTTGTCCATTGTTGGAACTTAGAAGCCTCAGAAAGCACATTAGATATGTCAAGTTCTCTATGGTGATACTTCATCAGGTCATGATTCAGCTGCAGACCTGGAAAGTGTTGCTGAACATGATGCATGGGAGTTGTACGTTCATTACAAAGTGCTGACATTTTGTGTTTTCTGTAGGCAGTTTTCCAAAGTGCAAACCACTAAGACAGAGGCCTTTCATGAGAAGGAACTTCTATTTTTTCTTATCTAGAAGAGCCCTGGCAGGAGTCTCTAATAAGTTTTAGCTTTGGTTCTTCCATAATTGCAAGCCCTGAGGATCGCTGTAAAGTGGAAGAAAGTCTCTCAAGTTACAGCACAGAGGATTTACTTTATCAGGGGCCAACCCCCAATATGTCTCTCCACTCAGTTTTAAGTTGAAAATGTGCCCTTCCTCAGACTTGAAAAATAACAAAAAAAGTTCCTCTCCTTGGAGTGTGAAAAAATCCAAGAGCATTTTTCCAAAGTATAATGTAGCAACCACTTGCTACAAATGTAACAAGTGGATTGCTACAGTCTGAAAACCATACATGGAGTGCAGAAGTACTTCATTCCAGACTGCAAGGGCAGTAAATTATCACTACTGCACTCGCATCTTCCAGTTGTGTCCCCTGACACATTGCACCTGTGTTGGCTGCCTCCTTTGCCTCACCATAGCTACTCCTCTGGTAAGAAAATCTTTTTAGTAGTTCCTACCTTTAGAGTTGGCACAGTAAGCCATAGCTTTAGTGGGCTGAGTCAAACCACAGTGCAGTATGCAAAACCCTTCAGGCACCTTGTGAACCTTAAGACAGCCACTGTATTCATAGGTGTGGTCACCTGCCTGTGAGTGAGGGTGCTATTTGTTGCAAAGTCTTTACATCCTCAGAAATATGGCATTGATGTAGGACCCATGTCACTAGGTTCATATCTGGAGCGGTAGGCAAGTCCTGATGTTGATATGGATTTTTCTTTCCTGCAACTGACTCTGTTCTAGTTTCTGATGTAAGATCTCACAGCACATATTGAAAAGAGTAGGGGATCTTTATTACAATTTACATTCCTTTTATATCATATAAAACAAGTTTAAAATCAATTGTTTGCACACTCATTTTTATATTCATGCAGTTATATTTCTTTCATTTTTATATTTATGTTCTATCCCTACCCTTTCTTCCACAACTATATTATTTCAGCTAATGCATCATTATCTTCTTATATAACACATTCTCACATCATTTTTGTCCATAGCAGCCATATTGTCACAAGCATTACTTAATTCCATTTATCAGTATCCGATTTATTTACTTATCATGCTTCCCGTATATCATATTTATATATTTTAAACCTTTCTAATCTATATTAATTTTAAACTTTTCCAAAAATTCTTTATTTTTTTTGCAATCCAAAACAATGTTTTGTTTTTTCCTTCACTACAGTCAACATATTTTCTTGCCGCCATCAAATTATATTTCACATTCCCATTCACCTGTATCTTCTCTAATAAAATTCTCCACAGGAAAAAAAAAATCCTCTGCTTCATAAAAATATTACATTTTTTTCTTTTAATTTCTACCATGGGTGCACCAAAAATGTTTCTAAAATCCATTATTTTAATTTCCCAGCAACTTAACTTTTAACTTCCATAATTTCATTTTTTGTAATATTCTTTTTCTTTCATCCTGTCCCTTTTTTCTTTTCTTTTTCCTGTTTTTTTCCCATACATTTTTATATTTTCATATAGCATCTTGCCTGTCATTATCCAAAATAAATGCAAAGATGTTAAGTATACCACTGGACTTTTTAAATTCAAACCAAATTCTTTTTTATTATAAATTATCCCTCTACTCAACAGGTTCAGTGTTGAGCTCCATGAAGATAAAAAATAAAATCTGTAATAACACTTTTTCCATTTGACTGGGAAATGTATATTCCCCCTAAATATGCCATTTTTCCTAATGCATACGTATTCAGCATATATATCTTGTTCTGAAATAAGTTAAAACTTTTTCCAGCAAGCTAACATTTTTTTTTATTTGTTCCAGTATTTCCGTCCATAGACTAAACTTTCATACTCACCAAATGTCATCCCAGGATTTCTACTTACTTTCTTTTGAAATATATTCCATTTATTTTTTTATCTCACCAGCTTCCTTACACTTCACTTTGTTTAACTGCAGGCCGGCTTTTTGATCTTTATTTTAACCTCACTTATCCATCCCTTGGTTTTAATATTAAAACTAATCATCTGCATAGGCCATACTTTGGTAATGTAACATTTCATTCCATCTCAAATCTTGCCTCTTTCATTTCATACATGTGTATTTATACTACCATATTCATTGATAGTACAAAAAAGCACATTCTCATTAGGCAACCCTGTTTCACTCCTCTCTTAATACTTATTTTTCCCATGCATCCATGTACCCTGGCTTACACCCATGAATTTTCATAACATTTCTTTATTACATTACTTTTTCTGCTATATCCCAAATGCCTCTAAAACCTGGCGCTTCAGTTTATGGCTTAGTTTATCAAATGCTTTAGCTATTTTGCATCTTGTTAGCCTTATTTATTTTCTTTCAGTATCATCTCTACACCTATTTTTGCCTCTCTTCCTTTTGTACCATAAATCCCTTCTCCTACTACCTCATCTAATGCTTTATTCATCCATTTTTGTAGTATTCTCATAATTGTTTTATAGTCATTATTCTGTAGTGTTATGGGACTCCATTTTTCATATCTTTTCTTTCATCCATCTTCCATATAAATTTTATCACTCCACCACTTATGTCTCCTTCCATTATACCTTATTTTGCCAATTCATTTAATATATTTTTTAAAAAAACTTCTCTTTTGTCTTTATTCATTTCCTTATAACAAGTAATCTCCATGGTATCCCCGAAGTCTCAAAACAACCCACTAAACAAGTGTACTAAGGCTGATATATTTCCAGCCATGTTATATATTGTCTTGGATAAAATCACAGACTTAATCTACTTAATAATCTGGTTAAATAAGGGGTACCACATAATTATACATTTTATTTAAAGTACATAAGGGTTATATTATCATGACAGCTACTAAGTAAGGCAGGACCAGCTCGAATGTCACACTGATGGGGTTAGGGATGTGAATTTAACATGTGTACCAATAACACTGTTTTACAGCACAATAAACCACTCCCATGCCTGATAAAAAGTATATATATATATATATATATATATATATATATATATATATATATATATATTTAAAAAGCTTGTGAGGAAATTAATACTCTATTTTTGTTTTACGTGGATCGCTTGTCTGTGTACTTAAAGGATTTTTGACTGGAAACAGACTGCCTGCTTTACTTGGATTACTTTTGAATACTTAGTAATGCTGTACAATTATATATTTTCTATTATTATTTTTTGTTTTGACTTAAGACGAGTTTAAGTTCGCTACTTCTACTACTAATATTGTCTGATCTGATTAATATACAGTGATTAACTAGAAATATATGGACTGAAAATCTTCCACACAGAGAAGTTTCTTATACTGTTTTATTCATTTCCTTATAATACTCATAACTTATACCTTCTAATCCTGGCACTGATTCATTATTACCTTCTTTTATCAACTTCTGTATTTTTTGTATTGTTATATCATTTCCTAAAAAAATAATTTTTTCATATATTTTCACTTTTTGTTTTGCACACACATTCCTCTTTTTCATACATTTTCTCTACAAAAGATTTTGTCACCTTCTTAATTTCTTTTTGTTTGTATTCTGCTTTGCCATCTAAGATAGCATCCATCTTTCCTTTTCTCATTTCTATTTTCCCAAATAAGGGGAAACTTCCTCTTTCTTTCCTTTCAGGAAAAATATTTGCCCATGTAGCATAATTTTTACATTTTCTCTATTTTATTCATACATATATTTTTCTATTTCCCTTATTGTTCACTTCTTTTTTCTATTTTTTTGTCATAATTCCTTAAATTTTCTTTAAAAATTAAGAAATATGATGAAATATATTCTCTATTCCACTTCTAAATCTATATATTTATACTTCTGCTTAATATATTACTCATCACAGTGTCCAATTTTTATAAAATGGTCTGACTGTTGTATGGTCTTGCCATAATATTTCTTTTTCAGTTATTTCTCCCTCCTTTTTAAACACTGTAATTAATCTCTTTTTCCCTTTCCCTGCTTTATTTATTCTATTTTATCCCATACTACTCTATGATCTGAAAATTGTGCCATCTCTACCCCTTTATTTATTTCATGTCTTTTAGAATAAATTATAAAGTCAATATAGTCAATTTCATTAAGTCTTACAAATTCCCTTTTTATATGTCTAATGTCTATTATTTCATACTTTTAAATCCCACATTTTATTAATTAATTTTTATATCCCGTGTTATTTTTTCCATTTATTTTCTCAGGTTACAGTTAAAATATCCTACCATCATTATTGGCATATTTACCAACACAATTTTTTTTCTTCAAACTGTTTTCTCTCCATCATATTAATATATGCATATATCACTGTTAATCTAATACATTTTTTCTCATGTCATATGTTAGATTTACTACCCCTCCTGATACTACTACCAGTACCTATAAAATTCTTATTTCCTAAATTTTTTTTTATAAAAATTCCTTTTCCAGAACATCTCATTTCCTACTGACCAATTTGCCACCCCACCCCATATACTGCCTGTATTTTATTCCTTTTTTCTTCATTGTTACATCTGGTATCTAGCAAACAAAAAATATACATTTGTATTTTTATATCATTCCACCATCACCAAACCTCTTGTATCGTAATACTATTCACATTTAATGCAAAAATTCCTTTTTTTGCAAGTGTTTTACTTCTAGATCTTATTTTTCTTTTCCTTCTTCTAAGTCTCCCATCAATTGATTATCACAGTCTTATTCTCCTTCTGTCCTAATTTTCCTTCGTCTTCCTCTCTGCTTCCTAAAATTGCAAATATGTTCTCTTTCTGTATATTATAACCTCACTTTAAACATTTATTTCTTCTCTAAGTACCTCTATGTTGTGTTACCTTTCTGCAGTATCCCACTCCCTGTACCACTTTTTTCTTTCAATGTCTTTAATAATATTTTCTTCTGTTTCTTTTTCTTTTTCTTTTGAACTTTCATTTCCTCATTCTTCATCTAATAGGGAGTAATTAAACCAGAAGTCTGCAAGTTCTTTACATTTTCTACAAAAAGGTTTACCGATTTTACTGTACATTTCCTCTCTCCACATTGGCCACACCTTCATTTGCTGCAGTCTTCTAAATAATTTTCATCCCTGCAAAAATAACATTTGCCCCAGTACCCAACAAATCCTCCCTTATGATTCACAGTTTGGCTGCACAGTAGCACGCTCTCATCGTGGTTCCAGAGAATTTTCCCATCCTTAACATTCATTGTTGCACGCACTTCCCAACCCACAGTCCATTCATTTCTTTCATCACATATATTTTTTTAATTCCATGCACTTTACTATATAGTGAAAGAAAAAAAACAAACTTTTAACTCATGGTTATCCATATCTGAAGTCCTGAACTGCACATTAATTTCTTTAGTTGTGGTCCCAAGCTCTGAAGTAAATAGTTTTTCTGCGGTGCTACTGTATTTCTTTTTCCAGTCTTAGTCATAAATTTTCCAGCAAGTTAAAGCTTTTAAGTGTCACTTCACAAGTATTTTCAGCTTCCAAATTAATTAATGAAATAAAAATAAAAAAGTCCCAACACAAACGTGGTTTCACCAATTTAATATTAATGGTAATTCTTTAAGCAAGGACGAAGTTTCATTGCACAGAAGTAGCTTATTCATAGCACTTCCAAATGTAGACCTATTAGTTTTTGAGAGGATCTGTGAAGCCTAAATGAGAATGATTTTGAATTTTAACAAAAACAAAATAGTTCAAGATAACTTGGCCACTGTTGATAGAAAGATACTATTTAGTTTAGCCAATAATCATGAGTTACGTTTGATGAAACCTGACAAAGGTGGGGGCATGGTCATTATGTCACAGTATGACTATGCCTTCAGGATGTCTGAAATTTTAAATGACCAGTCTACTTATATGCGGGCCAGTATCAATGAGGTTAACAGGGTGTATTTGAAAATTGATTTATTTTTGTTAGATGCACTGTTTCAGGGTATGTTAGATGAAGAAGAACACAAGTATCTGTCGGTTCCACATCCTGTTATTCCGGTAATTTTTTTCATATCGAAGACATACAAGTGTATTTCGAACCCCCCTTTTAGACACATTGTGGCTGCTAAGGGGTCTAACACTGAGCCATTGGCAGCTTTTGTGGATTCTTTTACCAAAATAGTTTTGGGGGAGTCTGAACATATTTTAAGGGACTCATGGCATTGCTTAGAAAGACTTAGGGGTGTTGATTTATCTGAGCCCTTCACGTTTCTTACCATAGACGTGATACATTTATTTACCACCATACCCCATGAGGAGGGCCTTGATTTCTTTACAGAAAGCTTAGTTAACAGCAAAACTTGCAATAAGAACAGGATTAACTTGATGGTTGATCTAATGGAATTGATCCTTAAGAATAATTTTTTGCTCTTCGAAGGGGAAATTTAGCAACAAATTGCAGGAGTGGCCATGGGAGCCAAGTGTGCTCCCATGTTTGCCAACTTGGTACTTCTATATTGGGAAGTAAATTATATCTTCACATCTTGATTTATGTCCAAGATCCTGTTCTATAACAGATTATTGGGTGATATTCTGATTCTATGGAAAGGACTGAACAGGAGGCCAATGTGTTCCTTGAATTTTTAAATAACACCACTATTTTTTTCAGGTTCACCAACCTTTGGCATGAGTGAGATAAATTATTTAGAAGACATCCATTTGAATTTTGATGGGGGGATTCTTGAAAGTAGTATCAACAGGAAGGCAACGTTTTCGAATTCCATGCTCCATTTTAGTAGTTGGCACCCTTATCACCAGAAGAACGGAATTATTAAGGGGCAGATGGTCAAACTGTTGAGATTGGTGAGCAACTCTGATACTTTTAAATGTGAGTTGTTTCAACTTGTAGGGATGTTTTTAGATGGGGGATACCCCTTAAAATTTATTTTGATGGTCAAACATGAGGTTTTAAAGAAGAGAGATACCCTTTACCAACCTATACTTCATGCTGGGTTACCAGTAAAACCACCCCAACAACAGTCTGATGGTTCATTTACAATGGTCCTTAGATACAATCACCTCTCCCAAGATATTGTTTTAGCCGTCAACTATGCATGGCACTTTGGTCTTAAGGATGCAAGTAAGGAAATTCTTGGCCCAAGACCTAGGATAGTTTACAGTCGAGGGAGAAATGTTAAGGACATTATGGAGAATTCTAGTTGCAAGTCTTTTATATCTAGAATGTACAAATGTGGGACCTGTAGTAAGTACATCAATGAAGGCCAATATGTGTCCATACCTGGTTACAGATGTTCTTTGAGCTGCCCTGGAAGGTGCTTCTGTAACACTAACATGTTAGTATATGTTGCCACCTGTATCAGCTGCACCAGTTTTTATGTGGGCAAAACTGTACGAAGACTTAAGGAAGGGATTACTGAACATGTTAGGGCCATCAGAAATAAAGATGCTCATAATGCACTCTATAGGCATAGCACATGTACTAATTTTAAAAAGTTTATTTTCTTTGTCATTGACAAGGTGAAAAGTAGTGAAAGAGGAGGTGACTTGAAATTAAAGTTGGAACATTTGGAGACTATGTGGCAACTTAGGCTAAATGCTATGCATCCACCTGGCCTCAATGACAGTATTGCTATTCTTCCTACACTTAAGGCTAAAGCAAAAGTGATTAAATAAAATTTCCTTTTTTTTTTATATATTTAACAATGTATATCAGCATCTCAACACTTTTTATCTTTAAGCATATTGTACAATTGCATTTTTATCTTGTATTTTGGTTCAATTATGTTTTTATATTTCATACTGCGGTGCTGGTGCTGCGGTAGCATTGTCGCCTCACAGTAAGACATCCTGTTCAATTCTCAGCTAGAGCGTCTTCTGTGTGGAGACATGCATGAATGGGCGTACCTTCATTGAAGGTTGTGCGTCAGGGCCGGCAACTCGGCACATAAAAATCTACTGCCAATCATTAGAAGACTGGAGTTCCGCTGTGGTGACCCTTAACCGGGAAAAGCCGAAAGACACAATATATTTTTATATTTCATGTATAATCAACTGTTTTTTTTTATTTTTGCGATGATGTCATTCAATGTGGATTGGTCAGCAGGTAGAGGATGGGGTATTTAATTGTTGTTTGTACTAACCAACGTTACTCTGATGAAGCCATTCTCATGGTGAAAGTGCTCAGTCATTGGGATCTTTGTGTTTTGTGCTATTAAATCGGTGAAACCACATTTGTGTTGGGACGTTTTTATTTTTATTTCATTGTTTTTTGCTTCGTTGGAAGACTTGGTGTTTTGGTCCAAATTAATTAATGCTCTCAAGTCATTCATCTTAAATCCTTGTGGCAAAATAAAACTATTGTAATACCATACCTGTTCCAACTGCCATTAGTTTTACCTTTTATTCTTACCACTGGTTGTCTTTGTGACTGTTGAGAAATTGCAATTGTTTGTCTCCTCACAGTTCTTTCATTCTTCCTTGCCTCACTGCATCTGCATAACTACTTCTTTCTTGTAACTAAAAACCTGTTGCAAAGGTAAACCATGAAAACTGGATACTCCGGCAGTTGAGAATGCTTTCATTGTTTTCCCTTCACCAGCAGTTGTCTGTGTTTCCAGTCTCAGTTTCTTCTCCTTATAACATGCTCCTCACCATGGCACTCCGTCTAGCCTCTTATTCAGTTGGCTTTGCTTGGCTCATCACATTTATCAGCACTTGTGTCTCCAGTCCTCCATTTTCCAGCTGTGTAACTTATTTCATCTCAAGTGATGTACAATGTTCAACTTCAGCATAGCAAAAATTCAACATAAATGCATTTTAACATCTAGTAATAAATTAACTAAATATTTAAACCTCATTCCTCCACTCTTTTTGCCAAAACCAAAACTTAATTTTGCTTAGTATTTCAGCCACATGTAAAGCTTATAACAAGGAACATAACCAGAGATCCTGTGGAGGTATTAGAAATATTTTGGGAATTTTATGAAAAATCTGTCTAAAACAGAGAAATGTGGAAATCAGACTTAAGCACAAATGGAAATATTTATGAACAAGTTAAATATACAAATGTTAGAGGTAGATGAGGCTCAATTATTAACAGTTAAGACAGAAGGTGATATAAAAATGGTGATGTATAACCAATGTGGGTTCAGGAGCCTAGGCAGCGAGACATTTCCCTGTGGTAGATTTGACTGGGGACACATGGCTGAAGTGACATTCAGCTGCAGAGAAATATGAGTGTTTGCAAATTCCCAGTGGGCAAAGAGAAACACACCCTGCCATGCTCACAGATTTAATAACCAAATGAATGGTGGGAGAAGAAGTAATGAGTGTTGTGCTCAGTGTACAGTACATCCTTATGGAACTTCAATGTGTAGACATGTGCTACAGCATGGAGGAAAACCTGCAGGATACTTAGTCACATTTATGCCCCAGTATGTGTTTTAGGTAATGTTCCCTAGACACTGTGATGGGGGTAGTGGTCCAAACACTCCAGTTATAAAGGCACTGCCCATTGTGCACTGCATTTTTACTGCCACTGAAATGCCCTCTGGCCAGCCTGCTGCTGATGCCTTCCATATTGCTTGCTATCTCGTGTTCCCTTGGGGACTATGGACATTGTTTTCTCCCTGTGCATTTGGTGACTGACAATGTGGGCATGGCAGCATATGCTTCTCTTTGCCCACAGAGAATTTGCAAACAGCCATATTTCTCTGCAGCTGAATATTACTTCAGGCATGTGTCCCCAGTCAAATGTACCACAGGGAAATGTCTCACTGCCTAGGCGCCTGAACTCCAATGTGGGTTCAGGTGCCTAGGCAGTGAGACATTTCCCTGTGGTACATTTGACTGAGGACACATGGCTGGAGTGACATTCAGCTGCAGACAAATATGCGCGCTTTGTTGCTGTAGCATAGACCAGATACAGGCCTGCTGAATCTAGCTTTGTTTGTATAACTTGAGCACTGATCCAGGCCATCTTTTTTTGGAGAAGGTTCCCCTGCACCCTAGTAGTGGGAGAGTGCAGTTAAAACTTGTCTGATTGAAGACTGTTGGAACAGGGCTCAGTTTTGAGCTTTTTTCTGGTTAATTGGTTAACTTGTTCAAATCAGTTTGTTCGTTTATATATATATATATATATATATATATATATATATATATATATATAAATTGCACTTTATTCATCTGATTTTACTGTATTTATGTTTCTTCCTACTTTAGGGGCATTGACTACAACTCTGATCTGAGATATATAACAATAAGTATCCTTTTCTGTGCATTTAAAGTGTTTTTTTGATTGTATCTGCTTTTTTTCTGAAAAAAATATACTTGTTTCCCACCTTTCTAAGCTAGTATAGTCCAGTTTTCAGGTTAGTGGTGAATTCAGGGCTGTGTTACAAATATCTGTGTTTGCCCATACCTTACTTGGATAGAAGGAAGCTTCTCTGTTCACCTGTGAGAGAGGAGAGCTTTGAGCAGCCTATATGTCGCTGGAGGAGTGGTTTCAGCCCAGAAATTAGTAGTGTATTGGCCATTTTGGGCTAATTTCTCTCTCTTTCATTTCCCTGCTATAAAAAACGCATTTGCCTGGTTTTGTGTACTGGGCAGCGCCGGTTAGCTAGGGTATAACTATTCCCGGCTCCACAAAGTCTCCTCTTCAATTTTTACCTCGGTACTAGACAAACTTTCAACTTAAGCACTCAAGCCATTCATTTCTCAGCCCGGCACTTGCTCAAAACTCATAGCAAGCACTTATAAACCCTAGCACTAGACCCCCCCTATACTGTACAGAAGGACAAGGCTCTCTATTTGACCTTACCAGCCATCCAGTAAAACAGTTCACTGTACCTATCCAGGCATGTCCAAAGGGCAGTTTCAGGTGTACTCTCCAATCCAACTGATGAATCTGGGAATTTTGAGGCAATGTTACAACTGCCTCATGTACACAGACAACCCTCTCCTCCTACCACCAAACACTAATACATGCGAGAGATGCAATTATACAGCCAAACTGGAGGCTAAGCTCTCTCAACTCAAAACTGGATCAGACAGTCAAGAGGAGAAGGGAAATACTTGCATCACACCACCAGTCACATAGACCCATTAAACCAGCACTGACAAAAAACACACACAAATACATGAAAACATACTCGGAGGCAAAAAATAAAAATCTGCAAAAGCAACAGAGACCTCCAAAGCAGACATCCAAGCAACCTCCACCCCCCCAACACAAACCATGAAGCACATACTTCACAAAACCAGTGTGCCACGCAATCACAGCTCGAGGCAAACTAATATATCCAAAATACTAGTAATAAGTGACTCTACAGTCAGGCACACTGACATCCCACTCACTAGGCTGAATAAGGAGAAGGTTACTGTTAGCTGCCTGTCTGGTGCCAGGATCCACCACATAACACAAGCACTCAGGTCACTCCAGAACAAGTACAAATACGACTCTGTCATTGTCAATGTTGGTGTGAATGACCTGAGCCATACCTCCCTTGACTACATGAAGAGAGACATGGAAGAGCTCTCTGATCACGTAGCCCAGGCCGGTATGACCCTGACCTTGAGTAGCATCCTGCCTTCACCAAGAATGATACCACAGTATAAAAAAAATGATCAATTTCAACAATTGGCTAAGTTTCTGGTGTCATTCAAAGGGGATCCAGTGTCTGTCCGCCTGGGATGACATGCTCGACAAGCCATGCTGCTTCGCTAGAGATGGCTTGCACCTGTCACCCTTAGGCTTTCGAATACTGGCCAAGGCTCTTGTCTCCCCCATAGTGCCTTTTTTAGGCAAGGCTCAAATAACAAACCCACCGCCGTAAATTGCACAAGTAACAAAAAACTGAGGGTAATGCTACTCAGTGCCAGAAGTCTAAACCTCAAAATGCATGCACTCCAGGCACTCCTCAGTATGGAGAAAATCGATATATGTGCAGTAACAGAAACCTGGTTTAAGGCTCCAGAGAGCACCCCAGCACTACTAGGGTACAACCAATACCATACATTTCGGCCACAGAACCCGGACTGAAATACAAAAGGTGGGGCGTATCCATATTCATCAAGGATACCCACACCTCCAGGTTGGTGGCACAGCATGATTCTTCAGAGATCATCCATGTGCAACTAACAGCGGGCAAAACTGCAATTTAAATATAGCTTGCAACAGATCACTCATCATGTCCCAGAACCCCCATTCTGCATTTCTGGAAACACTGGGAAACATAAAGTCCTACCAAACACCCTAATATTGGGTGATTTCAATTACCCAAACATTAACTGAGAGAACTACTCAAGTACTAACTCCCTTGACCAACATTTCCTAGAATTTATAAACTCTGTATCAACTGGTCAACACTCTCACCAGAGGTGACAACATATTAGACCTGGTCATCACCAACATGTGCGACCGCTGTTCCACACTGGAGGTCAACCCCTCACTGGTTAGATCTGACCATAAACAAATTACTTTGGATATCCACATTCCACCCCCACCCCCGGACAAGTAAACCACCATGAAAAACTTTTCAAAAGCAAACTTCACGTTACTTAAGACTGAGGTGGAAAGTTTCAAAGCTGCCATGCTAAAGGATAACACTGTCCAAGCTGCAAAATCCTTTACTAATACATTCTACGGGCACCTACAAGAATGCATGGATCATGCTATCCCAAGCAATACCAAAGCTCACTCCTCCAAGAAAAGGAAACCAGTGTGGTGGACCCCTGCCATAAACAAGCTATACAATAGGAGGAGGAAACTAGTACAGAAAAGAGTAAAATCCCAAGAAGGGAAGACGTCCCTGATCAGTATCAGCAGGAAACTTCAATCCCTCATAAAATCATCCAAGGTGAGCTTCGAAAGAAAAATTGCCAAGAACTCCACAAGGCATTCTTTAGCTATGTCAAGAATCTAAGTGGCAATGCTCAGATCTGCTTGGAGTTAGTGCAGAATGGCACAAAATACACTGAACTGACATATATCGCCAACATCCTGGCAGACAGGTTCACCCCCAAAAGGGCCCATAACCATAACAGAAGAATGCAGAGCCCCTGAAATTACAGACACTCAGGTTAAAACAGCCCTCTCCAAAGCCAAAAATACAGCATCAATGGGACCGGACAGTGAGACATGAGCTCAAAGATGAACTAACCCCTCAGCTAAACACACTGTTCAAACTCAGCCTCTCCACAGGCTATATACCCATAGAGTGGCGCACAGCAACAGTTATTCTGCTCCACAAAGGTGGAGCCACAACAGACCCCAGGAACTATTGCCCTATACGCCTGACTAGCTTGGTCTGCAAAGCTATGGAGTGCATCATCATGGAACTCATTAACAGTAACATTGGGAACCTCTAAACACTGGATCCTACCCAGTCTGGCTTTGTTAAGGGCAGATCATACCTCCTAAACCAGGTGGACTTCTTTGAAACAGTTACCAAAGCTATAGACGAGGGAAAGGTGGTACACACAGCCTACCTAGACCTTGCAAAGGCCTTTGACACCATTCCCCATTCTGGTATTATAGACAAGCTCACCATCCTGACATAAACCCCTATGTCACAAGATGGGTTGCCAACTGGTTCATGGACAGAACCCACATGGTGAAAGTTGCAGGAGCTAGGTCCGACTCTAAACCAGTTACAAGTGGCATTCCCCAGGGCTCAGTCCTAGGACCCCTCCTGTTCATCATATATTTCTCAGAGGTACAGACAAGTACAGGAGGACTATGGCTGACCAAGTTCACAGATCACTGCAAACTAGGGGCTATAATTGACTCTCCAGCGTACACAGACATCCTCCAAAAGGGTCTCACTGAGATGGATACCTGATGTCAAAATCATGGCCTCAAACTAAATGCCAAAAAGTACATAGTCATCCCCTTTGGAAAAAACAAAGTACCCACAAACTACCACATAGGTAGTAGTCCCCTAAATACAGAAAATGTAATGAGGGATCTGGGGACCCAAGTAGATAGTAATCTTTCCTTTGATAATCACATTGCCAAAGTAGTTAGAAAATCCATCTGTGTGGCCCACCAAATCACAAAAGGGTTCACATCCAGATCAAAAGAGGTCATTCTGCCCCTCTACTCATCACTCATTAGACCCATCATAGAGTACAACACCCTATTTGGGATGTACTTTAGAAGACACCTGCAACAGCTGGAAAGACCACAGAAATACCTCACCAACAGGATCACTGGCCTCAAACAGATGCCCTATGCAGCTCGACTGAAAAAACTCCAGCGGTACTCTGTTGCATACCGCATACTCAGAGGTAATCTCTGCCTGACATACAAGGCCATGTCCAACCCAGAATTGATGGACATGCTTCACCTAAAGAAAACTTTATCCCCTCAAGCCACACACTCTAGGGATATAAACCTCACCACAACAATAAATAGGATGTGCTGGAGGGATCGATTCCTGTCTCAGAGACTTCCCATGATTTGGAACAAGATTCCAATCTACATTAGGCAGAGCTCCTCACTAACACTTTTACCTTGACGAGTGGATGGGAAACAGAAAGTTTACCCTGGGGATTACTCCAGTGTCTCTGCTGGACAGAGACACAGGGAACTAATCTAAGGGGGGGGGGGGCAGCAAAAGCCAACACATTCTGGCTAGGCTTATAAATGCCTTCAGGAAGATAGCCTAGTGCCTACCTATGAACTTATGAGTGTTTGCAAATTCCCTGTGGGCAAAGAGAAGCACACCCTGCCATGCTCACAGCTTTAATAACCAAATGAATGGTGGGAGAAGAAGTAATGAGCATTGTGCTCAGTGTACAGTACATCCTTATGTAACTACGTGTAGACGTGTGCTACAGCATGGAGGAAATCCTGCAGGCTACTGTAGTCACATTTATGCTCCAGGATGTGTTTTAGGTAATGTTCCTTAGACACTGTGAAAGGGGGTAGTGGTCCAAACACTCCAATTATAAAGGCACTGCCCATTGTACACAGCATTTTTACTGCCACTGAAATGCATTCTGGCCAGCCTGCTGCTGATGCCTGCCATATTGCTTGCTGTCTCATGTTCCCTTGGGGACTATGGACATTGTTTTCCCCCTATGCATTTGGTTACTGAAGTTGTGGGCATGGCAGCATATGCTTCTCTTTGCCCACAGGGAATTTGCAAACAGCCATATTTCTCTGCAGCTGAATGTTACTTCAGACATGTGTTCCCAGTCAAATGTACCACAGGGAAATGTCTCACTGCCCAGGCACCTGAACCCAACCAATGTAAAGGAAAGTCTCCAGAAATAGATGGTATTTTTGTGGAAGTTTGGAAGCTAGAAAGGAAAGAAGTGCTAAAAATGTGGAAGTTTTTTTAACAATATTTTAAAGGAGAAGCACCAATATCCTGGAAGAAAGCTGTGGTGGGTATAAAACCTAAATATGCTAAAGACCCCCATAACATCCAGCTTCATATAGGCAAGCCCCCTGCACCCCCACACCCCTGCTACTTAAATATACCAACTCCGAGATCGTACTTCAGTGCAGAAAAGGGAAATGTTTCCATTCTGTGCTGTACGGAGCCATTTGTTTTAACTTTCAAACTTGTAAAATATTCGAGCATATGGTGTTGACCATGTGACAGTCAAACTTTTACAACTTTGAGGTTATAATAGGAACTAGTAGGACAATGGAAACATTTGCATTCCCTGACACAGTAATAGGGTTAATTATGAGGATTTATGATTTTTATGTATTTATTTATTTTACATTTGTTAACCAAGAATGTCCGACTGGATCAAGGTCCATTTACAGCGGAGGCCCGGGGAGGAAAGCTTCACATAAAACAAGTATAGTGGTAGATATATATAAACAATCACGATATATATAGACAAAGGATATAAAATACAATGCAATAAAAAAATGTATATATACAATAGTTTGTTCTATGCAAGCCTATGCAGTCATAGTTTACACATAGTTGAAATTGGATAGGAGTATTTGGGAGAGAAATACTCCCTATTTGCTTATGCAGTAAAAGAGGTATTCTCACAAGAGATAATATACAAATACAAAAACATAATGGTTTGTGTAGAAGCTCCTCGTGGGAGTATTTTTAGTCCAGTATTGTAGGGATAGTAAATAGTGAGAATATGGGGTAGTAAGAGTGGGGGGGGGGCGGGGGGTGCATCTAAGTGATGCAAGGACAAAGCCAGGACTGTGCGAGGTGTGACTTGAGTAATTTTTTGTATAGCGGTATAGATGGAGCTGAGGTGATATTCTAGGGGAGGCTGTTTCATTTCTTGGTGATGGAATAAGAGAAAAGAGCTTTTCCTGTAGTATTGTTAGGTTTAGATACACAGAGTAAGGTTTTGTTAGATGACCGCAGGGGACGGTTTGCTACGTATTGGTTTAGTAGTTGATTTAAGGCTGGGGCTTTGTGGGGATTTTTTAGTATGTTGTAGGTGAGGACTAGTTGGTGTAACTAATTAATTGTGGGAGTTCTAACCACTGTAGCTTTTTTTAGGGCAAGACAGTGATGGCTTCTAAATGTGGAGTTAATTGTGAATTTTGCTGTTTTGTTGTAACATGAGTCCAGTTTGTCCATGTCTGTTTTCCTGATGTGGGTTAGTATTGAGGTATTGGGGAAGTGTACAATAGGGTAGACAGTAGGTGTGTTTGGGCTAGGGTGATTCGTGCTTGATCTGATAGGAACTGTTTGTGTTTGTATATAGTTCCTAGCTTTTTATGTACCTTTTTAATGGTTTGAGAGATATGGACATCAAAGTGAAGATCTTTATCTATTATTACACCAAGGAGCTTAGTATGGGGTGAGGGAGAGATTGTTGTGCCATTTTTGGAGGTGATAGTGAAGGAGGTAGGTATGGTCCTGGATTTATTGGGGGTAAAGAGAAGTAATTTTTGTCTTGTTGGGGTTTAGAATAAGTTGGATATTAGTAATCCATTTCTCGACGGAACAGAAGGATTCTTGGGTAAGGTTTTGAAGAGTGGCTATGAATGGGGCTAAGCAGATTAAGGTGGAGTCATCTGCATACTGTATGAGTGATGCATGCAGGGTGGAGGTATGTAGTTTATAGGTGAAATTTGTGAATAGTAGAGGACCTAGTATTGATCCTTGTGGAACGTCAATAGTAGTTGGTAGTAAAGGTGATAGTACACCTTGCCATTTGACTGCCTGTTGTCTATGAGAGAGAGAGTTTTTGAACCAGGAAGTAGTGGAGGGGGAAAAGGACATTATAGTTAGAGTGTCTAGAAGTAGGTTGTGAGAGACCATGTTGAATGCCTTAGATAGATCTAGGAATATGGCTGATACAAAGTGATTGTTGTTTCTAAGTTGGTTAATCTGATTGGTGAAGTAGAGAAGAGTAGTAGTTGTACTATGATTTGGGCGGAAGCCATGCTGTGTAGAGGAGAGAAGATTGTGTGAGATTAAGAAGTGCATCACTTGTGTGTGAATACATTTCTCTAGGAGCTTGGAAAGGGGGGGGGGTAGGATAGCAATGGGGCGGTAGTTTCATAGCTCATAGGAGTTACCACTTTTGTGTAGAGGAATAATGTATGACACTTTCCATAATTTGGGGATCTGAGCTTCTTGTATGGAGCGGTTAATAAGAACTGAAACAGGGTAAGCCAGGGACTCTGCAGCTAATTTTCGGAAATTAGTGGGTAGACCATCTGCTGCGAGGGTGGTAGGTTTTAGTTTTAATAACAGTTTTTTTTTACCATGGAGGTTGGTACAGGTGAGAGTGTAAAGGAGGGTAAATCTTTGTTATATGTGGTTGGCTTGAGTGTAGGATTGTTAGACAGTTGGGTAGATAATGTGAGAATAGATTCTGTGAAGTGGTGATTAAATTGAGGAGCTATGCTATCCTTGTTAGTCTTGGTGTTTGGGGCTGGGGTTGTAGTTTTGCCAGGTTTTAGAAGGGAATTGATAGCTTGCCAGAATTTTTGTGGGTTTTTGGAATGTTTGTTTTGGACATTAAGGAAGTAGTTTTGTTTATCCATTTTTATTTGTTTTTTGGCCTGATTTCGAAGTTGTTGATGTATTTGTCTATTTTGGCCAGTATTGTTCTTTTTCCAATTCTTCAAGGCATTGTCCCTGGTTTTTAGTAGGGCTTTTGTGGTCCTATTTAGCCAAGGTGCATAGTTTAGTTTAGTTCTACATTTCTTAATGGGGGCTATTGTATTTATAACATTTATAAAAGTACTAGAAAAAGTCGACTGCCTGGTCTAGTGTTAGAATCTGTAGCAGATGCCAGTTACATTATTGTAGTATTCTATTAAGAATTTGTGGATTAACCTTGTGTTCATCTCTAATTTCTTTATTTAGTGCGGGTTTGGGTATCTTTACCTGTTTATGAAGTAAGAATGTGGGGCAGTGCTCACTTAGTTCATCAGTTAGACAGCCCACATGATAATTTTCTTTGGAGAAATTAACTCCAGTTGAGAATGGATTGTTTTTGTTTTTTTTTTGTTGATTCTGGTGGGCTCTTGAATTGATTGTGAGAAGATAAATAAGTTAATATAGTTTGAGGGATTGTTGGAGTTACATGTAAGCCAGTCTAGGTTTAGGTCTCCTAGCATGATAGCTTCTTGGTGCAGGTTGGTTGTTGCCCATTGTTGTACTTCTATTATAGGTTTGTTATTACCTGGGGGAATGTAACTGCAGAGTATGTTGATTCTTTTTTTGTTTTTAAGGGATATAACAGAGCCTAATGTTTCTGCATTCTGAAATTTGGGAAGTGGGGTGTTTAGAGGCTGGAGGTTGTGTGATTTAAATAGAATTGCAACTCCACCTCCCTTTTTGTAAAGTCTGTCTTGCCTTAGGATACTATACCCTAGGGGGAGAATTTCATCGTTTTGGGTGTTGGGTTTTAGCTAAGTCTTAGTAATAGACAGCAGTGGCAGCTGGTGACTTCAAATCAAAGGGGGGCTGCAGGAGACAGCTGAATGTGTGGAGTCAATGGGAATGGTTGTGGCCAACTAGAAAGGAGAGGAGCTATGCTCAAAACCACAAAAACTGTAACTTTAATTAAATACGCTGCCCTGGGTGCCAAACCATCATTATGAGAGTCCAATCAAGACAAAATGAAGTGTAGAAGAAAAAAAATATTTCAATCCATTGGCTGCATGACAGCTTACTTAATATCTAGATGGAAACAAAAAGGATGTGAGGCATGAAAAAATAAATTACTTTTTAAATACATTACTGGAATGCCAGTCAAACTCAAGTATAAGAAAAACAAGCAGCGCTTAACTCAAATCACTTCTCCTTGCACTCCAATTATAATTATAATTTATATTCAGCTTTATTAAAGTACCAAGTAACATGCTGAAAGTAGCAATGTCTGTGATAACCCATGTTTCTTATCCAAAAAAGACCTGCTGCCTGACAACAACTATCTACTTGTTTCATGGGGAGACATGATCAAAGTAAAAAATGAAAAGCAAACAAGAAACAAGCTCAACATATATTGCTTAAAGGATTACTGCACAGGATATGGACCACACATGATAGATTGCCATTCTGTTTAGTTTGCAGGTAAAGCCTGTAATGAGCTTAACATAATGTAATCCTGTCCTTTATTACAAATACTGTCATACGCATTTCAATACCCAAGGCTTATACGTTATCTAGTTATGTAAGTATTCTCTGCATGGCAACAACAGAAAGGCTTTCAATGTTGGCAATACTGCTTATTAAAACTTACTTGCATCTTACAATATCAGACAAGCTTACCTGATGGTCATTAAGGCACTGCTACTTAAACACAGAGCAAAAGGCACTTTCTGAATAATAATAAGCATAAATCAACAGTATAAAAGTATGACCAGAACATTCTGCAAAATCAATGACAGATGAAAAGCCACTGTAGTACTTGTGTTTACCTTGGATGCGGGAGGGGGGAATAGTTTACACATTTACACTGCATAACTGCTCCTTGCCTCGCTTGGACACGTCCAGAGTCACTACATGGGGGAGTGGGGTGCAACAAGTTTGTCACAATTTGAAATGTCTCTGGCTGACTGCGATAGCCCTGACACATTTGTCATACCTCAACCTCAGAGCAAGAAATCTGGACAAAGCCATAAATAGAAGTGGGACAAAGGCCCCAAAATAAGGACAATTTTTAAATATTACTCTTATAAACTTAGAAAGATAATAGAATAGTAGGTCTTGCATTAGTATGAATTTTTTCTGAAGGGTATTAAATCTGAAACTGAAATGTCTGTCATTATTTTCTAACTTCAGTCTTTAATGATTTGCCACTAATTTGCTAAAAAAACACAATTTTATGAAAAATGGACCAAAAATGTGATGCAAAAATATAAAATAGCCACACAATACAGCTGGGAACCTGTCAAAGAAGGGACACTTTTAATATTAGTACTGCTAACTTGAGCAGCTGACAAAATAAAAGAATCTACATGCATTTCTGAAATAAAAGTAATCTATAACTGATTATTACAGTTATTTATTAATTGTAAACCCTCCATGTTTTCTTCCAAAATTGCCATTTTGCAGAGGGATTATTAGGGGAAGAACAACATTTTGAGCCAAAATCGGGGACAGTTGAGAGGTATGGATATGCCTAATTCTATAAAGCAATTTATTTGCACGTACCTCTCAACCTGTTAATGCAGGAAATCTGGACAAGGCCAAATATATTGGGGGAACATAAAAACACTACTAAAAATTGCTGTTGTATAAGCTTAAGACAGTTGATAGAATAACAGGTCTTGCTTTAGCATGCATTTTTCTGAAGGTTATGATGTCTGAAACTCAATGTATGTCATTTAGTGACTTCATTCCTAAATGATTTGCCAGAAAACCACACATTTTATGAGGAGCAAACCAAAAATAAGAAGCAAATATCTATTCATTCTGCAAAAATATGGACAGCTGAGAGGTATAGTTCAACCAGGGCTGTCTGAGTTTGCTGCCCTTCCCCTCTCAAAATCATGGTCGAATGGAGCCTCCCCCCTGCAGCCATTCCAATGTCCCATTTCTTGGTTATTTTGCCCCATTTACCATAAACACTGTAATGTGCATACTGCTTTACTTCTGCGATGATTTGGATTTCATTTGAAAGTTTTATTTTGCATTTTTACAGCACAAACCCGAAAAGATATCTGCTAAACAAAGCAATGCAGTCTCACAATGAAAACAGACTTAGCATTAAAACTTCTCTGCCCTTGAAACTCACATGCATTGAAACAGCATTGAAACCCACATTCAAAGAAAATACATTTTGCCAGTGGCAGATAAAGATTAACTTTGGGCTGTTTTTAAATCATAGGCCCTTTGAACACGAAACATACACGTGCTCTTTGATATACCTTCCTGATTGTATTAAATTGTATTCCTTGTACAATACAGTACAGTTGTTAGAGGGCATTTTAAATTTATTGTTTTGAACATTTTTCCAGTAAACAATGAAATAAAATGCATGCACCAATGACAAAACTGCCCAATTCAGAACATTTCCATCATAAAAGTCTACTCAACCTTCTACAGTCCACCAGTATCAGTAAATATGCACAATCTGTGAAGTAGTAAAAGTCATCTAAATAATTCCATATTAAAGAAATCTGTAACAATGAAGAAGTTGCTGCTAGCAAACAACTTTATATGACATTGTTTATTCATCTACAAATAAAGTGCCTGTTGCCCTTGAGGAATAAATTGCCTATGTTGCATGCATTAAAAAAAGGATAAAGCTAGTAATATTGCAATAGGGAATGTATGGCAAACTGATAACAGGTTCATAGTTACTACTCTAGGTATCTTCACCAAAAAGGACTGCAGCATCCACCCCCCTTTACAACACAGTACAGTATCAGCAATGCATCTATCTACTGTGGGAGTAGAACCCACAGCCTTCTGCATCAAAAGCAAGTACACTACCTGTTGTGCTATTAACAATGTAAGCAGACTCAGAATAAGCAGCACTAAAGTTTTGCTCCCCTGCAGCTCTCAGCTCCTTATAAAATCTACTCGACACACAGTTGTATCTCTGAATTTTGCAGCACAAGAAATCTGGAAAAAGCCAAAATTTATTGGGGGGGGGGTAAAAGCCCCCAAACCAGGGACATATTTTAAACATTGCTTGTATAATGTTGGAAAGTTGCTAGAATAAAATGCCATGTTACCACCATACATTTCACTGCCAAGTCATGAACCAGGACCCTGTGCAAAACAGTCTGAGCAACATACCACAATACCAAATCAGCTGTTTTGTGAAAGAGAGGAAGACTGAAACTTAAATGAGTACCATTTAGTGAATTCAGTTCTCATCATAGCTATCAACCTCTTAGCACAAAACACCTGAACAAAGCCAATGATGGGGGAATACAGCCCCCAAACATATTCAGTGAATTCAGTTCTCACCATAGCTCTCAACCTCTTAGCAAAAAACATGTGGACAAAGCCAGTAATGGTGGGAATACAGCCCCCAAACTTTCAGTGAATTCAATTCTCACCATAGATAGCTCTCAACCTTAATACAAAATACCTGGACGAAGCCAATAATGGGGGAATACAGTCCCAAAGGTAGGGACAATTTTCAAATATCCATGTTATAAACTTAAACAACTGCTAGAATAAAAGGTTTCATGTTACCATGTACTTTCTGAAGAATATGAAGTCTGAAATTCAAATGCCTGTTATTTTTAAACATTTAACCAGGAAACTAGTCTGACTTGGAACAAAAGACAATTTTCAGCAGAGCAGGGAGAAACTCCAGACCCATCTTTGTAAGATGGGAGGTCATGCAGACTCCTCACAGGAGGCACCCCAGCCAAGAATCAAACCAGAAAACCTGTAGCTGTCAGGCAGCAATGCTACCAGTGCACCACTGCACTACAGACTTTGCAAGGAAAAATGAAGATACAGAAACCACAGATTTTATGAGGAACAGAACAAATATGAGGCAAAAATCTGCAAATTGTTTTACAAATGGTGGTGGGTAGGGAATTCAGGTCCTTGCCACCTGCATCCAAGGTACAGAGTTCAAGCCTGAGTATCTCTACACACCACCATGCGTTCTCTCTAGCCACCAGTATATAACAACTGGGGCATTTCACACACACACACACACACACACACACACACACACACACACACACACCAGTAATGTATCCAGTGACTGTTTCCACACCTACCTGCTGTAAAAAATGTGTCCAGCCATTTCACAAAGCAGCAGTACAATCCAAGTCATGAACAAAGCCTCCAGTCCAGCAGCACACTCCAAGTCACGAATGAAACCCGTGCAGCAGTGAAATCCCCATGGGAGCTCACCTCTCAGTCCTCATTGGTTCTGCCTGCAGCTGAAGCAGTCCGAAGCTCCTCTGTTCTGTGCGGTCATCACCACACAGATTCCTGGGTATCTCACTGCATAGATTCCTGGGTATCTCTTCTTCTGTATCCGGACTGCTGACAAAGGCAGTCTGAGTTCTCAATGAATGTGTCCACGCATGCACGGAGGAGTCGGAACTCGTGATTTTTTTTTTTGTTTGTTTTCTTGTTTCACAGTTTTTTTCTTTTGGTTTTTCTAGGTGGGGGGCTGCAGTCTTGCAGTCCTATAGCACAAGCCGCCCTGATAGATGGTATATCTGGGGAGTAGTGAGCTATGAGTGCATGTAGGTCATGTAGGTTGTTGGATATACTTCTTGAGTTTAGGTTAATAAAAAGAAGTTCTGATTTTTGTTTGTGTGAAAGAAGTTTGTTGAGTGGACCTGGGTTGAGGTGTATTTCTCCTGTGATTAGTAGCCATTTTTTGAGGAATATTTTGAGTTTTATAGTGTGGGCTAGGTCAGTGTGTACTCTAGATGCTGTTTGTTTATTGAGAGGTATTTTGGTGTGTGTCTTATGTATGAGAAATAGTGAGCTGTTTTTGAATAATGTGGAGCAGATTGCAATGTTCTTGTCTCTCTGTATGTGTGTGTAGGTATGTGTTGTGTGAAAGGTACTGTTTGGTGGTAGTGTGGTGTGCATGGATGTGGTATAGGCTAGGGTAGTGAGAGTTAGTAGTAGTAATGATAGTATGGCCTGCATGATTTGTCTGGGTGAAGGGAGAGGGGAAGGTTGCAAGTGGATGGGTATGTTATATAAGTGGGAGTGGATTTCTTGATTGATGGTGATAGGCTGTTGTTGGTGGGGGTGTGATTATGAGGACTATACGTGTAGGAGCACTGAGGGTGGGTGGGAATTGTGGGTATGGTAGGGGAGCAGAGTGAGCCTGCAGGGCAAACGGAGCGTGAAAGAGCAAGAGAGGTGAGTACAGCAGAAAAAAGTATCAGCTGACTGAAGTCCAGTGGCTATATCAAGAGGTTTTGATTTTACTGTAGGTGAACATTAAAAGTGTAGACTAACATTCAATATGGGCAGCGCAGTAAGGAGGGAGAGAATATATAACAGATATAGAGGTGGTGGGGTAGTATTTAAATGTCTACCAACTTTGCTATGTAGCTTTTGGGATTTGGGATAAAAATGTATTTACCCTTTCTGTTGGTGGATGTTCCTTTCTGATAACTTCTGTCTGAACAGAGGAACCAGGCAGGGGAGTGCTCTTTCCCCTTTATTTGTGCTGTATTTTGAACCATTGGCAAATAAAATAAGGAACTCAAATTCAAAGGTATAATCGGTATGGTAATAAGAAAAGTTGGTCTTTTTTGTATTAATGTTTTGTACCTGATAAAACCAGAAAATGGCATCTTATTGCTGTAGAACATTCTGAGACAGTTTGAAGTCTTTTTGATATAAAATTAATGAAGATAAAGCAACGGCTATAGCTGTAAACTCTGTACCCTGACATGATACTTATGGGGACTTGACAAAATGAAATGCTTTTTTTAAAACAAGAAGCATCTTTATTAAATTATCACATATGACATAGGCAATCATACATTTACATAAATGAAAACAAACCCTATTGATAAAATTTTAGTTGCAAACATTACACATCACAAACCATGTTGACATAATTGTAGTTGCAAACATTTCCAGTCAAACATTACATAGCTCATTCAGATACTGCTTTCTTTTAAATCTCATTCCTCCTCTGCATGTACTATTCCCACAATTCACATTGTTCCTATGTAATTTGCTCTTACCCTTTTCTAAAGATCCCAATTCCAGTTTTATCTCTGCTACTATATTCACTACTTCTAATAAAGTTTGTTTAGACTTTGATTTCCATTTTCTAGTAATTGCTTTTTTGGCAGTCACCGTAATTAGACTCAGCAAGGCCTTACTTATGTCTAGGTAATTCCAACTCTGTATCATAGCTCAAAAAATAATTTTGTTAGTTATGCCAATTTGTTCATCAAGTATCTCTGACAGAGCAATCTGCAGGGAATCTTTAAAGTCTGCCAACTCATTACTACCAGAAAACATGTTTCCAGTTATTTCTTTCTTCCTGCTCTCCAACATTTGCTGTCTACCTGAGGGAAAAATTCTTTGGAGTCTACTTGGTGTATAAAAATGCCTATGTAAACACTTCCAAGCAAAGATCCTAAATCTTCTAGATTTTATTGCATATTTGGGAGACATGGTTATATCCCTCCATTGTTTCTTTGTAAATTGCTTATCCAGTCTCTCTTCCCAATCCTTTCTAACTTCCTGTGAGTGATTGATTCTTATAGTTATCATGTAATATTTTGTATACTCCAATTCCTTTTTTAACAGCAGCTTCTGTTCTAGATTATACTAAAAACTCTACCAGTGCTGGTCTTTTGCCTATGATCTCCCTACTTTTCTCTTTGTCAAAACTCTGATATCAATTTTTGATAAGGAAAGCAATCTCTATCCTGCAATCCAAATACATTCTTGGCTTCTTCCCATTCTATTACCTTTCTCTTTCTAATTATTTGCTCCCAATACCTTGGTTCTTTTACCAGTTTTCTCCAATAAATTTTAGCCCTTTCTTGGCTATTGTCTGTATCACTAATTGCAGTCATTGCTATCATCAGAGTCTCTTTTCTCCATTCCAGTGTTGGCTTAGTTCTTAGAATACTTTCTGCTACTTTATATATGTAATATTCTGCATAGTTATTATTTACCTTAAGGATCTGCATCCAAAATCCCAGTCTCTCCTCCTTTCTTAAGCCCCTCCCATTTCATCATCATCCCTTTCTAGTTTGAATTATAGGCTTTTGCTTGTGCTATGTATAGGAGCTTTAACTGTGTAACTCTGAGATGCCCCTTCAAATCGGGTAATCCCAAACTGTCTTGTTCAGTTGGAAGAATCAGATTATCCCACTTAACTCTTGCTGTCTTCCCCTTCCAGATAAAATCCTTCAGCTGTTTATTACTTGCTATCCACAGCTTCTCTGGTTGATAAAAATATGCCTGACCTATGTGTAGAACTAAAGGGACTAAACCATTTTAACTACTTGTATCTTGCTATCCATATCAATAAAACAGAGCTTCCAGTTTCTTGGTTTTTGTATTATCATTTTAGTCTTCCCACATACCCTTAGCTGCCAAACCAGAACCTTTTTTAATCCATACTCGTATGTATTTAATTTTATCATGTCCCCATAAATGTGGATATTGCTGAACTAATTTATGTGTGAGTACATAATTTACTGCATTTATTGCCTTTGTTATTGCTTCATTAATTTTGTATCCTGAAAAGATTTCAAACTGACTCAAAATGTTCTACAACACTGAAATGTAAGTTTCTGGTTTTATCCAGTGTAAAATAATATCTGCAAATAGTGCCAGCTTTTCCTGACTACCATACCAATTATATCCCTGAATTTCTGAGTCCCTTATTTTCTTTGCCAATGGTTCTAAATATAGTGCAAATAAAGGGGAAAGAGGACACCCCTGCCTGGTTCCTTTGCTCTAACAGAAATTATCAGAGAGGAGCCCAGTTACTTTGATTTTTGCCTCCTCTCTCTCATATATACTCTATATAATTTTGTCAGGGGATTGCAAATGCTTCCATTTCCCTGCTCATAATGTGCCAGCTTACTCTGTCAAATACTTTCTCTGCATCAAGACTCACCAACAATAGTGGTATTTTCTTAAATTCAGCTTCCCTCTAGATCACCAATATTCTATTAATGTTGTCAAATGTTTGCTGCTCCTCCACAGACCACACTAATCCATGTTTATCAGTTTTGGTATCACCTTTGCCATTTTTTTAGCAATTATAGACATACACACTTTATAGTCTTGGTTTCAGGATTGAGATGGGCCTGCATGAAGCTGAATCTGATGGGTCTTTACCTCCATTAGATATTTCAGCCATTCCTGCTTTCTTCCAGGAAGTTGGTGCTTCTCTTAAAATACTGGTAAACAAAACCTTCCAGATTTTTTATCATTTTTTCCCTCCTAGCTTCCAAACTTCCACAGGAATACCATCTATTACTGGAAACTTTCCTGTTGATTGGTTATACATCACTATTTTTTCTCATCTCCTCCTATTAGTAATTGAGCTTAATCTACCTCTAACCTTGGCAGATTTAATTCTTCAATAAACATTTCACTTTGTACCTTTTCTTGATCTCCATATTTCTCTGGTTTACAGAGAGTTACATAAAATTTACAAAATATTTCTAGTACCTCTACAGGATTTCTTGTTATCTTCCTTATTATAGGCTCCTTAAGCCTTGGGACAACCCTTTTGACTTTCTGTTGCCTGAGTCATTGCGATAAAAGTTTTTGCATTCTGGCATTATTATAAAAAACAGTTGGTTAACAGCAATCTTTCTAAACTCATGCATATTATCAAGGTAATCCTTTATTTTCTGCTTAGCAGTTTTGCAGTTGCTCCTGTTCTTGTTCTGTGGGTTTCCCTATGTTCTGCAGT
This sequence comes from Protopterus annectens, assembly GCF_019279795.1. Lineage (NCBI taxonomy): Eukaryota > Metazoa > Chordata > Ceratodontiformes > Protopteridae > Protopterus > Protopterus annectens. The sequence continues at coordinate 1,053,914,187 of NC_056737.1, read as the reverse complement.
ACTTTAACATTTGTCAGTCCCTCTAAATAATTTGTTTCTTCTTAACTATATCCCTCTTTCTTTTATTTCCACCCTATTTTTAAACTCCACTTTAATTTTATCCCACTCCCTAGCTATATTTTCAGAAGAAATTTCTGTCTTCTAAATCCTGAATAATTTCCACTACTCATTCCTTAAATTCCACTCTTTTCAACAGGCAGGTAGGAAAGTACCAATGTCTCACTTTTATTTCATTACCCTGCATTTTTATTTTAGTTATTATTAGTACATGATCTGAAATAATTATTGGATGAGTATCCAAACTTTCAATTAAATGTGTGTGTACCTGCAAAATCCAAGTTCTGCCTACCCTAGCACAGTTTTTGTATTTTGGGGAATAATATGTAAATTCACTCTGAACTCCTGCTACTGAATTCACATTTCCATGCCACATATTTTCATAAATTTCTTCAAAAATATACCTTCCTTCATTATATTTTCCCTTTTGCCCTCAACACATTTTCCCTGCTGCAAATCAAATTCCAGTCCCAACCTATAAGTAATATTCCTACTGAAAACTGATTATTTTTCCCAGAAGTTTCTTAAGCTTCATTATAGCAGTTTTAGGTAGAATATAAATGCATGCCTGTATAATTTTCCTCCCTTGCCAGTAACCCATTAGTACTACATATAGACTATTATCTTTTTTAACCTCTTCTTTTACTATTGGAGCTCCTCTTGCAATTAATATAAGTACTCCTATTTTTCTTTGTCCCAGGTATTCCACTGAATAACCATCCTGAAAACCTTTCTTTATTAAATTCACATGTTCAGTTCTTTCTTAATGTGTCTCCTGTACCATAGCTATACACCCCCAGTACATCCTAAAAATGTATTAACTTAATATTAACACACAAAAACTATGTACATCTTCAAATACTTAAGTTTTACCTTCCTGATAGGAACAGTTGTCACAAACTGACAGCCGCACTCACAGACTTGGGTTAACATAAATGAAAGATTATCCATGCTATGGTGTATGGTACAGCCTGTGCTTCTATGGAGCGCTGTCTGGTTTTGTCTTATCTTTATTGCTCTCCCAGAATGAGAAAAACATTTGAATACTTTCAGAAAACATTACCTCCTAGCAATTGAAAGAAAACCATTAAAAGAAAAAGGTATATTTTATTGCTCTTTATCAGGTTGTCTCCATGGAGACATGAGATCCAGATACAGGCTTGCTTCTACAAGTATTTATTTATTTGTTAGAGGAGAGGTTTGTTATATTAAATGATCTGTTTTATTTGCTTTCTCTTAAAGATTGTTGCTGGATAAAGCCAGGAGTCTCAATCCAGGCATTACCCTATGCAAGAATGAGAAAAAACATATAGTTTTATCTTATATCATACATTTTGAACATACTTTTCCTCTTTTATTTTTACATTGCAGTGCCTACATTTCTTAAAACTAAACAAAGAGGAAGAGAAAAGAAGCAAAAAACAGGGGTATCTGTTTACTTTAGTATCCCCATTACTCTTGAAAATAACTGAGAAAACTTTATAGCATGGAGATATCATGCTCTATACAAATATTAGTGTTGGGAACAATTAAGCATTTCCTTCCTCTTCCCCTTTCCTAAGTGTTCTTTCAAACATTAATGACCTGAATTAGACCATATGCTTTAGAGTCCCATACAAGTTTAACAAAGTCAAAAATGTCCAATATTTCTAGGTTCTATTGTTCTGTCATGTTTCACAAATACAATTCATGTTTTATAATTCCACATTTAATTGTCAGTTTCCAAGTTGCTGGTTTTATTCCTTTTTATCTCCATCTCCCAAACCCCATCTCTGCTTCCTTTCCAATGTACTCTTGGTTCTTCTAGTTGACTCTTGTGTTTTTTTTTTTCTCTCTCAAACATTTTCTGTTGAAACACTGGAAAAGGTTTCACTGGTACAATGTATCTTTGAAACACACAAAAAATAACTCTGAAACGTAAAGTGCAAGAAAACTTTACTGGTGTCTCCTGGTACTTTGGCTAAAAAGCCTTCAAGGGATAAATTGTTACATCAACAGCACATTATTTATATTAAATCACATGGTGTTAACCAATTATACACATTGCACAAACCCTTTTCATTTAAAGTGACTTCAAACCATTAAAAATGCTTGTAAACTCATTCCTCAGCCTTGCATTCTTTATACACTATGTTGACTATAATTTAAAGTCAATACATATTTATATTTATATTTGACTGCATGTTTCAAATTGGACATCCCTGTGAAAATGAAATTACATTCTAATTTACTCTATCAGCATAAATTTCACATATTAATATTCACCTCCAGGTTAAGTCTTGAAGGAAATAATGTCTTGTAATTAATGATGAACCTGGTTTCCAAGGCTAACAATTTTCTGTAGTGAGCTTCCCCATGTTGATGTGAAGGCATAGCCAACACACTGAAAAATAAAGAAGAATCTGGACCTGTGTGATTTGAACAGAAATGTTGTGCCACTGGACTGTCTAATCTTTTATGACTGATGTCCCCCATATGCTCCAAAATAAATTTTTTAACTTGTCTTTCAGTTTGTCCAATATACCATTTCCTAGGTGAACTGTCACAACCCAAGATATAAACAACTCCACTCAATTGACAAGAAAACCTCTGTGTAGCCTTATAAATTCTCTCATTAATGCTAAAACCATGTAAATTTCTAACTTTTGGGCATACCTTACACCTACAACAGGGATAACACCCCACATGACCATCTATTTTGTCCAGCTTCCTATTCAATAACTGTTTCAAATTCATGCACCTCTTATATAAAAAATAACGTGCTCTGAAAATAAACCTTTAATAGATTCATCTTGCATCACTATGGGCCAAAATTTCCTAACTAATCTTGCCAAATGATGTGAGAAACTGAAAAATATACTAACAAAATACATTTTCCTAGTACCCTCATTTGAAGATTGCTCTTCATAGCTCCTTCTTATTCTCTTACCATCACTTTGTCGGATTCTTAATACCTTATTCTCTGTCCTTACCAACAAATCAGGGGAATATCCTGTACAAGATATCCTATTTTTTTACTTTTAAAAATTCCTGACTTATCCTTTCCTTATCCGATGTATTACCAAAAATATGTTTATACTCCCATTAAGGCAAAGAATTCAACAAGTGGGGGGATGCATTCTTGAGACTAATAAAAAGTTGTTGGCTGCAGTTTCTTTATGATAAGGTCTAAATTGCACCACCCTATCTTGACTCACATATAAGTCTAAATCCAAGAACTGCATTACCTCTGTATTGGTTTTGTACATAAAAGAAATACCAAAATCATTTCTTTCCAGTTCAGCCATATACGCTTCAAATTCTTCCATTTCCCTTTGACACACAAAAACCAGGTCATCTATATATCTCCTATGACCATGACCTTGTTAAAAAAACATTTATTATACATGAATTTCTGTTCAAAAAAATTCATGAAAATGATTGCATACAAGGTAGCAAATGAGGCACCAATGGCGGTGCCTCCCTTTTGCAAAAACAGCTCCTCATTAAACTCAAAATAACTGTGTGTCAGGCAGAACTCAAGCAGCTGCAGAATATAATTTGTTCTGGGTCCCTCCCCCAACATTTTTGCTACAGCTTCCAAACCATCTCTATGACTGATACTGGTATATAAAGCTTTTATGTCCACACAAGCACAATAAAAATCAACCTCCCATTGCATTCCCCCCACCAACTTACAATAATCTCGACTATTTCTAATATGTGAAGGTACATTGAAACTAAACTTTTTGAGCTGTTCATCCAAAAAAATCCCTACATTTTGTAAGTAACCCCCTACCCCAGAAACTATAAGCCTCCCTCGAGGGTTCCTTAAATTTTTATGAACCTTGAGGATCATAAAAAACATAGCCTTTTTCAGATTTTTGATGAAATGTTTTTTTAATATCCTTGGCTTCAAAAAAGCCAAGCCTTTCCCCTCTTTCTAAAATTTCTAATAAGCATGCATTAAACTCCACACTAGGATCCTGTTCCAATTTTGTATAAACATCCTCATCATTTAACAATTCAAATGCCATTTTGTTATACCGTTCTCTGGAAAAAATGACCCAATTCCCTCCTTTGTCGGCCTGAGTGAAAACCAAGTTCTCATCATTACTTCACAAAATTTGCAATGTGCCCCATTCCTCTTTGGTTAAATTATACATTATTTCTTTTTTTACAAAATTCTTATATTCGCGTTCAATTTCTTTACACAAAGTCTTTTCATATACATTAATAGCAACAATGTTCTTGGGAGGAACAAAATGACTTTCATAAGGGACAGGCGGAACTGTTAACTTTCAATATCCCATAACAAACACCCCCCCCATCATTGTTAATTCTATTATTATCCATCATTTCCGCCATATCCTGGACATAAAATTCCTCAAACTCATCTAGTAAACACATCTCTACATTGTTAACATCTGTAAACATATTTTCATATACAGACAAGTTTAATAATGGATCATCAGAATCATAATTGTCCATTTCCCCCACAAGATTCCCTCATTGAAACTCATTTACAATATTAAATTGAGTATTTTTATATCGAAAATACATGGTTAAATTCAATTTTCTACAAAAGCATCCAACTTCAAGCAATATATCCGCTATGCTTGGAAAATGTGTGTGCACAAATTTTATACCCTTGTTTAACAAGCATTTAACATCATCAGTAATCTCAAACCTGGATAAATTAATGATGTCAAAATGTCCAAGTTCTTCATGTTGTATGGGCCCAATTCCTTCTGTCCAAAACATGACCGGCTCAAAGTTCACATTAACATTTATCTTCTCCTTCTCCTGCTGTTTGGCCCAGTACGTCCATTGTTCCTTTGTCACTTCTGGCCTTTCCCTTGCATTTTCTGGGGACTGTTCTGTTGCTGATTCTGTGTACCTTCATTGCTTTCTTTGTTTAAATCCTCAAACGAGATGCTTTTCCTACTACTAGAGGCCGTTTCCCCCAAGGAAATGGACGAGTCACTGGTTACCTGAACATTCGCTCCAACCCATTGCATGACATTCTTGCCCCTTCTGGGCTTCCTCTGCCAAGAAAAAAAAATATTTTCATAGTCTTTAGAATCATGTTCAAGTTTACGCTTCTTTCTTGAAATGCTATGGAACAACTTGTTACCACTCCCACAAGAGGGGAAAACATACTGGACCTGATCATCACCAACATGGGGACTCTATGCTCCAGACCAGAAGTGTATCCCTCACTGGTAAGATCAGACCATAAACTAATCTCACTGGATATTCACATCCCAACCCCACCCCCTGCCCAGAAAACCACAGTGAAAAACTTCTCTAAAGCAAATTTTACACTCCTCAAAACTGAGGTGGAATCCTTCAAAGCCCCCGGGCCTGTGGAAAATATGGCCAAGACCGCAGAATCCTTTATAAACGCATTCTATGAACACCTTCAGGAATGCATGGATCATGCGATCCTAAATAAAACCAAGACCCAATCCTCCAAAGGCAGGACCCCAGCCATAAACAAACTATACAATAGAAGGAGGAAGCTACTAAATGATAAAGCAAAATCCCAAAAAGGGAAGGCATCACTGATCAGTATTAGCAAAAAACTACGGGCACACATAAAATTGTCTAAGGCCAGCTTTGAGAGAAAAATTGCACAGGACACTAAGGATAATCACAAGGCTTTCTTTAGTTATGTTAGGAACCTGGGTGGGAATTCCCAGATATGCTCAGAATTAGTCCAAAATGACAAAAATACACGAACCCACAGACATTGCCAACATCCTAGCTGACAGGTTCAGCGCAAACTTCTCCCCTCCCCACCAAAGGGCAAATATCTATCCCAGCAGAGTGCTGCCCCACTGACATCTCAGATGCTCAGGTAAGAGCCGCCCTCTCCAAAGCAAAAAACACAGCATCAATGGGACCAGATGGTATCCCGGCTGCGTCCTACATGAACTCAAAGAAGAGCTAAACCCAAACATAAAACTACTGTTCAATCTCAGCCTTACTACAGGATATGTGCCCAAAGAGTGGCGTACAGCAACAGTGGTCCCTCTCCATAAAGGTGGTGCCTCAACGGATCCTGGAAACTATCGCCCCATAAGCCTGACTAGCTTGGTCTGCAAAGCTATGGAAAGGATCATCATGGACCTCATAAATAAAGATATTGGGGACCTACAAACACTGGATCCTTCCCAGTTCGGCTTTGTTAAGGGCAGATCCTGCCTCTTAAACCTGGTTGATTTCTTTGAAACAGTCACCAAGGCCATTGACGAGGGGAAGGTGGTCCACACAGCCTATCTGGACCTCACAAAAGCCTTCGATACAATACCCCACTCGGGCATTATAGATAAGCTCACCAGCTTAAATATAAACCCCTATGTCACTAGATGGATTGCAAACTGGCTCAAGGACAGAGCCCACATGGTTAGAATTGCTGGAGCCATATCAGACTCCAAACCAGTTACAAGTGGTGTCCCACAAGGCTCAGTCCTGGGACCTCTCTTGTTCGGTATATATGGTACAGGCCAACACGGAAGGACTGTGGCTGACCAAGTTCGCAGATGACTGCAAACTGGGCGCCATAATTGACTCTCCAGCCGACACAAGCATCCTCCAAAAGGGCCTCATAGAAACAGACAACTGGTGCCAGAGCCATGGCCTCAAGCTAAATGCCAAAAAGTGTATAGTCATCCCCTTTGGCAAAAACAAAGTGCCCACAAATGACCACATAGGTGGAAATCCATTAAGTACAGAAGAAGTAATTAGGGACCTGGGGACCCAAGTTGATAGCAATCTCTCATTTGACAACCACGTGGCCAAAGTGGTTAGAAAAACATTTTATATAGCCCACCTAATCATGAAGGGATTCACATCTAGATCAGGGGAGGTCATCGTGCCTCTTTACTCATCCCTCATCAGGCCCATAATTGAGTACAATGCCCCTTTTGGGATGTACCTTACCAGACACCTGCAGCAACTGGAAAGACCCCAAAAATACCTCACCAAGAGGATCAAAGGGCTCAAACAGATGCCATATGCTGCCCGGTTAAAGAAACTCCAGCTCTACTCAGTGGCATACCACCTGTTCAGAGGCGATCTGTGCCTGGCGTATAAAGCCATGTCCAACCTGGAATTAATGGACATGCTGCACCTCAGAAAATCCAAATCCCATCGAGCTCGTGCTCGAGACTTGAACCTCAGCACTGAAATAAATAGGACATGCTGGAGGGACAGATTCATAACCCAGAGGCTCCCTTCACTCTGGAATAAAATCCCAGTCCAGGTTAGGCAGAGTCCCTCATTGACTCTCTTCAAGAGGAATCTTGATGAGTGGATGGGAGATCGTAGGTTTACCCCGGGTATCACTTCTGTGTCACTGTTAGATAGAGGCACAGTATACTAACCTCGAAAAAGGGCATAGCAAAATAAATTTAAAATGGGTGGCGAAAGCCAAACACATTCTGGCTAGGCTTATAAATGCCCTAGGGCAGATAGCCTAGTATGAACCTATGAACCTATGAACCTATTACCTCTGCATCTACCTTAGATACTCAGCCTCTAATGGTTTCTATCTTGTCAGCAAAACAGTCACCAGAAACTCTTCTTAATAACTTCTCTTGCAGCCTCCAAAATTTCTGCCTGAAACTTCTCCTGTGCTCTACCGTTACGTTTGACCAAAATCTTTAACCATGCTATGGTGCAAGTGAGTGACACCGTCTTCCACTCCTCTTAACAGGTCTGCTTCATCTTCCTCAAATTCAAAGGCTGGAAGTTGATCAACCTTAAGACCACGAGGAGCTAATCTCATTGCCAGATATTTATCTAACAATTTTGTGTCATAAAACGACTTGCTTCACTAGGACGGCTTGCACCTGTCATCCCTGGGCTTTCGAATACTGGCTAAGGCTCTTGCCACCCCCATAGTGCCTTTTTTAGGCAAGGCTCAAAAGACAAACCCACCTCCATAGACAACACAAGGAAAAAGAAACTAAGGGTAATGCTGCTCAACGCCAGAAGTCTAAACCTCAAGATGCATGCACTCGAGGCTCCACTCAGTATGGAGAATATCGATATCTGTGCAGTAACAGAAACCTGGTTCAAGGCTCCCGAGAGCACCCCAGCACTACCAGGTTATACCTCATACCATGCTTTTCGGCCCCAAAACTCGTACCGAACCACAAAAGGAGGGGGGAGTATCCATATTCATCAAAGATACCCACACCTGCAGGTTAGTGGCACTGTATGAAGCATCGGAGATCATCCATGTGCAACTAACAGTGGGCAAAACTGCCTTTCAGTTTGTAGCCTGCTACAGACCACCCTCCCAAATTCAGGAATCCCACTCAGCTTTCCTGAGAACACTGGAGAATATGAAGATCTCTCCAAACACCATCATATTGGGTGACTTCAACTACCCAAACATAGACTGGGAGCACTACTCAAGCCCCAACACCCTCGCCCAACGGTTCCTAGAATTTATGAACTCAAATGCTATGGAACAACTGGTCACCACTCCCACAAGAGGGGAAAACATATTGGACCTGATCATCACCAACATGGAGACTCTATGTTCCATACCAGAGGTATACCCCTCATTAGTAAGATTTGACCATAAATTAATCTCACTGGACATCCATATCCCATCCCCACCCCCAGCCAAGGAAACCACGGTGAAGAACTTCTCAAAAGCAAACTTCACACTTATCAAAACCGAAATGGAATCCTTCAAAGCCCCCGGGCCAGTGGAAAATATGGCCCAAACTGCAGAATCCTTTACAAACGCATTCTATGGACACCTACAGGAATGCATGGATCGTGCTATCCCAAATAAAACCAAGACTCACTCCTCCAAAGGCAAGAGACCTGTCTGGTGGACCCCAGCCATAAATAAGATATACAACAGAAGGAGGAAACTACTACATGATAGAGCAAAATCCCAAAAAGGGAAGGCATCTCTGATCAGTACTAGCAAGAAACTATGATCCCTCATAAAATCATCTAAGGCCAGCTTCGAAAGAAAAATTGCACAAGACGCTAAAGATAATCACAAGGCCTTCTTTAGTTATGTCAGGAACCTGGGTGGCAACTCCCAGATATGCTCTGAGTTAGTGCAAAATGACAAAAAATACACTGAACCCACAGACATTGCCAACATCCTGGCAGACAGGTTCAGTGCAAACTTCTCCCCTTACCCCCCCAAAAGAGCAAATGTCTATCCCAACAGAGTGTAGCCTCCCTGACATCACAGATGCACAGGTGAGAGCTGCCCTCTCCAAAGCAAAAAACACAGCATCAATGGGACCGGACGGTGTCCCGGGCTGCATCTTACACGAGCTCCAAGAAGAACTGAACCCTCACATAAAGTCACTGTTCAATCTCAGCCTTACTACAGGATATGTACCCAAGGAATGGCGTACAGCAACAGTGGTCCCACTCCACAAAGGTGGTGCCATAACGGACCCCGGAGACTATCGCCCTATAAGCCTGACTAGCCTGGTCTGCAAAACTATGGAGCGTATCATCATGGAACTCATATACAAAGACATTGGGAACCTCCAAACACTGGATCTTACCCAGTTCGGCTTTGTTAAGGGCAGATCTTGCCTCTTGAACCTGGTCGACTTCTTTGAAACAGTCACCAAGGCCATAGATGAAGGGAAGGTAGTCCACACAGCCTACCTGGACCTCGCAAAAGCCTTCGACACAATACCCCACTCGGGCATCATAAATAAGCTCACCAGCTTAAATATCAACCCCTATGTCACAAGATGGGTTGCAAACTGGCTCAGGGATAGAACCCACATGGTCAGAATTGCAGGTGCCATGTCAGACTCTAAACCAGTTACAAGTGGCATCCCACAAGGCTCAGTCCTGGGACCTCTCTTGTTGGGTATATATTTCTCTGAGGTACAGGCTAACATGGGAGGACTATGGCTGACCAAGTTCGCAGATGACTGCAAACTAGGTGCCATAATCGACTCGCCGACTGACACAAGCATCCTTCAAAAGGGTCTCACAGAGACGGATAACTGGTGCCAGAGCCATGGCCTAAAGCTAAATGCCAAAAAGTGCATAGTCATCCCCTTTGGGAAAAACAAATTGCCCACAAATTACCACATAGGTGGTAATCCATTAAGTACGGAAGAAGTAATTAGGGATTTGGGGACCCAAGTAGATAGCAATCTCTCCTTTGACAATCACATTGCCAAAGTGGTTAGAAAGACCTTCTATATAGCCCACCTTATCACGAAAGGATTCACATCTAGATCAAGAGAGGTCATTGTGGCCCTCGACTCATCACTCATCAGGCCCATAATTGAATACAATGCCCCATTTGGGATGTACCTTACCCAACACCTGCAGCAACTGGAAAGACCCCAAAAGTACCTCACCAAGAGGATCAAGGGACTCAAACAGATGCCCTACGCAGTTAGGCTAAAGAAACTCCAGCTCTACTCAGTTGCTTACCGCCTAATCAGAGGCGATCTGTGCCTGACGTATAAAGCCATGTCCAAACCAGAATTAATGGACATGCTCCACCTCAGGAAATCCAAATCCCTTAGAGCCACACGCTCCAGGGACTTACACCTCAGCACAGAAATAAATAGGACATGCTGGAGGGACAGATTCATATCCCAGAGGCTCTCCTCACTCTGGAACAAAATCCCAATCCATGTTAGGCAGAGCCCCTCAATGACCCTCTTCAAGAGAAATCTTGATGAGTGGATGGGAGATCATAGGTTTACCCCTGGGATCACTTCTGTGTCCCTACTAGACAGAGGCACAGTAAACTAACCTTAAAAGGGCTATCTTCTGTAACCTACTATACAGAGGCACAGTCAACTAATCTAAAAGGGTGGCGAAAGCCAAACACACTCTGGCTAGGCTTATAAATGCCCTAGGGCAGATAGCCTAGTATCACCCTATGAACCTATGAACCTATGAACAGTCACTTCTTTTACCAACAACCTCTCCATTCTCTCAAATTCAGCAGATTGCATGTTTGCACCACCCAAATACCACAAATCATCCACTGCACACCTCTTTTCCCTCAATCTCCACATATCCAGAAATGAAACATGATCACATTCCCCTCCTTGGCTGAAACTAGCTACTCCTGACGAGACTCCAATGGACATCATGACTGCCCAATCAAAATGAAGATGAAACTCAAACCAATAATAAACTCAAAACACACAAAAAAAGAAGACTCTCAAAGTAAAGTGCAAGAAAACTTTACAGGTGTTTCCTGGTACCTCGGCTAAAAAGCCTTCAAGGGATAAATTGTTACACCAACAGCACATTATTTATATTAAATCACATGATGTTAACTAATTATACACATTGCACAAACCCTTTTCATTTAAAGTGACTTTAAACCATTAAAAATGCTTGTAAACTCATTCCCCAGTCTTGCATTCTTTATACACTATGTTGACCATGATTTAAAGTCAATACATATTTATATTTGACTACATGCTTCAAATCGGACATCCCTGTGAAAATAAAATTACATTGTAATTTTCTCTATCAGCATCAAAGTGATGGCAAGGGAGTAAGAAGGAGATATGAAGAGCAATCTTTAGATGAGGGTACTAGGAAAATGTATTTTGTTAGTATATTTTCCAGTTTCTCACATCATTTGGCAAGGTTAGTTAGGAAATTTTGGCCCATAGTGATGCAAGATGAATCTATTAAAGGTTTATTTTCAGAGCACATTATTTTTTCATATAAGAGGTGCATTAATTTGAAACAGTTATTGAATAGGAAGCTGGACAAAATAGATGGTCAGGTGGGGTGTTATCCCTGTTGTAGGTGTAATGTATGCCCAAAAGTTATAAATTTACATTGTTGTAGCATTGAGAGACTTTATAAGGCTACACAGAGGTTTTCTTGTCAATTGAGTGGAGTTTTTTATATCTTGGGTTGTGACTGTTCACCTAGGAAATGGTATATTAGACAAACTAAAAGACAAGTTAAAAAATGTATTTTGAAGCATATGGGGGACATTAGACAGTGCAGTGGCATAACAGTTCTGTTCAAATCACGCAGGTTCAGATTCTTCTTTATTTTTCAGTGTGTTGGCTATGCCTTCACATCAACATGGGGAAGCTAACTACAGAAAATTGTTAGCCTTGGAAGCCAGGTTCATCATTAATTACAGGACATTATTTCCTTCAGCTCTTAACCCAGAGGTGAATATTAATATGTGAAATTGATGCTGATAGAGTAAATTAGAATGTAATTTCGTTTTCACAGGGATGTCCGATTTGAAGCATGTAGTCAAATATAAATATAAATATGTATTGACTTTAAATTAAAGTCAACATAGTGTATAAAGAATGCAAGGCTGAGGAATGAGTTTACAAGCATTTTTAATGGTTTGAAGTCACTTTAAATGAAAAGGGTTTGTGCAATCTGTATAACTGGTTAACATCATGTGATTTAATATAAATAATGTGCTGTTGGTGTAACAATTTATCCCTTGAAGGCTTTTTAGCCGAAATACCAGGAGACACCAGTAAAGTTTCCTTGCACAATGTATCTTTGACCTTTATTACCAGAAGAAGAAGAAACAGAATCTCCTGGTTTCATAGCTTACTTTCTGTTGGAAACATTTTTATATTTCCTCCCTAGCATGTTCTGTAGCAAAAAAAAAAAAAAACAAAAAAAAAAAGATTTTGCCTCACCAGGAAACAATATTCTGAAAACAGTTGGATACAGCAGTTTGAATCTCATGTCTGCTTCTCGACATTCCTGATTAGTTGAATATATTTACTCTTCTTCTGCCTGGTGTATAGTGAGTAATCATTTTCCACAAACACACTAGAATCTTCCACTTTTAGTACTTTGTCCTTTTGCCACTATTTTGTCAGAATCAACTCCTTCTGCTGGTAGAATTGCATCTTTACTATTAAAGGTCTAGTTTGTTTTCTCATAGCCAGGTTTGGAGCATACACATAATGTACTCTTTCATTTAACACCTCATGCTGTGGAATTACCAGTCCAGTTGCTTTTTTGTGCTTTTATGAAATGAATACAGTCTGTTCCATCCAGCTTCTCTGATACAGCAGAAAATCTCCGGTTGTCCCTGTGTGCTCTCTCCTCTAATTCTATTATTTTTTGGAACATCTCATATGCAGTCTCATATTCAGTCAGCCAGTTCTTCATTTTTAACTCCAATTTTTGCAGTTTTATCACCTCATCTGAATATATCGAAATAAAATGCAAGAAAACCACCAACAAAAAAAACAAATGGCAAGAACGGAGAGCCATTGGTCCGGAATATAATATCAGAGCTGATGAAGTTCTATATTTTCAGAATGAAAGCGCTTATTTTACTATGGACTTTATGTTTTTAATTTTAGTATTCACATTAAAAGTTGAATTTATATTCTGGACCAGTGGCTCTATGTTCTTGCCATTTGTTTTTTTTCATCTGAATATATGTTTAAAGCTTCTCACATTTTATCCAGCCTTTTGCTATTTGAATTGACATACCCCATCAGTGTTTCATTTATTTTAATCAGCTCTGTGAACATTTGACTTATTTTTCCCCTCTAGGTTACTGGAAGTCATGTCTTGCACCAAATCTGGAGCTTGCACTGCTTTTTGCTGAACAGCTGCAGAATTCTTCCCAGTCAGTGTTTTTCCTCACCTTTTGTGGTTGATTTTCTTTCAGGTTCTCTGAATTTATTTTTTGCTGGCACATAGGCAGTGCAACTTTTTCCCCAAAAATGAGTTCACTTGTCTCTCTCTTCTGAGTTTCTGTTTTCACACTGGGATAGCTGAAATTCAGCTGTTTCTCAATTTGCAACTATCTTGGAGGTTGATAAAATGAAATACTTAGGAGTATAGGTTAAAAAAGGATTCTTTATGGTAGCTAAGGATACATGGGAAGAGACTAAACAAAATATAATACAAAAGCTGTGGACCTGGAAGCTCTTGTTTATGTATATGGATAGTAAGATGCAAGCAGTGAAAATGTTTTTAGTCACTTTATTTTTTTATACAGGTCAGGCATGTTTTTATCAACCAGAGGAGTTGTGTATAGCAATTAATAAAGAGTTGAAGGATTTTATTTGGGATGGAAAGAGGGCAAGAGTCAAGCTGATTCATCTAATAGAACAAGGTAGTTTGGGATTACCTGATTTGAAGGGATATTTTAGAGCTACACAGTTAAGGCTCCTATATGTAGCACAAGCAGAAAGCTATAATTCACAGTGGAAAGGGATGACGATGAAACAGGGGAAGCTCAAGAAATAAGGAAAGACTGGGAATTTATATGCAGACCCTTAAGGAGAATAAGAATAGCCATACAGTATAACATATTCATAAAGTAGCAGAAAGTCTTCTAAGAATGAAGCCAACATGGAAATGGAGAAAGGGCATTCTTCTGATAGGAATGACTGCAATTGGGGGTACAGGGAAGAGGCAGGAATCTTCTGGAGAAAACTGGCAAAGAAACCAATGTATTGGGAGCAAATAGTAGTAAGTCAGAGAAAGGTAATAGAACACATTTTTACTGCAGGCTACAGAGACTGCCTTCCATGTAGACAAAGAGAAATGGATAGGGGAATCCTAACTGAAAGGATAGAACTGGTAGAGTTTTAGTTGAATCTGGAACAGAAGCTACTGTTAAAGAGGGATAATTAGCAGGACATATAAAATATTGCATGATAACTATAGGAATCAATAAGAGGAGGTTGGAAAAGATTGGGAAGAGTGACTGATTAAACAATTCACAAAGAAGCAATGGGAGAATATATGTATGGCTCCCAAATAAGCAATGTCTAGAAGATTTAGTTTTTTTTTTTTTTTACTTGGAAGTGCTTACATAGGTACTTTTATACCCCAAGCAGACTCCAAAGAATTTTTCCTTATGTAGATTGCAAATATTGGCAGTATGATGGGAATGAAATAGATAATTGGGAGCATATTTTTGGGGAGTGTAATGAGTTGGCAGGCTTCAAAATTCCCTACAGACTACTCTGTCAGAAATAATGGGTGAGCAAATTAGTGTAACTAAGGAAATTATTTTTTGAGCTGCGATACAGGATCTGAACTGATTAGACATAATAAGGCCTTGCTAAGTTTAATTCTGGTGACTGCCAAAAAAGCAGCTATTAGAAACTGGAAATCAAAGTCTTAACCAGCCATATTTGAAGTAGTAAATATAGTAATAGAGATAAGTAAAGTAGAAGTGGGATCTTTAGAAAAGAGTAGGAGCAAAGTACATATTGGAAATGGGAATTCTGGGAATGCAGAATAATGTTTTAGAGGAGGAATGAGTTTTAAGGGAAGGCAGGAATAGACTGAGCTATGTAATGTCAGATTGACAATGACTGTACACACGATTAGCTGTGATGTATAATGTTTGTATCTGCCAATATGTCAGTTTAATTTGTTTTCATTTATATAATTTATAATTGCTTATGACAAAAGTGATTATTGAATAAAGATGATTAAAAATATTTCAGTCAGATTCCATTTTTATTAAATCAAATCTCTTTTAATCTAGCCTGACAAATATTCCAAAATAACTCCAAATAACACCTTATCCTTCTTATTAATCTATTAATTATCTTTATTCTCATAATACCCATATCAAATCATATTCATATTTATCTTATATTTCTGTATCTCCCAAAACAAAACCTTAAAAAAACTATTTTCTCTTTTTCACAGCTTTAATAACATCCCCACTTAACAACCCCCAAGATTAATTAACCACACAACACCTTTTAATAGCATCTTTCTATCAAACGTTCCTAGAAATTACAATATATATTTTTTATCTGTAACCTAGTTTTATTTTTATATTCTTGAATCTCCTTATTTTCAGAATTCCTTTTCCTTTTAAATTGATGTTCCTTTTACTATTCTCCATCTTTTGTACAAAGGATCAAAGCATTTAACCCCCCCTTCTTTTCTTCCTTCCCAACTACTATCTTATACAAATGTATAGAAGTGGCATACACAATTGGATTAATTAAACCCAAACCACCCTTCTTCATTTTCCATATACAACCCCTCTTCATGGGATTCAGCTGACTCCCCCCCCCCCAAAAAAAAAATAAAATTGACTGCATCAGCTCATTTTAAGACCTGGAATCATATACACCTTAGCCAAATACCCTATTTTACCTAATATAACTGAATTAATAAAACAGACCTTTTTTCTTATATGTCATCCTAAAAGCTTTCCATAATCAACTTGTTGATTCAAGTTTCTCAATAATACCATTCTATTCTTCATAAATAACATCTATCTTTCTGAATTGAACACCTAACAAAACTTACCTTCTTAAATGAAACAGTAATACCTTCTATCCCTCCTACTTTACCTAACCTGTAACTCATCTTTACTGTTCTATGCCTACCTCTGTACAATCACATTCTAATCATTCTTTCCATCTTGACGTTTGAGAATAAAGAACTAATGGACAAATTTTTGTTTCATTGCGAAACTAAGAAGGACAGGGCAATGGTGCAGCGGTAGCGTTGTCACCTCACAGCAAGAAGTTCTCTGGTTTGATTCTTGGGGGGGGGGTGCCTTCTGTGCAGAGTCTGCATGTCCTCCCTGCATTCATGTGGGTTTCCTCTAGGTGCTCCGGTTTCCTCCCATGTTATAAAGACATGTGCCTGGAGAATTTCTCCCCGGGCCTCCACTGAAAATTGGCTTAGTTCCAAGTCAGACTTTCCCGGCTAAGAAATGTTAAATAAATAAATAAGGATCGTTTTCAATAGAATGAGTATATTTTTTCCAGACAAGGGAATTGTTTATAGAAGGTGCATGTGCAATTTATGACTGATGAAGTTGAGTTGTGTGATTTAACTGTATTTGTTTTAACAATGTGACATTCCATTTATGGTATTGTAAAAGTGAAAGCTGAAAGGGGGTATTTGTAATGGAGGATGGGAGCTGCATGTAATTTTGAAATATGAAAAAGGATGTAAAACATTTCCCAAATGTTATTCAAGTTTATGGCAATGAGGAACAGTTAGATGTATGGGTCAGCCAAAAGGTGTGCTATTTTTTGGTGATATTAATCAACTTATAAATAAATGTTTGAAAATTAGATGTAATCAATGTGGAGAAAAAAAACACGTAATGAATAAGTGTAAGAAAGAATGTAGAATTCATAAGCAGGATGGACATTCTTTGTTTGATGTTGTAAAGGCAAAGAACATAATATTGATAAAGAGAGGGTTATAAGTTACAACAAGCATGGAGTAGAAGGGGAATGGGGTAAAATGTTATAAATTAAGTTAATAAAAGTGAGAGTGAGGAAAGAGTAGATAAAATATCATAAGTCAAGAAGATCAACTAAATATTAATGAAGATGTTGAAAATGATGAAGAGATAGTTAAAAATCAGAAAAAGAAAAAAGCCGTGGTGTTACAGCGGTTAGCGTTGTTGCCTCACAGTAAGAGGTTCTCCCGTTCAATTCTCGGCTGGAGCACCTTCTGTATGGAGTCTGTATGTCCTCCCTGTGGTAGAGTGACATTAAAGGCATGCAGGTAGGTGCAAGCGTTAATGGGCATGCCTTCATTGAAGGTCGGGCTTCGGGCTGAAAACTCGGCACCGTAAAAATCCACTGCCAATCATGAGCGGACCGGAGTTCCACTGTGGCAATGCCTAACCGGGAAAAGTCCAAAGTCAAAGTCAGAAAAAGAAATTCTACAGGGGCTAGAGAAGGGATGAAAGAGAAAGTTCAAAAATATATAGCCAAAAATAAAAAAAAAAGGTAAGGAATAATGTTGCACTTGTGCCAATTAATGTTAGTAGTTGGATTAATAAAAAGAGAACTTGGTGCAAAAATGTGATACAGGACTAGTTTGTTTGCAGGACACAGTGCTTATTTCAGAAGATGACAGAATACATGATTGTTCATAAGTGTTTACTAGGCTAATGACCACAAGGGCATTTTTAAGCCTAACTGTGCATCCCAAATCTCTGACAAGTTCTTGTACCCTTGCTTGTGAGATGAAACATTTACAAGCATACCATATCAGTTTGAGAGTTAAT
The DNA here is from genome assembly GCF_019279795.1 of Protopterus annectens. NCBI lineage: Eukaryota > Metazoa > Chordata > Ceratodontiformes > Protopteridae > Protopterus > Protopterus annectens. The sequence goes on along the minus strand of NC_056737.1, from coordinate 1,053,896,132 downwards.
TGGCTGTCAGTAAACATGATGCAATTTCTACATTGCTTGAGGATGCCCATATCCACCAAGCTGGTAATTGAGATAGTGGGAAAGTTCATATCCATGGCAACAAACCCATTTTTATTGATTAGACAGCTGGGGTGAGAATATAAAGTGATATCAGCAGTATCTGATTTGCAACTGTGGGGGCAGCGCTTGTCACTGCAAACTAGTTACTCTGTGTGCAACTAGGTATTGGTGCTGTTTTGGTTCTTCTTCATCAGAAGCAAACCAGCACCAAATCCAAGATGCAAAGCAGACCACAGGCACTTTGGTGATCAATAGTCTTGTCCCAGATGATGCAAGGGTTTGTAAGTTTGTTATAGCCTTTTCCTGGTAGATGTCTTGAATAGCAACAAGACCAGTGAGGAAGGTCAAACACAGACAGTCACTGCCCAATCTGAAACAGTCAGGAATCAATGCACTCTACTATTTTTCTCACCAGGAGTAACATATAAGCACAATTTCCAAGCTGGCACATCTGAAGCCATTATTAAGCTCTCCAGTGATCAGCAGTCTCCAGGAAATTATGTCTCTCTGTTCTTTTCTCATCAGGAGCAAAACAGAAACACTAATCCCAAGTTGAACTACTGAGAGGCAGAATGTGGGCTCTCCAATAATTGGTGGTCTTGGAGTAGATGTAGATTTTAAAGGTAAGATGGAAAAATTGGTTACTATCCTAAAAATTGCAGTGTGCACTAACCAGATAGGTATCAAATATGGGGCAACTTAAGCTTTAGCTATCTAAGTGGAAAGCCACTAATTTTAAAAGAGCAAGTTTTATTAAGCTTTTTGTAAATGTCTTTATATGCAAACCTCATTAGGCTTCACTGCAGTAGTTGAAATATTCAACAAATCAAGTGGCTGGATTTCTTTCTTAATTACATCCATGTTTCCATTTCTGTGCGGCTCCCTTTCACTTCTCTCATAGCTATTGGAACTTTTATTTGAACATGCATAACTAGTACAAGATAAACTGGCAAATAAGCTAGACCAATAAATCCTTGTAGCAATAAAGCAAATCATCCCTCTACATTTACATCATGGATTATTTTCACTACCCTAAGCTTCTGGAAATCAGACGATACAATATTTATTGTACTTCTATTTCAGCTAGCTAAAACCAGTTATTCTTATTTTCATTTTATTCATAATTATATAATTTCTAACCCTACAGTGATACTTAAGTGACTTGCATTTCAGTCCCAGTGCTTTAAAGTTTGGTCAGTAATTACATTATATTGTGTCACAGTATATAGTTTTAAGCTTTTTGCCCATTTCTTTTGACAACTCAAACTGCTTTAAATTCTCTATATTACATTATTCTATATGTGACTCATATATATTCAATCTTCATTGATTCATTGTACCCACAAATTATCTTCAAAGGTGCATTCCTTTATATGCATTGTTTCAGTCAGAAATTTATTTTTCATAGTTTAAATTTTGTTACAACTTCTGATCAATGGGTTGAGCACAAGACATTTTTGTCTTCCTTATAAGAACACCTTCTGTACATTTTATAAAACTTTTTTTTCGTGGAACATTTTCATGTTTCCTTTCTCAACTATAATTTTACACTCTTCTAGTTTTTAATAAGCTCTTTTAATGGGAAGATCGTGTCATTCCTTGTTTTATTTCACATTAAAGCTGATTCATACTACAATCTGCCTGTCTTCTTATTTCACATACTGCATGCAATTGGCACACCACAAAAAAATGCATCTTTTAGTTCAATTCTTTGATTCAATAACAATTCAAAATAATTTGCATTAGGCTATAGTAACTGAAACTACTACTGTGTCAGCACTGCTGTAAAGTTTGCTTCCCTCTCTCAAACACAAGATATCTTGGACACTCTTCCCTGGTAGCACACAGAAATGTGGCACACTTCACCTTCTCATACTGCTGCATATTCCACTCACAGGTAGAAATCAGATGTATGTCTGAATCTACAATTTCCAGTTCTCAGGAAAAATTACCAGTTTCTGTGAGGCTTTAGCTGCACCTTTTCTCAAATGTTGTTTTTCTTTTGGCTTTTCCCGGTTAGGGGTTGCCACAGCGGAACTCTGGTCCGCTAATGATTGGCAGCCTTTTTACAGTGCCGAGGTGCCAGCCCAATGCCCAACATTCAATGAAGGCACGCCCATTCATGCATGTCTTTTGAATGCCACTTGACCACGGGGAGGACATGCAGACTCCACACAGAAGGCGCTCCAGACGAGAATCGAACGGGAGAACCTCTAATGAAGTAAAGTTATCTTGCTTTATTTCTTATATGATTCAACAGATATAAATTGAAATGTATCTCATTACTTTCTAACATCTCAAGATGATGTGTATCATGGCACATACAATGATCATTTCAGTACATGTACATGGATTGTACTGCAGGGCTCCCCTAGATGTATCTAGGCACTGGAACCGCGACTTCATCAGCCCAAGCACATGATCTATGATGTTTCTGGTTTGAGCGTGTGGCTCATTATGGGGTTCTTCTGCAGGTATGTATGCATTTCTGATGAGCATCATCAGCCATGGTTCCAGTGCATAACCTGCATCCCCCAGTAAATGACCTTGTTGGATATCCCCCACTAAGCCAGCTATACACTCTGAGCATCAGACACAAAGCTTATGTATCCCTGAATCCAAAAGATAGAAAACAGGGATATGGCACAGTTATCATCACTTGCACAAGGTGTTTTGTGTGTGTGTGGGAGGGGGGGGAGCAGGAAGGCTAGACTGACACAAAAGGTTGGTGTGTGTGTGAGCAAGAAAGAGAAGCAGGCAGACATTCAGATAAAATAACACATGACCAGTGAGGCAAAATGAGTTTTAAGCTTCAGGGCTGAACCATGCAACTGTTTTGTGTGTGTGTGTGTGTGTGTGTGTGTGTGTGTGTGTGTGTGTGTGTGTGTGTGTGTGTGTGTGTGTGTGTGCGTGTGCATGGGTATGTGCACGTCTGTGTGTGTGTGTGTCTGTATGTGTCATCCAGGTGAAATTGATGTGTGAGTGTCTGCATGAACACAGCCAAGCTCTCTGGTAGCTCTACATCTTGGTATGTTGGACAGGTGTGAGCCATGCATGGTAGACGTGGCAGTTCATTGTTGTTGCACCAGACCACAAGAGCTGGCTCTGCCAGGAGTTGCACTGGCATGTCCATGCCCATGGTGAGATGCTCTGCTGCTTCCTGAACATGACTGATGTCTGGTGGACGAACTCCCTCACTAGGACTCCCAGGGATCATGACCCCATGGTCTGCCATGTGTGGCTGTGGACAGCTTAACCACTGATGGAGTAGTGGAATTACTGTCATTATGGAAGCATGATCAGGCATGACCACATTGGCTAACAGCAGATAATGTGGCTGACATATTCCCATAAGGATGCTGTCCCCCTCCCAGCAGATGTTCCATCACAAAGACACCACCTGTTCCAACATGTCATTCATCCAATTCATTGAATCATCAACATGGTGGAGGCAGTCAAGTATTTCAGCCTTTCCCACATCCACAACCCTAAGCATTTCTCTGGAGGACCTATGGGAATGTGCCTGTGCCTCTATGATGGCCCTAAACCTACACTGAGTGGCACGGAAAGAGACACCTGAATCAGGTGAAGGTTGGATAGCAGGGCTTCTCCAAGCACCCCTAACAACCCTCCTATATAGCACCTTGCCCACACTTTGACTACTGCCAGAGTCAACAGGCACTGAAGCCACAGTAACCACACTTCCCTGATTGATTGTCTCATTGTCCAATATCTGAGTGCTCACTGGAATGGGTAGGCATAGGCCTACTGGCTATGTCCAATGAAATTACAGGGGATGGTTGTATGTCAAAATCAGTGTCAGGTTCAACCCTGACTGTGTCTATGTTTGGCCATCAGTGTCTGCTGATAACTCTGACATCAGGCAGTAGAAGTCCCTCACTTCCACTGTCGGGATCACATGATAATAAGCAACAAATACAGAAAAAAATTAATACCTGCACTACTATTGTCCAATATATGCTAATAAACTAACAGTGGTGCCACTATTACAGACAGTACACCAATACAACAGTCCTGACACCAACATCACACTAAATATTTCTTTGAACTGCTCATCAGTACTGACATAAAAATGTTAGGCTTACCATGCACAGATGATAGCCTACTCCCTGTACTGGATGGCCCTGGAAAATGTTAAGCAAAAGGTAAGGACAACATCATTACAATTAACAGTAACACAGGGGGGGGGGTAAAACTTTTTGCTTGGATGTCCAACCTAAGCCCCATTTATAATCAGTCAGAATGTGTTGTTGACTGTAACAATCTACAGTCTCTCTTCCAAACAATTTTTGTTAAACAGAACTAACATATTGATGTAAATATTTTACTATACAATAGTATTTAATAATTGAGATGCATAAGCCTACCTGGAAGCTCCTCCTGGGACATACTTGCTATCAGTGAAACAGCAGTACCACTGTTAAAGACATGCTGTTCTGCACTTGCATGGGAGCTGTCTGGATCCCTGACAGTGGACAGGAACTCTTCATTTTCTGTTAGTGGTGACTCTGTAGCAGGTCCCCAGTAACCATCTGATCACAGGCCACTGCAACTGCTCTCCTCCGTGCAGATCCAGTAAGAAAAAATCTGGTGCAGATCACCACTGTATAAAATTACTTTAATAAAATGAAGTTAAAACCATAAAACCATGGAACGTAAGACAATATTTCTAGTCCTGTGATAAGTGCTTTCTGGCTGCTGTCCTGCATCAGATAAACTGATACATTTTCCAATTCTGTTTTTATCTTGATGGCAGCCAACCACATTTCAGTATTGCACCTGCCTATTCTTCAGGGCGGGTGCAATACTGCACCAGATTTTTTCTTATTTGATTGTACTGTTGTTGTTTGGAATGCAGATCTTTAGTGTGCTCTCCATATTTTGTTACTGCTCCATGCAGATGTGATCATGTCAGTGGCCTTGTGGCACACCTAATCATATGTCTCACTGTGACTGCCTACTGAATTTACATCTGCAACTATCTGCTGCCAAAGTTGCATTCTGCCCAATATATCTCCACTTCCCCTCTCAAGCAGAAAGGCACCATGTCACCTAAAAGCTTCCACAATGACCTAATTCTCCGGGTCACTGAATGGTGTTTTTTGGGGCTTGAGATGCCTGGGTGCCATAGTCCTAAGTGTCCTAAAATACAACAGAAGGATAATACACATAAGTATCACATAACTAAAAAATACCTGTTCCCTAATAAAACAGAAAAGGTTGTATTTCAGTATTACCCACTGGAAAAAAATATAAAACAGTCTAGATATTTGAAATATGAACATCAGGAATCATGTGATTGTAATATATTCACACACAAAGCAAAGATGGATGCAAAACAAGGGAGGCTAACAATAGCAACATATCCTTGTTTGTGTCAAAGCAGAAATGCAGCTTTACTCCTTCATCCCCAAAAGAACAGGCAAATGACACACTGAAATGCTTAAAGTACTATCAAATGAACTGTCCCTGGAACATGTGCACAGATGTAGCACAGAACATTCCATTTTAAGCTATTGCCAATCATGAATACCTGTGAAATGTCCTAACAAACATTACCATACCATCAGTACACTTCTAAGTAAAGCATACAGATAACAGTAGCATTTGCTAATTAATATATAATATATTATATAAATATGAAACAGATTTTTCTTAAATGACATTTCAGCATCTGCAGTATGTAGCTGAAACATGCAAGCATACCTTCTCAAGTTCATTAGTCTTTTGTGCAGCTGTATCCCAAATTAATAGCATGTTCTCTGTTCTCCACATAAACAAGTCTCCTCACCTTGAGGTTCTCCAGTTACACAGCTGACTTTTATGGTGTAGATTCAGGGCTGTTAGCATGGTGAATATGCAAATGAGGTAGGAACTCATTATTATTAATGAATATCAAATTCTTGGCTAAATGTATCAAATGTAAACATAGTGCAGACACTCCCTCAGTGTTTGTTGCTAATAGATTGCAACTGTGAATGATTACTGGTAGGTAGAAGGAAGATACAACAGCAATGCAGACTGCCCTACCTCCAGTGGGTGTGTCATGTTAGACTTAAAAAGTGTATAGAAGAAGTAATTTTATCAAGGTTGGAAATGTAACTAAGTAGCACACAATTCACAGGTTCTGTTCATTAACATCCAACATCCCCTTCATTTGTTGACAAATGTATATTATTGCCATTTAATATCCTCACATATTTTAAGGACATGGATATAAAATGCCTTGAATACTGCATGTCTCAGATTACTGGTCAGATAAGACAAGAATTAGCAACAGGCACAGAGAGAGAGGACAGAGCTGCACTTATGCAAACAATAACCATAAATGGTTGTGTGATCACTCAGTGCACTACATCCGAAATTTATACATGTACAGATAATTGTTATGTGGTTTCTTAGTACTGTGGATGATGATCCAGTTGGTTGTATGCAGAATGATTTCAGTTCCCTGCTGCAAAGCTGTCTGTGTGGCAAAGAGGGAGTAAGAGTTCAAATCCAGACCTATGTAGAAATATTTCATGTGTACTAACAAGCATGTTGTAGTGTTTATATCATTAGATTGCTTTTCTTCATTTCAACTACTTTTCCCTTTTTTTGCCAGTGCTTGTGCAGTGCGTAGCTTAGCTCAAACAAGGGAAACAGAGAAAAATAAATATCAATTTGGCTGTGCTTACCTTGTTTGCGCAATGCTTAACAGTGTGCAAACCCGGACTAGTGACCCACACAGGAAGCAGACAGAACACCTGCAGACAAGGCATCTGTAAAAGTGCAAAGGTCAAAAAGAATGCATTGTTGCAATTTTTGCTTTCCATCTGTGTTGTGTGGTGGTTAGCAAGGTTCCCCAACAGCTGCAGTCATTGATCACCTGCAGATGGGATGCAGACATCCAATAATTAAAAACAGATGCATTCAATTAATTCTGCTGGGCACCAAACATGCTAAGTGGCTTTGCACAGCAGTTAACACAGAGAACTTAAGAATAAGTAGGAATTTATGGAAATGTAATGTCACTAGTCCTATGGCAGCAGATGTAAGTTTATGGCTGGAGTACAGATGATCCTGGGTCCTAGTACAGTGTGTGCAACCTATTTTTACTGTTGTGAAGTGCAGTTTATAGCAATGAACTGTAAAATAGATAAGTGTTATTTCAACATTCCTGTGGCAACAAGTGTAAGTGTAGGACTGCCATCCACATAGACCTGGGTTCTAATACAGGACATTCCAGACATTTTTTGTTCCATTTCCCATTATATTCACTCTCACTTATAACACTTTAGATAGTGGAGCTGATATGAATTACATGTATGAGGGATAAGATTCCCTTAGTATGTTTTCAGATTTATGTCTTGAGGGTATACTGTCTACTCTATTTCTAAAAGTATAATTCTGCTATCTGGACCTGGATAGCCTTTACAATTAAATAAGGCACATACACAACTGGATCTACATAAAAGATCCTTGTCAGGTCACACACATACATGTGTAGTACCTCAAACTGCCAGCTGTATTTATGAATGATTCCTATGTCTGAGCATCCCTTCTTCTGTGGCAAAGATGGAAAATCAATGCAGTGGATGACAATGTTTTGTCCCATATGCCTAGGTTTGAATCCCACACTTTAAAAATCAATTTTATCAGTGTATAAAGCCAAAAACAAATGTGTTAGGTTATGACATTTATGCACCCAGTGCATGTCTGCAAACTTAACTCACCTAACAATTACCTTACAATTTTCAATGCATATTTCCAAACTACATCACTAGACACCCCTCAAACTAAAGTCAAGTATCAGATTAACCTTCCTATTTCAAATATTTATGTTATCCCTGCTTGGCACTGATGTGCCCTGCTTTCAGTTGTGCAAACGCAGTTGGCATTGTTGCTTGCTTTTGCGCACTACCAGTAAACATGATAACTGTAATTGGCAGGAAACCATAGTTTCTATTGCTCTCGGTCAGGTGTTAGATATGTCTGGAGTTAGTGGGAAGCTGCCCAGTCTAGGGCATGGAGGTAGGGTGTCCAGGAGTCCAGGATATACATTAGACTCCTGGTAAAGCATCACAGGCAAAGGCTTCTGCAGAGTGACTATTCTGACTCCCAGTACAAGTCTGAGGTATGGAGTAGTTTGGCTCAGGCTTTAACCAGTTATATTGGCATCATGCACACTGGAAAATGGTGTAGGCATCATTTTAATAACCTACACAGATGCAGAAGGATACCCTCAACCTTTGGTTCACTGAATTTGAGACTGTGGACATCCCACAGGTGTGTAGGTATGACAATAAGAGAGTATTTGTAATACTTAGAAAGGTAAATATAGGCAAAACTGGTATGCATCATGCCCTTCTGTTCTTTTTTATTCTTTCTGCAGCTAATGCTGACATAGAGTTCAACTGACATGTTCATGCTGCTCAAATGGAAAGACTTAGGGAAGCAAGTGGTATGTATGCAGCACAAGAAAAGTATTATTGTAGCTTTAAAAGTTAAAGGTAGATTTTTTTTGTTTTTTTATACAACTGTAGCAAACTGAGCATGCATATCCTAACTGTGAAAGCAAGTATACATGCATTAGTGTGTAGCACAAACCAATTTTAGGACTCAAATATAAGACTGTAGTCAGAGGTTCTGGGTTTAAATACCATGAGTCACAAGTATACAGTACTGCATTTCTTTAATAAATATTTACATTAAATTAAATTCTATACAAGTGGCATAAATACCATGCTGTTAACTGTAATGTGTATAATTGGAACACACATATGTGCAATATATGCACATTTAAGGGATTACTTTCAGCAATCTGTAAGTATAGTGTATAGTTGTTAGGATGTACAGTATACTTAAAAGTAATACTTCAGATAAAGTAGTTGTATAATTATGTTAATGCATTGTATGTCATATATGAGGGTACTAATTTTATCTCTTTTTTTATCTTACCCCAACCCTTCTCTCTATCTTTTTATTTTCTATTATGTGTTGTCAAAATGTCTCCATGTCATCCATGTGTACCAAATCACTAAATGCTACACAGCACAGTGAGGTAGGCCAGCCCCAGTGGATTAGCTTGCTACACTTCATTGGCTCCACCGCCTATGCCCAACACATCTGGGACCCAGCCATGCAGCACTGCCTCTGCTGTCCCTGCACTACCTGCACCCTCAGGTAGTACTGCCCTGGCAGCTGGTGCAGTGTTACCCTGTAGGAGTAGTGGCACAGGTTGGGATTTTGTCACCGGCCAGGAGATACCAGGGTTGTTGCACAGGGACATGAACAGCACAATTGGTGTATGCCTATTCCTGGTGGAGAGGTTGCTCTCCTTCATGGTACATAGGAGGAGAAGACATCAAGCATTCCAGCCACCAGTGTAGTAAGGAGACAGTAATGACAGTCCATTGGGTGAGGACTTGATTCTCATTGTCTGCATGTTTGATGGGCATAAGCATGTGTTGTCCTCTCCCTCACCCCAATCATGGTGTCCACAACCTTTTGTGTCACTCACGTCCCTGTGTCTTTTCTTGTTTGTTTGCATTTGCTTCCTCACCTACCCAACTTACCTGACCCAGAAATATCTACGTCTCTTACCCAGCATTCCTCTCTTACTGAATTAAAAAAATGGGCACCTGTCCCAAAAAAAAAAAATCATCCCATATGTAGCTCTCCATTTCACAGATCTTCTTGACACATTTGATTTGGTCCAATTGGATATACAACATGATTATGTTGTCGTCACCCTTCTCTGTGGAGGTGACAGTCCAATTAAGCTAATATTCTGCACATATTATCAGTTTTCACTGTTGAAGAAATGGATGGCTATAGTTCTTTCCTACCTCCTTCTTGCACATTCCTGTATTGCTTTCTCTTTGTTTTTTTCCCCTGCTTGCTCCCCATTTCACCACTTTTTTGTCTGCCCCATTTTAACACCTATGATATGGTCAAAAAATAGAATCACACACAACACACATAAGTGCTGGAATAAGCAATGGATCCCTTCACTTTTTGGCCTCTATGTTGGCGTTCAGTTTGGCATTGCACACCAATGCCAAGTAATGCAAACAGGGAAAGTAATGTAAATGTGTATCTTGCATGCACAAACACCTTTCCAACTGTTGCACAAACCCACTGCCTGCTGCTGCTGCACTATGCAAGTTCACTATTAGCATGTATTACTGTTGTTTAATGTCCATTTACTCTTTATGCCATGAAACTACATGTGGAAATGTAGCAAACTGAAGGCCGTATCTAACAATATGGTGCACATATACAATGCAGCCATGTGTTGCCTTCCTCCATGCACTGCAAACCTGATGGATCAGTACTTTCCACACATAAATCATCTATGTTACATAAGTTAATAACAAATGTGTGATATGCGATGCATGCCAATTTAGTAACATGCAGAAAGAGAACTATCTTTACAGTTGAACATGCATACACATCCAACTGACACTAGGAACCATTGACACATATGCCTAACCAGCCTTATCTGCAAGGCTAGGGAAAGAATCACCATGGACCTTATCCACAGACATAGGTGACCTTAAAAACTCTTGATCTGACCCATTTTGATTTTGTCAATGGTAGCTCTTGCTTATTAAACCTAGTAGACTTCTTTAATAATATCCCCAAAGCCCTGGATGAGAGAAAACAGCACTTACTGCCTATGTTTATTTATCCAAGGTCTTTGACACAATCCCCCATTCAGGTGCCATTGAGAAACTCTCCCAACTGGGGATTAACCCATACATTACTAGATGGGTAGCAAACTGGCTCACCAACAGAATGCACACTGTCAAAGTTGGAGAGTCCACCTCCACCAGTAGATCAGTTACCAGTGGGGTACCACAAGGATCTGTGCTGGGCTCTCTACTGTTTGGAATCTATTTCTCTGAAGTCCAGGCAAAGGTAGATGACCTGTGGCTTACCAAGTTTTCAGATAAGACTAGATGCAATCATAGAGTCCCCCAGTGATTTTAACATACTAAGGAAATTTCTGACACAGACAAATGATTGGTGCCAAACTCACAAACTAAAACTTAACACAAACAATGTCTCATTATCCCTTTGGCAAAGAAGTAGCCCCTGATAATTATAATATAGATAGCACCCCACTAAGCTCAAGCTCAGTGGGGCAAGACTTGGGAACACAGGTTGATAGCAATCTAAATGTCAATCACCATGTGTCCATAGTGGTAAGAAAAGCATTCTACATTGCACATCTTGTAAATAACGGCATCGCATCCAGGACCAGGGAGATTATAGTTCCACTGTACTTGACCCTTATCAGACCACTAATTGAATACAATGCTCCCTTCTGCATGTACCTCACCAGACACCTCCAGCAACTGGAGAGACCACAGAGGTTTCTAACCAAGAGAATCCAGAGCCTCCAAAACATGACATACATAGAAAGACTGAAAGCCATGTCATTGTACTCTGTATCATACAGGCTGCAGAGAGGTGACCTGCGCCTGACCTACAGAGCAGTCTTGGACCCTGCCTTAATGGAAATACTCCACATCCGCAAATTAAGTGGGAAATGAATAACTCACTCCAGGAATGTCAACCAAGCCTGTGATATTAACAAAACATGCTGGAGAGACAGATATATTTTCCAGCGATTGCCACTTCTCTGGAATAAGCTCCCAGTCCATGTGAAGCAGAGCTCCTCAATGACCCTATTCAAGCATAACCTTGACAAATGGATAGGTGACAGGTGACACCCCCAGAGTAAGTTTACAATGTTCCTCATAGACAGTGGCAGTTAGCGCTGATCACAGAATCACTATGCTAACAATGACCATCAATGGTCAATAAGGGTACTCAGGTTATTACATGGCTAGGCTTGTAAAGGCCCTAGGGCCATTAGCCTAGTAGCCTCCTATGAACCTATCCCTAGATTGAGTATTTCTGATGCCATTTGACTTGCTGATGTGCAGTAAATCCATCAATAATGGATCAGGGTATGCCCTGCATGCCAGACATAGGTCACCTCATAGCATTCTGGAGGATAACAACTAAGGTGACAGGGCTTTGAGTCAGTCCATGTAGGATATGTTTTCTAGGCCTTGTATCCTTTTAGTAAGGTATCTCCATGGGCATTCCAGTTATTGCATATGTCTGGACAGATAGATGTCAAAGGGGGCATATACTCAATGACTGGCCTAATGAGGGCTGAGTAAAGGGGGACAATGACATCTCTAGATCTAGACACACTTCCTTGTTTATAAGCTGTGCAATACAGAAGGACTTTCTTACAACAATAGATACATACTGGTCAAAAGTTAAGTCACTGTCCACATAAATTCCCAAATTCTGGACAACTGGGTCAACACTTAGGAGTATATTGTTAGTTTGGTAGTATCCCTGGGTACATAATTTACCAAAGGATGCAATAATGCATTTTTTGGCATTTAGTTTCTGTCTATTCTTTTGGCACCAGCTATTTATTTGAGACAAACCTTCTGCAGGATGGCTACGTCATTTAGGGGTTCAATGACTGCTCCTAGGTTGCAGTCATCTGCAAATTTAATCAGCCAGAGCCCTCTGGTATTGGATTTTACTTCAGAAAAGTAGATGCCAAGCAAGAGAGGTCCCAGCGCAGACTTCTGGAGGACTCCACTACTGAGTGGTCACTTTGTGGAAGTAACTTTTGCTATTTTGATTATCTGCATCCTATTAATGAACCAGTTGGCAATCCATGGGGTGACATAGGGATTTATTCCCTGTTTATTTAGCTTTTCTACTATGTCTGGAGAACTGTGTGAAAAGCTTTGGCCAGGTTCAGGTATGTGTACCATTTTGCCTTCATCCATTGCTTTTGTGACTTTTTCAAAAAAGTCCACCAGTTTGAGTAAGCATGATATGCCCTTTATTAATCCAAACTGAGATGAGTTCAGTGGTTGGAGGATCCCTATGTTCTGACTGATTAAATACATGATAAATCTTTTCATGGGTTTGTTTATGAGTCTGTAATTACCTGGGTCTGTGGAAGATCCTCCCTTATGCAGGGAAATGTCTGTAGTTGCTCTCCATTCACTTGGTACAAAACCTGTATGGAGGTTGAGAATGAACAGGGTTGTTAGGGGTGTGGCTAAAGCATGCTTCATGCTATTTAAGATGCATCAAGGGATATCGTCAGGACTCACTGAAGCAGTATTTTTAGCTGTTGATAATGCTTTTAGGACTTGGCCTTGTGTAATAGCTGGAGGCAGCACAGTTTCAGGTATATCTTGAGGGGCAGATGAAGATAGGGGTAAACTTAGAGCTAAATTTATCAGCCAGTAGGTTTGCTGTATCTTCAGCCTCAGTGAAGGTAACATCATTCATTCATCATCAGCTCAGCGCATTGCTTCATTGTGTTTTTGAGATTATGAATATAACTGAAAAATGCCTTGTGAATGTTTTTGGCTTAGGCAGCTATTCTAGCTTCAGACTTGGCTTTGGTGGATTTCAGTTGGTGATTTATTTCAGTGACAAGAACTCTAATATTCTGGGAATTACTCTTCTTACTTTTGGTCAAAATTGTTTTCCTTTTATTATAAAGGTTTTTGGTATTATGTTTCCACCATGTGGATTTGTTTCTGTGGTTTGCCCTGCATTTGTTCTCATGGGGTGCAGCTGCATCTATGCAGCTGTTTACATGCTAGTATAGTGTGGTGGTGTATATTTCTGCATATTCAGTGGAGTTAACTAGGTTTGCTGGGAATTTGAAGTTTGCCAATGTATCACTTAGGAGTAGGTAATTTGTCTTAAAGACATTTTTAAACGTACCTTGTGTAAAGGGATCTTTGGTTTCATTTTTTAAAGGAGACTGCTTTATGGTCAGACCTAACAAGTGATGAAAAAAAAAATGTTGCTTTTTTCCCACTTTCTGAAATTTAAGAAAGTTCAGTTACAGATTTGCTGTTCTGAACTGTTTGTAAGTTTTTTGGAGGCCAGTGCTTGCTTGGGCTAAAGGGAAATCTCTGTGTTCACCAGTGGCAGTAGTTAACACTGAGCAGCCTGCCTGTCCCTGTAGGAGTGGTTACTGCCTAGAAGTTGTAGTTTTATTGGCCATTTTGGGTCAGTTCCAAACTCCTTGATCTCTCTCTCTTAAAACCCTGCTGCCTCATGGTTTTGGCATCTTTCCAGGCTTGTTAGTTGTTGCTGAAGCACCTACCAAGGGGAGAAAACGCTGAGAGAAGAAAGGAGCCACTTTTGAGATTTTAAGTATTTTCTTCTGATTTTTTGTTGAGAATTACTGCTTTGCCGCCTACTTTTCAGCATTTTCCAGCTTGTTAAAGTTTATATCTGTATTAGAAACAGTATTTAGCACACATCTAGAGCCTGTTTACTGCATTTCCTGTGTTGCACTTAATTTAAAATCGTTTTTGCTCTTAAAATTGCATTTTACCTGTCTCTGGCCTAGCACTCAAGTGTGGGGTCATTTATTGCACTGTTCTGATTATTTTGCTACTTGTGTATCTCTGCCACCTTTATAAAAAATGCTTTTTTCCCACTTTCTGAAATTTAAGAAAGTTCAGTTACAGATTTGCTGTTCTGAACTGTTTATAAGTTTCTTGGAGGCCAGTGCTTGCTTGGGCTAAAGGGAAGTCTCTGTGTTCACCAGTGGCAGTGGTTAACACTGAGCAGCCTGCCTGTCCCTGTAGGAGTGGTTACTGCCTAGAAGCTGTAGTTTTATTGGCCTTTTTGGGTCAATTCCAAACTCCTTGATCTCTCTCGCTTAAAACCCTGCAACTCTGTTTTTGCATGGTCTTGCGCACAGAGCAGCGTCGGGCAGCGCCACTTAAACAGGTTTAAACTATTCCCGGCTCCACAAAGTCTGCTCTTCACTTTTTCCCTTAGAACTGCTCTAAATCTCAAAATAAGCACTCTATTTTCATTCTAAAGCCCTGCACTTGCTCGTATAAGTAATCTCATAGGTAAACACAAACTAAAGCACTGCATCTTCTTATACTCCTTCTAAGCACTTGCTCCCTATTGGTTCTTTCTGATCAGTCAATAAGTAGTTCCCTATTTTATTCAGGCATGTCCAAAGGTCAGTTTCGAGTTTACTCTCCAGTCCAGCTGGTGAATCTTGGAATCTTGAGGCAATGTTACAACTGCCTTATGTATACTGACCACCCTCTCCTCCCAACAAGCTCAAATATATGTGAGAGATGCAACTATATAGCCAAACTGGAGGCTAAGCTCTCTCAACCCAGTACTGGCACAGCCTGTCAGGAGGAGAAGGTAACCACACACACCACAAATCCAGTTTCAAATAGACCTATCACATCAGCAAACCAAACACATAAACACACAAAAACATACTTGGAGGCTGTAAATAAAAATCTGCCTAAGCAGCAGAAACCTCCAAAGCAGACATTCAAGCAACACATACCACGAAACAATATCCATGTAGCACATAGCTCACAAAGTCAGTGTGCCACACAGTCACAGCCCTTAAGGCTAAACAACACACCTAATACACTTGTAATAGGTGACTCTATTGTCAGACACACTGACGTCCCACTCACCAGGCTGAACAAGGAGAAGGTCACTGTAAGCTGCCTGTTGTGTGCCAGGATCCGCCACATAACACAAGCACTCAGGTCACTCCAAAGCAAGTACAAATATGACTCCGTCATTGTCCATGCTGGTGTGAATGACCTGAGACGTACCTCCCTGGACTACATGAAAAAAGACGTACAGGAGCTCTTTGATCATGTAGCCCAGGCCGGTATGACCCTGACCTGAGTAGCATCTTACCCTCTCCAAGAATGATGCCACAGTATAAAGACAAAATTATCAATTTTAACAATTGGCTAAAATATTTGTGTTATTCAAAGGGGATCCAGTGTCTGTCAGCCTGGGATGACATGCTCGACAAGCCACGTTGCTTCGCTAGGGATGGCTTGCACCTGTCACCCCTGGGTTTTCGAATACTGGCAAAGGCTCTTGCCTCCCCCATAGTGCCTTTTTTAGGCAAGGCTCAAAAGACAAACCCACCCCCATAGACAACACAAAGAAAAAAAAAACTAAGGGTAATGCTGCTCAACACCAGAAGTCTAAACCTCAAGATGCACGCACTCGTGACTCTCCTCAGTATGGAGAATATTAATATCTGTACAGTAACAGAAACCTGGTTCAAGGCTCCCGAGAGCACCCCAGCACTAACAGGTTATACTTCATACCATGCTTTCCGGCCCCAAAACTTGGACTGAACCACAAAAGGAGGGGGAGTATCCATATTTATCAAAGATACCCACACCTCCAGGTTAGTGGCACTGCACGAAGCATCGGAGACCATCCATGTGCAATTAACAGTGGGAAAAACTGCCTTTCAGTTTGTAGCCTGCTACAGACCACCCTCCCAAACACAGGAACCTCACTCGGCTTTCCTGAGAACACTGGAGAATATGAAGGTCTCTCCAAACACTATTATATTGGGTGACTTCAACTACCCAAACATCGATTGGGAAAACTACTCAAGCCCATACACCCTCGCCCAATGGCTCCTAGAATTTATAAACTCAAATGCTATGGAACAACTGGTCACCACTCCCACAAGAGGGGAAAACATATTGGATCTGGTCATCACCAACATGGGGTCTCTATGTTCCACACCAGAGGTATACCCCTCATTGGTAAGATCAGACCATAAACAAATCTCACTGGACATCCATATTCCATATCCACCCCTAGCCAAAGAAACCACAGTGAAGAACTTCTCAAAAGCAAACTTCACACTTCTCAAAACTGAGGTGGAATCCTTCAAAGCCCCCGGGCCAGTGGAAAATATGGCCCAAAATGCAGAATCCTTTACAAAAGCATTCTATGGACACTTACAGGAATGCATGGAGCATGCTATCTCAAATAAAACCAAGACTCACTCCTCCAAAGGCAGGAGATCTGTCTGGTGGACCCCAGCCATAAATAAGCTATACAACAGAAGGGGAAAGCTGCTGCATGACACAGCAAAATCCCAAAAAGGGAAGGCGTCACTGATCAGTACTAGCAAGAAACTACTATCCCTCATAAAATCATCTATGGCCAGCTTCGAAAGAAAAATTGCACAAGACACTAAAGATAATCACAAGGCCTTCTTTAGTTATGTCAGAAACCTGGGAGGCAACTCCCAGATATGCTCTAAGTTAGTGCAAAATGACAAAAAATACACTGAACCCACAGACATTGCCAACATCCTGGCAGAAAGGTTCAGTGCAAACTTCTCCCCCCTCCCCCCCAAAAAGAGCAAATGTCTATCCCAACAGAGTGTAGCCTTCCTGAGATCACAGATGCACAGGTGAGAGCTGCCCTCTCCAAAGCAAAAAACACAACATCAATGGGACCAGACGGTGTCCCGGGCTGCATCTTACACGAGCTCCAAGAAGAACTAAACCCGCATATAAAGTCACTGTTCAATCTCAGCCTTACTACAGGATATGTACCCAAGGAATGGCGTACAGCAACAGTGGTCCCACTCCACAAAGGTGGTGCCACAACAGACCCCAGAAACTATCGCCCTATAAGCCTGACTAGCCTGGTCTGCAAAGCTATGGAGTGTATCATCATGGAAATCATAAACAAAGACATTGGGAACCTGCAGACACTGGATCCTACCCAATTCAGCTTTGTTAAGGGCAGATCTTGCCTCTTGAACCTGGTCAATTTCTTTGAATCAGTTACCAAAGCCATAGATGAAGGGAAGGTAGTCCACACAGCCTACCTGGACCTCGCAAAAGCCTTCGACACAATACCCCACTCGGGCATCATAAATAAGCTCACCAGCTTAAATATCAACCCCTATGTCACAAGATGGGTTGCAAACTGTCTCAGGGATAGAACCCAGATGGTCAGAATAGCAGGTGCCATGTCAGACTCTAAACCAGTTACAAGTGGTGTCCCACAAGGCTCAGTCCTGGGACCTCTCTTGTTCGGTATATATTTCTCCGAGGTACAGGCTAACACGGGTGGACTATGGCTGACCAAGTTCACAGATGATTGCAAACTGGGTGCCGTAATCGACTCTCCAGCTGACACAAGCATCCTCCAAAAGGGCCTCACAGAGACGGATAACTAGTGCCAGAGCCATGGCCTAAAGCTAAATGCCAAAAAGTGCATAGTCATCCCCTTTGGGAAAAACAAAGTGCCCACAAATTACCACGTAGGTGGTAATCCATTAAGTATGGAAGAAGTAATTAGGGACTTGGGGACCCAAGTAGATAACAATCTCTCCTTTGACAATCACGTTGCCAAAGTGGTTAGAAAGACCTTTTATATAGCCCACCTTATCACGAAAGGGTTCACATCTAGATCAAGAGAGGTCATTGTGCCCCTCTACTCATCACTTATCAGGCCCATAATTGAGTACAATGCCACATTTGGGATGTACCTTACTGACACCTGCAGCAACTGGAAAGACCCCAAAAGTATCTCACCAAGAGGATCAAGGGGCTCAAACAGATGCCCTATGCAGTTTGGCTAAAGAAACTCCAGCTCTACTCAGTTGTGTACCACCTACTCAGAGGCGATCTGTGTCTGACGTATAAAGCCATGTCCAACCCAGAATTAATGGACATGCTTCACCTCAGGAAATCCAAATCCCTTAGAGCTACACACTCCAGTGACTTGAACCTCAGCACAGAAATAAATAGGACATGCTGGAGGGACAGATTCATATCCCAGAGGCTCCCCTCACTCTGGAACAAAATCCCAATCCTTGTCGGGCAGAGCCCCTCATTGACCCTCTTCAACAGAAATCTTGACGAGTGGATGGGAGATTGTAAGTTTACCCCTGGGATCTCTTCTGTGTCCCTGCTTGACAAAGGTACAGTAAACTAACCTTAAAAGAGCTACCTTCTGTGACCTTTTATACTGAGGCACAGTCAACTAATCTAAAAGAGTGGCGAAAGCCAAACACACTCTGGCTAAGCTTATAAATGCCCTAGAGCAGATAGCCTAGTATCAACCTATGAACCTATGAAGATATGCAAGGGTTACATGCATGCATACAAATCTTTCAAGCATAGGCATTAATGCCCTTCTAGCCTGCCAATATACCAAAACAGTTGTTCCCATAATAAGTGTCCAGGCTGTTCTTAAAAAAATTTAAACTAGTGCTTGCTATAACGTAATTTGGTAGTCTGTTCCATGCATCCACTGCTCTCTCAGATAGCCAGTTAGTACACTTCTCATTACTATACAATCTTTGACATAGGTTGTTCCAGAATTAGTGGTGTCTAAATGCCTCATATACGTGAATAAGATCTCCTCTTAAATAAGTTCAAATATTTTAGTCTTTCATAATAACTTAAAGTTTCACATCTATCGATGGCCTTTATATTTATCTGTTGTATTCTTTCCAGTTTACTCATGCTTGTTTTTTTATAAGGTTTCCATATTGTTATCCCATACTCAAGATTGGGTTTAATGTAACTAACGAAAATGAATTCATCATTTATGATTTCCTACACTTTATATATCGTTTTATACAATCTGTAGTTCTATAACTATCATTAACCAATTCATTGATATGATTAGAAAAACTCATAATTGGATCTACCCGTATACCCAGGTCCTAAATGAATCTACAGTTTCAATCACAATGTGTTGTATTAAGTATTCAGCTTTCAATTTATGTCTCCCAAATCTCATATGCTTAGTTTTGATATATTTATCAGATTATTATTCTCCTGTGGCCAAATGGTTAAATTAGTCAAGTTTTTTTGCAGAAATCATCTACCTAATTTGAAGTCATCTGCATACAGTCTGTAGAACACATTAGACGAAAAAGATAGGTCTGAAAGATACAATCTAAATAAGTAAGTGCCTACGACAGAGCCCTGTGGGACACCCTGATTGTAACCTCAAATTTCACCTGTCCAATTGCTGTATGTTACTTGCTATGTCCTATTTGTAAACCATGCAGCTATCCATCTTATCAAGAGTACATCAATACTCTACTGTTAGAGTGTGCTCAACAATACACTAAGGTTGAAAGTAACTTTGCTACAAATATGCAACATAAATAAGGTATAAGATAAAGCTTGCTTAAATGTAGAAATAGAGTTTAGCAATATGTGATTAGCATCCATACTAAAAGACCATGGCTTGGAAAATAAGGAATCTGCTGAATGGACATTATTTCCTTACAAACAGGATGTATGCAAGAGCAAAAATGCAAAATCTGCTTTTAAAGAACACTGTGACAATCTGTTTCCTTAAAACATGTTTTTCTGCATATAAAAATAATGGGCACAATATGTTTCCTTAAACAACAGGACATGTTTATGACACTGTTACAATCTGTTTCCTTGGCACAAGAACAGATGTTCTTATACAAAAGACAAAAAACAGGATGTTCACACTGTCAGAAAAGCTGAAAAATAATATTATTAAGTCAGCAGTTTGCGTCAGCATCTGCAACAATCAGTATTGTTTCTACAGGATGAGCAATTCTCCAGAATAGAATACCAAGAGGAAATGTATATGTATGTGCATGACTATATAAAGAGATCTGTATGAATCCAGTTATGTTAGGGGTATTGGTAGAGACACATTTGTCTCGAGGTAAATGTTATATCTCTCACATCATCTGTACTATATGAGAAGTAAAGTGGAATAGTACTTTAAGCTGCAACGTTAGTCCATTTGGTTTATTATAAAAAGTTATTTGTTACTGCTCTAAGTTGATGCTGCAAAGTATATTCTCTCATCAGTGTATATTCTGCAAGTTTCTGTATGCAACAGACTGTGAATGCAAATATAGCCAGACTTTGATTTTAGCAGAATCCAGCCAGCAAGACTGAGTGTCTTAAGAAGACTTCAAATCCATCACAGTAAGCAGCACCATATAATTTTTCAATGGCAAGCTAGCTTGCACTCAAACACAGAAGGAGTTGTAAGCCCTGCAGAGAGTCACTTCAGTCAATGTGCAGTAATTTGTATGTATGTCTAAATCCTAAACAGAAGTATTCCAGTTTATGCAGCTTGCAGTAGGAAAGTTTTTTAGATGTCTACATCCGGAGTGAGACTGAAGTTCAAGTTGCAGTGCCATACCTTCTCTAAGAAAAGGAGGATATCTACTAGCACAGCAGTCCACTGCCTGTTGTGCTTCACCAGCTTCTTGAGTGACTTTGAAAAATTTCCAGCCATCTGCAACAACAGCCTGATCACCTGTTTTCTTGCTCACTGGTAAGACTTTTTTCTGTGTCACATTTTTTTAGTATGGATGCTATCAGGCAGAATTCTAGCAAATGTAAACCAAGTTTTACTCTTAATGTAGCAGAACAACCAGATAAAATATGGAGTAAATTGCAATGTTGGTATACACAACACATTAGTAAGTGTAAAACCTTATTAGGGCAAGTTGACATACAGGCATTATGTAAGTGGATTGTAACATTTGATTGGTATTTGCAACAAAAAAATGAAGTATATCATAGTAAATGTTTATTGTATGATTCAAGAGAAACTGCATTTTGTATAATATGCCATAAAAAAGTCTTGCATGATATTGCTAAAAAAATAGACTGTGCAGACAGATCTGTTCATGATAAAGAATTAATTAAAGGTACACAGTTTTCATTATATCCAGATGTAAAGCAGTTATGTCCTGTCAGTACATTAATCTCTGAATTACAACAGCAGTCAAATCTGTTATTGACAGAGTCCCCTGTAGATCTTGTAACTCCCTTTAAAAATTATGTACAAGCATGGAATGATGCCATGGCTACACATACAGATGAGGACAGAAACAAAGCTTATGATACATTGACAGAAGAATTTAATACATTTTTAAAAGAAAAAACAAAGTGAGTTTAAAATGTTCAGAAATGACATCCAAGATCTCTGTCAAAAGTGCATAGGAGCCCTGCAGTCCACAGAGGAATCCAATAACAGGTATATACATCCCTTAAATACTTCCAGGTAGAAATGACAGACCTTAAACAGAGTCTGAAGGAAAAGGAAGAATTAGATGAATTAACAGAGACTAACCTTCAAAATACTATTTTGATATCCCAGCTTAAGGAAGAGTTAAAAAACACAAAACCAGTCCAAATTATAGAACAGGGACAGGGCACCACTACAGATTTATATACACAGTATAGATTATTACAGAGTTTACCACAGTGGAATGATAAAAAAGGCATATTTTATAACGTGCTTACATTTGACGAATGGGTGGCATATACAGCATGATCTGATATATGGACAGATGCATTACTTAGATGTTTCTGGATTTTCATTCCCAAATGTTTTAAAACTTTCATTCAATTAAAACAAGATGATTATCAGTTAAACACTAAAGTAGGATGTATGACAGTCATTTTAATGGCATTTACACAAGGGCAGCCTCTCATAGCCAAATTATTAGATTATTTTAAAATTACTATCACAGATAAATTAATGGAACAAAGTGAACATTTTAGACTTGCATTTCAAATCATATATCAAAAAACAGACAGAGACATGGGAAAAAGAGACATACAAAAACAGTTAATACATTGCTTCTTAGAACAAGTCAAAGGGGTTCTAGGGGATATTAAATGTATCTATGAAGAAAATTCTGATACCCTCACTGATTTGGTACAAAAACTAATGAGGGGATGGACTATGGCTGATGATGGGACATTATACTCACACCAATCTTTGCATTTGAAGATAATAGTGAGCCATTTGAAGTAATTGGTGAGGTAAAAAACAGGGGAAGGCAAAGGTGGTGTGACCAACCACCAGCAGAAAGAACTGCATCAGCACCACCAGCTCCTGCCTCTATGTCTCTAGATCAAGCACAGGTAATGAGCAAAAGGCACCAACATGCTTCTTTTGTAAAAAAAATAGGACATAAGTAAAATTGTGATCATTACAAAGCCTGGTGCAAAAAGAAGGAAGAACAGGGGGTGTTTCCAAAAAGAGAGCAAAATTTACAAGAAAAGTCAGAAAAGCAGGATTATGTACAAAAACCTTACAATATTGGTAAAGACAGTTATAAGAGCCATCAATATACAGAAAAAGGGGAAGTATGCCCAGTAGATTTTCAGTTTTGCCTGTAAATCTGAAACATTTGATAGAACAGGCAGAAGGAATAGCTAGGCAACAGTTAAAAAAGAGATTGAAAACCTAAATATGTAGATCATTCAGACACAGAGGAAGATGACAAGCAAAAACATGAGGTGTGTCATATTGCATTTGATAATAAAGGAGAGGATGAGTGGATTTCCTTACAATAGGGATGTGCCCCCCCTACTCTGGTATCTTTCCTGACTAATTTTAAAAAGGGTTGAGATGGACGACCACTGATTGATATTTGGGTAGAGGGGTCACTGTGGAAAAATGTCTTAATAGACACAGGAGCAGCAGTATATGCCACAAACAGACAGTTACCAGCAAATCTTATAAAAAAGGTTTGCATTTCAGCATTTAATGGCACAGGATGCTATGCAGTGAGTAGCCAAAATGTGGACATAAAGTTTAGTCAAGAGGGACAGATATGGAAGGGTGCATTTTTAATGCCTCCATCTTGCTCAAATACCATTATTGGTATGGACATTCTAGGGCCTTTGGGCATAGTCATTGATTTACCTAATGAAATTCTGTGGATGGGAGACAAATAACAAAGAGAGGAAGAGCAAAATACAGGTTGCTATGCAATCTCTCTACCTGACAAACCTGAAAAGCCTACAGGCTATGTAAATACAGACAGTGAGGATGTATGGAAGCATTTACAACAGCAATTCCCAAATCTGTGGTCCAAGGGTCCCAGTGATTGTGGGAAACTAGAAAGCCCAGTAGGGGTAGGAAGTGATCAGGACTATATACCACCTTTTCAAAAACAATATCCTATTCCTAGGGAAGCAGAAGAACATATGGAAAAATGTGTTGCAGAATGGGAAAAAGAAGGGATTATACAAAAGGGCAACAGTCCTACAAATTCACCAAGCTGGCCAGTTAAGAAAAAAGATGGTAGTTATTGTCTTGTTATTGATTTACGGAAGGTTAATCAATATACTACTCCTAGAGCACATTTGATTCCAGGAGTCCCAGAGTTGGCTGCACATATTAAGCCACAAAGTAAGTGGTTTACAGTAATAGATTTAGCAAATGGCTTTTTTGCAGTACCACTCAGGAAAAAAGATTGGCCAAGATTTGCCTTTACATTTAAAAATCAGCAATATGTCATGACAAGTTTACCACAATGGTTTAGAAACAGTCCAGTTATTTTTCATCAGACAGTAGGATCCATTCTACAACATTTGGAAAAGGATGATTCAGTAATACATTACATTGATGATATTTTAATTCAGTCAGAAACAGTAGAGGAGCATGTACGGCTTCTTAATAGAGTTTTTCATAGTCTACAGCAAGCAGGGTTTAAGGTTAAAAGTGAAAAAAATCAGTTTATGACACAAAAAGTTAAGTTTATAGGTACTATTATAAAACCAACAGGAAGGTCTCCTTGCCCTATATGTGCACAAGGCATTTTACAAATGGAAAAGCCACTGACTATAGCAGACTTACATAAATTCATGGGAATCATGAATTACAATAGGGAATTTATAGAGAATTATGCAGCCGTGGTTGCTCCCCTATACAAAATGTTATAGGAACAAAAGAACTCCACCTTTTTAGAGTGGGGATCTCATGAAGAGGAGGCATTTTCACAAATAAAAATAAAACTAGTACAAGCTACAGAATTAATAGCACCCACACCAAGGTTACCATTTGTGCTACAAGCAGCAGCAGGAAAAAAACACTCTCTGTGGTACTACTACAGGAATGGCCACATGGTAGTGACAACAGAATGGAAAAAACACTTTCTTTAGCAGGAAAATGACTCCAGTGGAACTGGGCTACCATCCATGTATACAGCAATTATTAGCCATTTACTGGGGTATTAAACAAACTGAATATTTGACCGTATTTTCCAGCATTATAGTACAAACACCACATCAAGCAGTAAAAGCTCTAATAGACAATTTTGAAATGAATCAAATTACAGATAGTATTAGGCAGTCTTTGCAAAATGGATGGCACTTTTTGGGATGAAAACTGTTACTATACAGACAGGGGACAAATACTATTTGTCAAACCACATGGGATACGAAGGAAAACAGCATAACTGTTTAGAAAAGATAATGTCACCTGATGTGCAATTTTTAGCATCTGATTTTGATCACTTTAAGCCATCCATCTTTGTGGATGGAGCACAATATTGGGACCAAGGCTGATACAGGACAGGATTTGCCATAGTTCCAGAGAATCCACAGCTGGGTTCTCCTGAACTAATCAAGT
Organism: Protopterus annectens; assembly: GCF_019279795.1. Lineage (NCBI taxonomy): Eukaryota > Metazoa > Chordata > Ceratodontiformes > Protopteridae > Protopterus > Protopterus annectens. Next base: position 1,053,870,770 of record NC_056737.1, on the reverse strand, counting down.
TACCAGGTCATATGTCAGCTCAAAGAGTTGAACTGGAGGCAGTACTGTATGTGCTAAAGTATTACAATCCTATTAACATTTTTTCATATAGTGCTTACGTAGTAAATTCTTTAAGATTGCATATGGAAACCTGGGTAAGACGAGGATTTGTGGATAGTGTAGGTAAACCATTATGGCATGCTGATGTATTAAAAGACATATATAAAGTTATAACAATGTCAAAACAACAAGGACAGTATAGCATCTTAAAAGTAAAAGCACATCAAAAGCCAACCAGTGAAACCTGCAGGTTAAATGTGTTAGCTGATACTTTGGCAAAACAAGCAGCACAAAATGGAAAAGAACTTCCAGAATATGAGTATACCAGTGTAGAAGTTAGTGTCTTAAAAGAGTTAGATGAAGAGTCAATAGAAAAAGACCTTGTAAATATACAAAAACAACAGAGCCTAAAAGAAGAAACCGATCAATGCAGATTAGCAGGTATACCACCAAAGGAGTACTATGCATACACCACCTCCAAAGGGTTACAGTTGCCATATGTACCATTTCAGTTGGCACGCCAGTTGGTCAAGTTAAATCACCAAATACTGGGCCATATAGGAATTGATAAGTTATGGGCAGTTGTAAAAGAAAGTATTGGAACCCAAATTTAAAAAAGGTCTGCAAACAGATTATAGAAGAATGTTTAATCTGTCTGCAGGTAAATGCTAAAAGCAAAAGGCCTCAGTTACATTGAGTACAGCCAGCGGATGGGCCATGGTATGCAGTTCAAATAGATTATGCAGGTCCATTACCAACAACAAAGGGAGGTTACAGGTATCTAATAGTAGTAGGGGACGTCTTTTCAAAATGGGTAGAAGTAATTCCTACCAAAACCATGACAGCAAAGGCAACAGCAGAAGCCTTATGGAAAAATATTTTCTGTCACTGGGGATGGCAACGGGTCATAGAGCCAGACAATGGCCCACAGTTTGTTAGTGATCTCATTAAACAAATGTGTAATGTGTTAGGCATACAGCAAAGGTTTCATGTACCATACCATCCACAATTTAATGGCATTGTAGAACATATGAATCGGACGTTAAAAGAACGTCTAGAAAAGGCATGCTTGGAAAAGGGCAATACATGGGTACATCATCTGCCTGGTATTTTAATGGATATTCGAGTGACACCAAACAGCAAAACAGGTATTTCCCCATATGAAATAATGACAGGATGCAAAATTCCCATACAATTACCATTTGACCCAGATTTACCTAATGGTAGACCCATGCTAGAAATCAGCAAACATAAGGAATGGCTAAAACAACTTACTAGTATATGTGACTATAATGCAAGGGAGTAAGCGTTCCATCTATGGAAAAAGGTGCCAATATTACCAGATGAAAAAAACCTTCCCTGTGGAAACAAAGTATTGGTAAAAACATTCCAAATGGAAGGACCATGGGCTAGCAATTGGCAAGGCCCTTTTGAAGTAGTGGAACAAATTGGACCATTAGTGTACAAAATCAAAGGACAAAAGAAAAACAAAACAATGTTGGAACATAAAGATCAACTAAGAATGATCAAAAATAGTGAGCAATGTAAATCTGATTAATGCGTTCTCTTGTAGATTTCCAACAGAGAAAACCATAATGAAACTGACATGGTTTAAAGTGCATCCTTTTGGAAATCCAGTTTCGGATGACCAAAGGCAAAATGATTCAACAATGGAATTTCTATTTAAAGGATGTTTTTTTAAATTGATAATAGCTATCAGACTAACTAGTATTGTATTGCTTAGTGTTAAATTATACTTACAACCTGTTAATCAAACTGTAAAGTTACATAAGAGAGAGTGTAAAGAAATGTGGAAAAATGAACAAGATTGGTCACCATCTTTTAACACTTTTTAGCAAGACAATGTTGATATGCAAAAAGCATGAATGTTTCTAATTGTTGGGTATGTAGTTTAATACCAAAAATAACATGGGTAATGCCGCTAATACCTATTCCACTAAATTCTCTTAGTAGTTGGAAGGTATTAATAAATGAAACAGGAGATCAAGTCATAAATGTACAATTACGTAAAGCAAGAGTACAGTTATCTGCAACAGTGCAGGGGATCACATGTTTTCAACAAAATGGAACTGTTCCAGTAGGTAATAGCAATTGCATTCAAACAATTGAAATGATAAATTTTCACAACCACATACCAGTACGTGGAGCATTTTCTCATGGTTTTCCTATTTTAATACCATTTAAGGGTCAGTTAATATTAAGTGACACAGCAGTATTTCATTTTTCACAAAATGATAAAAATGAGTGCAAAACCAATATTACATGTTGGCGAAGTAAAACAGATAAAAACTTTACAGTTGTACATGATAAAACTCCTACTATGAGGCAAGTAAATGGCAGTCTGGTAAATAGCAGTGTTGCTCTATCAGATGGGTTATATTACATCTGTGGTAAATATGCTTATAAATGGTTACCAAAAGGATGGGATGGCACCTGTTATATAGGATTAGTGGTACCAGCAATGCATCATGTAAAAGAGATACCAAAAGGAAGCATTAGAAATGCAAAAAAGAAAAGGGATATATTACCTGTGATTGAAAGTCCAGAAAATCCAGTAGACACCTTAGATGCATCACGTGTATATCATCAAAATCTTGATTATATTAAATTAAAAGATGTGGATTTAGGAGATGATGTAATCTCTGGAGCAGGTATTTTCCCTTGGTATGGAGCTGCAAAAGCCATCTGGGAGCTGAGAAAACTATCTAAACTAGTTGAGGTATTGGCAAATGCCACTTTCAATGCAGTACTTGACATTACTCTCAAAATGACAGCAATACAAACTATGGTTTTGCAAAATTGAATGGCATTAGATTACATATTAGCATTCCAAGGGGGTACATGTGCTTTAATAGGAGAACAATGTTGTACATTTATTCCAGACAAAACAGAATCTGTAAAAGCACATTTAGAAGTGATTGCACAAGTGTCTCAACATACTAGAAAAAACTGGAATGATGATTGGAGTGAATGGTTTAGTAATCTATTTACAGGAGGGACAGGAAAAATCACTGTATTTTTAATTTCTTTTATTGTTATTGTAATGCTTGGTTGCATATTATTTACATGTATTAAAGTCTGCTTAGCAAAAGCTGGTCAAGTTACTGTTGTTAATTGTCATAATGAAAAAGTGTTATCAAATAATGCTGAATTTATTTCCCTAGTTTAAAATAAAAAAGAGGGAATTGTTAGAGTGTGCTCAACAATACACTAAGGTTGAAAGTAACTTTGCTACAAATATGCAACATAAATAAGGCATAATATAAAGCTTGCTTAAATGTAGAAATAGAGTTTAGCAACATGTGATTAGCATCCATACTAAATGACCGTGGCTTGGAAAATAAGGAATCTGATGAATGGACATTATTTCCTTACAAACAGGATGTATGCAAGAGCAAAAATGCAAAATCTGCTTTTAAAGAACACTGTGACAATCTGTTTCCATAAAAACATGTTTTCTGCATATACAAATAATGGACACAATATGTTGCCTTAAACAACAGGACATGTTTCTGCATATAAAAATAATGGACACAATATGTTTCCTTAAACAACAGGACATGTTTATGACACTGTTACAATCTGTTTCCTTGGCAAAAGAACAGATGTTCTTATACAAAAGACAAAAAACAGGATGTTCATACTGTCAGAAAAGCTGAAAAATAATATTATTGTCAGCAGTTTGCGTCAGCATCTGCAACAATCAGTATTGTTTCTACAGGATGAGCAATTCTCCAAAATAGAATACCAAGAGGAAATGTATATGTATGTGCATGACTATATAAAGATCTGTATGAATCCAGTTATGTTAGGGGTATTGGTAGAGACACATTTGTCTCAAGGTAAATGTTATCTCTCTGACATCATCTGTACTATATGAGAAGCAAAGTGGAACAGCACTTTAAGCTGCAACGTAAGTCTGTTTGGTTTATTATAAAAAGTTGTTACTGCTCAAAGTTGATGCTGCAAAGTATATTCTCTCATCAGTGTATATTCTGCAAGTTTCTGTATGCAACAGACTGTAAATGCAAATATTACCAGACTTTGATTTTAGCAGAATCCAGCCAGCAAGACTGAGTGTCTTAAGAAGACTTCAAATCCATCACAGTAAGCAGCACCATATAATTTTCATCTAATTATTTAATTATATTGTACTAATTTATTGATCAGTGTTTTGTGTATGATCCTGTCAAATGCTGAATGGGGTTTCTGCAAGATGATCCCATATTAGTGTGAGATTTTTGCCTCCAAGGATATTATATATCTGCATCTCTCACACACTGTCATGCTGGTTGAGTAAGAGGTGATTATCAGACAGCATGAGGCAATTATTACACTCTCTGACGATACCCATCTCAATCAGGCTGGCTAGAGAAATTGTGGGGAACTGCTGGTCCATAATACTGACGCCAATGACTCTGAGGGAAGGGGTAAATATAACAGCTTGGAGTTCAGTATTAGAATAATATATGAGTTGATTTACTACTGAGTATTTATATTTCAATACAAAACAACTAGCCTGGAAACCTTCTATCACTAGCAAAAACCAGTAAAGCAATTATAGTAAAAAAAAATACTTGTTTTATACTAAAATCAGTTCAAGCAGTATCAATATACTCAATATTAAGCAATTTTATCAAAGATCTTTTAGCCTGGTGAGTAGTTTAAAAGCAGAGACTTTGCAAAATGACACTTATGTGCTATTGTCAACAGCTGATAAAAAGGGAGAGGGATGACATTATGTTGTCAAATTATCATAAAGGGCAGGCAACAAGAGATACACTGGGTTTAAGAACACAGCCCCAACAGGGTGGGTGGCAGAAAAAAGCAAGCTCTTTAGCTCTGAGATGACTGGCCTGGAACTGCCCCAGTGCAAAGACAAGTCCAGAACTAGCTTGGCATATACTCTGTACACATAAAAGAAACCAGGAATTAATTGCAACAGTCAAACCCCTTAAAAAGCAAAAAAAAAAAAAAAAAAAAAAAAAATACAGTGCAACTATGTACTGGAATCACTAATATAGGCTTAAAGACCTTAGCTGAAGCAGATATAGACTGTTAAAAAGAATTTAAAGTCAGATCAAGAAGTGAAAACACTTACCTGTCATTCTCTGTCTAGCAGAACTATCACAATGCAACAATAATTAAAAAATAAATCACAGCAAACAGCAGCTTTAGAATTTTCAGACCCATAGTGTTGAGCTTACTGGCCTTTAAATTAAGTTCAATAGGTCTTTAATTTAAGTTTTGCCAAGTGTTTCTTTGTATCCCTGGTGTTTATTTATGCTATTGTTCCCTTTCTTAGGCACAAGAGTTTTAAAGAATTGGCTAATCAGTTTCATCTTTATAAATGTGGACTCATATTCTACAGAATTAGTTCTTCCAGAAGCCCTTCTGCATTGTCTATTAGCTGAGCTCCTCAGATTCCAGAGGCAGGTATAAGTTGGTGACATAACCCTCAACTGTCTTTGATAGTCAGGGATGTCTGCTTTTGTCTAATTCCTCTTGAAACGTGATCTGGGGAGAAAATACTGTGAATTAGACTTAAATGATAATTAGAGTTATAGAGTTTTTTTACTTTAGAAGATGCATGATAATCCATATTCTCTCATTCAATAAATTTAAGTTAATTGTACTAATATTTTACAAATGTCACTGATTTTCCATGATTATTTCTCAATTTGTCTGTGATTTTGAAGGTAAGGGGTTGAGTGCTACAGCTGGTAACATTTAAATGTTATGTTATGCTGGTAAAACTGCTGCTGGTCAACTGGTTTTCCCAGTATACTAATCAGAGGTGTTAGCAGTATGATTCTAGTTCTCATTTGATCCAGTGCAGCAGCTAGTGGGATTGAAAACTGGTCTGAAGTTGGAATATCTGTGAATATGCCAGTAAGTGTGACTTTTCTTTGGTTGGGTGGCTGAGTTGCTTAGGGCTGTGTCTCATTTAGAAGATGTTTAGCAGAGTTGAGCTTATTGATCTCCCAAAAAATCAATTTATCCTGAAAAAAGGTCATGGAGACATCAAGAGAGCTTAACAAGTACTTTTGTTGCTGTTACTTAATTTGTAATATTTCTGGATATCTGAAAACTGTGGGGAGGGTTCCTTAGCAGAGGCACCTTAGTTGACTGAAGACACATTTCTGTGACATTACATTGCTGGATTAATCTTGATACAAATCCATTTAGGTTCATAGGTTCATAGATAGGTACTAGGCTATTGGCCCAAGGGTCTACGTAAGCCTAACCAACAAGGTTCCCTGGCTTATGCCACCCAAGAAAGTTATTTTCCTGTGCCCCTGCTGAGCAGAGCCACAGAAGTGATCACCGGGGTGTATTTCCCATCCACTCATCAAGATTTTTCTTAAAGAGTTCCAATGAGGAACTTTGCTTGACATAGATGGGTAGCTTGTTCTAATCTAGAGTATGGGAAGTCTCTGGGACAGGAATCTATCCCTCCAGCATGTCCTGTTTATTGTGGTGACAAGGTTTAGGTTCCTCAGAGAGATTGGGATTTCTTTAGGTGCAGCATGTCCAACAGCTCTGGGTTTGACATAGCTTTATATGTTAGGCAGAGATCACCTCGGAGTAGGTGATATGCTATGGAGTAAAGCTGGAGTTTTTTGAGATGGTCAGTGTAGGCTATCTGTTTGAGACCAGTAATCCTCTTTGTGAGGTACTTCTGTGGCCTTTCCAGCTGCTGAAGATGTCTTATGAGGTACATTCCAAAAGGGGCATTGTACTCTATAATGGGTCTAATGAGTGTCAAGTAGAGGGGAACAATGACCTCTTTTTTTCCTGGATGAAAACCCTTTTGTGATGAAGTGTGCCACACAGAAGGATTTCCTGACTACTGTGGTGATGTGATTATCAAAGGAGAGACTACTGTCCACCTGGGTCCCAAGGTCTCTTATCACACATTTGGCATTAAATAGACCGCCGCCTATGTGGTAGTTCATGGGTACAGAGATTTTACCAAAGGGGATGACAATGACATTTTTGGCATTGAGATTGAGGCCATGGCTCTGACACCAGGCATCTGTCTCAGTGAGGCCCTTCTGTAGGATGTCCACATAATTTGGTGCTTTAGGTACCTATTCAAGAAGAAATGTGGTACATGGAGAGAAGAAGGAGGGTATATATGTACATAGCAACAGAAGTCAACCTTTCTGGTTACACAAGGGTTTCTTTGTATATCCTTCAGTTCTGTATGTAGCAAATTATGAGTTAGTTTGTTTAATGCTTTAGAAACTGTTAGTCTAATCTGGAGTCTAACCTTAGTTCACTTGTTCTACTATCCGAGCCAATACATACATATTGGTGTTATAGTCCACTTGATTCAATAACATGCTTTCAGCTGGACTTTTGATGGTTTTTTTACACTACATATATTGTGGTGTTTTTTTCTGCATATGGTTCTGCCATTATACACAAAATTAGATTTTTGAAAGCAAGCAAACTCTCTTTGGTGAATCTCATTTTGACAAACCTAATGTAACAAAAACAATCGTCTTGAATGAAGACCACTTTCAATGGAGGACAGCCATGCTGTCCATTGTGTCCACTAATAGAAACATACCTCTCAACTGCTTAGCAATAGAAATCTGGAGAAAGCCAAAAATAATGGGTGTGGGGAGGGGCAAAGGCCCCAAAATAGAGATAGATATTAAATATTAATCTTGTAAACTTAGAAAGTTGTTAGAATAACAGATTTTGCATTAGCATGCATAAGAACAGACTAAAAATATGAGACAAAAATCTGGGCATTCTGTGAAAATCTGGTCAGTTGACAGGTATGAATAGAAAACATAGTGTGTGTATATGTGTATGTGCACACATGCGTGTGTGTGTGTGTGTGTGTGTGTGTGTGTGTGTGTGTGTGTGTGTGTGTGTGTGTATAGAAATATATCACTGTTTGTTTGGGTAACTGTCCCAATTTTACAAGACTACTGCAGTGGAGGAAATGTCCCATTCACCCAGTACATAGAAACTTTGGGGTTGACTGTATTAAGCAGGCTGTACAAGCATATTTCTCTGCCTGAAATAACACTTTGGAGTGTAACTGCTGAAGGAAGTTTTCTTTAATAAGGATTACTTTCAGCAGGTTAGCTTCTCTGAAAGTGAATTTGAATTTCACCACAGAAAAATATCACAGAACTGCAGCTGTAAGTAAATCTTGTCTTTCCTCTTACCTCTGCAGTTATTAAGAAAAGATTAAACTTAACAGATTATTATTATTATTATTATTTAATATTCTGCCTCATATGAATTGTCTTACATCTGTCTTATGCATTCTTCAGTTTGTTTACTATTTTAACTGTAATATTTCTTTATTTAGGCTGGTCCAGTCACCCACCATCTTTTTTTTCTAGGTCCTATTTTGCTCCCATGTCTTCCAACTATCAGGCCTCCTTCGCTTAGACTCTGCCCATTTGTTCTCCTCATATGCATTCATAGCAGTAGTGTGGAGGTAGGAGCTGTCCAGAGGGGCCATCACTCAGGCAGCCAAGAGGGCTGTTTGTGCTCATACTTGTATTCCAGTGATGAGGGCATATAAATGGACCTAACCCCATCCTAAGGCAGAGGAATGAGAAACTCTTATCAGCAGAGTTACAACAACACTGTCCACAATCCAAGTGTACTACTCCAATATATTCACAATGAGAGCTGCTGCTGAAGTGCCTTGGAGGCCAGATGTGCACACCCAGGCCATCTCTTGCAATGCCACCCTCATCTCTGGTACTATGTAGTTGGGTAGCTCCAATCTGTTCTCTCACTCCTAGATTGGGCACTCCTATCCTCCCCACATTAGCTCCAGTGGATGCATCAACCAATAATTGAACCCAGCTCATCTGTGGAGTTGTCAGGGCTTTGCCCCTCTATGCCAACAGAGCTGAATGGTCATTAACCATCTTTTCAGTGAAGTAATATCCACTCATATCATCTGTAAGTTGTCCACTTTCAATCTTCATTTCATGTCTTCTAGTTCTCATCAATGTGTGTGTGTGCGTGTGTGTGTGTCTGTGTGTGTGTGTGTGTGTGTGTGTGTGTGTGTGTGTGTGTGTGTGTGTGTGTGTGTGTGCGTGTGTGTGCGTGCGTGTGTGCGTGTGTGTATATATATATATATATATATATATATATATATATATATATATATATATATATAAAGCTAACTGCCACTTAGACTCTAGTGATATCCTTCATAAATCAACATTTCTATTGTCAACCTCATCTTTCTTCACGATTATAAATATTAAGTTCTTGTAATTTCATTTATATGCCTTCTATTCCAGATCAGGCAGATTTTCTATTGTCCTTTTCTGAACTACCTCAATATAAAAATGATGAGGTCTCCAGTACTGCACATAATATTTTTGAGCTCTTACAAAGTGAGTGCATAAAAAGGAATCTAAATTGTCTTATAGCTATATGTTTTACATAGAGGGTTAAACCAGTGACTATGACCCACCTCAGGTGTGAATACTGGTCCAGATGCTGGGAAAACTGACTGGAGAATGCGGGTGAATGCAAGCAGTTGCCTGTCTCTCAGGGAAGGAGGTTTGGAGGCATTTGTCAGGGGTGTAAACCTCCTTAGATCACTGATAGATACTAAATATGGGACATGGGCACATGCCATTAAGTTGTGGGCATGGCCTTTATAAAGCTTGCATCATAAAGAGAGGTGGGTGAGCACCTTTGGAAAGACCCACTACATGCTTACCCCTTGGGTGTTTGTGGGCATGTACAGGGGAGTGAGCATCTCTCTAATGGCTTCTTGGCCTCACCCCAGAAAAAAAGGCAATGACTTGCGAATAAAGCAGTGCTGGGGTTGATTCCAGCATCTGGTAGGTGCAGAGCAGCAAAACAAGCATTAAAAAAACTTGCTCGTTGGTATCACTGATGTCTGTTTCTGTGCATCTTGATATTTAGCAGCTTGACTATCCTCTCCCACTGCAGTCCGACATTGCCTTCTTATACTTACGGTATTTGATTTAACCGTTACAAGTTCAGTTATGTCCTGTTTTGATGTTATTGTTATCTTCCTTTATACTCACAGTGAGAGTTATATTTGTATCTGTACTAAATTTATGTAGCGTTGCCGCCTCACAGTAAGACGCTGTCCGGTTCGATTCTCAGCTAGAGCATCTTCTGCGTGGAGACATGCGTGAATGGGCATACCTTCGTTGAAGGTTGTGCGTCAGGGCTGGTAACTCGGCACGTAAAAATTAACTACCAATCATTAGCGGAGTTCCGCTGTGGAGAGCCCTAACCAGGAAAAGCTGAAAGACACAACAACAACAACAACTAAATTTATGTTGCTGTGTTTTAAATCATTCCTCCAGTCTTCATGTCGATATTCATCCTTTCTGTACCTTCTTGTGAATCAACCCTGTTGCATCATTTTGTGTCCTCAGAAAAAAATGCAAACTGTTCCTTGTAAACTTTTTGAAGTGTTTCTTAAAAGGACAACACCACAACAAATTGTCCATCTGTGCCACCAGGGACCTAGGTTTGGGAGAACTCAAGTTACTAGAAAGTTTGTCCTGGTGAAATAGAAAAATGTGTCCTCCTTACAGCTTTCCTATGCCAGAAGAAGGCCATAGCTATGTACTGCTGTGGGATTTCTGATAGAGGTCAACAGCTATGTAGGTTAGCCTAAACTAGCAAGGGGGAAGCTACAGGATGTGTGTTTATGGCTTCTGGGCCCATGTGCTTTACACATTTGATGCCACTGCACACTACTTCTTCTGATAGGCATTCTGATCAGCTAGGGAATTATATTTACCTTTTTTCTGTCTTCAGTGGGGTTTGGCTTTATTGGTTTGAATTTGTCCATAAATAGACTTAAAAAGAAAACAGTCATGGGCATTCAGAATTGCCATATAGCTGAAACACCTGATGTCCTTTAATGGTCACTTGCACATATCCCATGTTGCCTCTAATACAAGAAGTTTAAGGAATCACACAGTGGAAAGTCTAGCCTTGCTAGATTTTTCTTTTGTTTTTTTCTGATTGTTTTTTCTGTGTGAACTTTTTACTCATTGTTTTAGTTTATTTCCGTCTTCAGAAAATTTGCACACATCCCATTATTAAAAAATATATTTGGTAATAGTACCCATCTTCCCAGCAATTATTTAAATGTTCTGTGCTGAATCTCATCAGCTGTCACTACCAAAACTATCAGAGCATATGCTGCAAGAACTCGATCAAAAATTGAAAAGCCCAAAAAGGTTTTGCAGTTTACCTTGAGATATAGCAGCTTCATGGTTTGTTATATAAATAAAGGGTAACCGTAGGGGCTGATGTAATATTCACTTAATGAATGATGTGGTGTGGACTGCAGTGTTATCTATATAAAAAAGTCAGTCATTGCTTAGTATAGAATTAATTTTTGGAGCTCTTTAACGTCTATTTTTATGACAGAACTAGAATCAGCACCCTTGTCCTAGATACATCTTTTGTCAGACTCTGATAACTCTCCCTTCTCTTCCTGTTTGAATACTAACAAGAAACATTTATCAGCCCTGCTTTTGTAATGTCCTATTTTATCAGCCCCCATTACTTTTGTTAATCTTCACTGTCAATCCAGTCCTTTGTCCTTCTTTGTTCTATTATGTGTCTGTAACGTGTGAACTATATTTTCCTTCATTCAGGCCTTTGCTAATCTGACTATCCTTCCTGCTTCATTTTGGTTCATTAGTGTCATTAATTGTCTTTCTCCTTTTGTGGCTCCTTAAATTTCCTAAACAGATTAGGCATTTCCCTTAAACTGTAATGCCATCTTATCTGAGAAAATACTAATGTTTATTTTTCTTTATTTCTCCATTTATTTCACATAAAAGGTTGTTGCATCTATAATAATAGTTTGATATACCATTTTGTTGCCCCAAATTCCCAAATTGCCCTTTCGTAAGAACATATTTACGACATTGTCTGAGTCTACTCTCTTGAAGCTCAACGTTTTCTTTTTGTTCACATCGTATACTCCACATACTAATCAAGATATCTTTGGTACAATTAATCGCTTAAGAAAATGTTATACATTGACTAACCTGACTGTTTGGTTTGTCATTTACTTGTCCATAAATGAATGAATGAATGACTGATAAATTTATTCGTTTTCATTTGTCCATTAATTCATTTTATATCATGGATGCTTTGAATGGGTTGTGTCCTGTTATTCGTTTGAGTCTCAGGGAAGTAAGGTTAAAATAAATACTTAATATAGACATTGTAAAGTAATTATCTAATATATGAATCATGTTACATTCACAAAAGAATCACTACTAATACAAATAACATTCCCCATTCCATAACATTTTAACCCCTAAAATAAGAAGGAGCTACTGAACAGGCACAGTAAGTAAAAAGAGACAGTTTACAGGCTAGACAATTGTGATACCTTTTACATGTGCAGGTTCATTTTAAGATGAAATAAAAAGTCCACTTTCCCTTTGACTTCAATGTTATTACCAGTGTCTCTAGAGTCAGTTAAAAGCTTGTTCCAAACATTAACAACAACAAGATTATAGTAAAGAGTGTCAGAAAACATACTGTAATTTTTGCATTATTCTATCAAATTCTCCTCTAGGATATCTAAGACTTCCGGGAGGTATAGATCATTATGTGGTGTGTGTAGCAGTGAAGAGAAGATAGGGTTCAGCAGCTTAAAGGTGAAATTGATACTACGTTGCAAGGGAGTTCAGCTTACATTTGAATGGGAGTCACCTGTCAGGTTCATTAGTAATCCAGGCCTTCTGACAGTTAACTGACTGGTAAATGTAGCACATTTGTTGTAAACCTGTTACAATGTATTTGTGTTCCTGAGAGACAGACCATCTGTTCTGAACTAGTTTAGGGAATTAGTGAAGAGGTGGTAAATTTAGATTTAGTGGATAGTGATAGGTAATCCCTAATCCTCTACAATCTTCCCAAGGTTTAATATTTTGTAACTGCAGAAGCAACCTATTTCTCCATGGTTAGGGAAATGTTTAAAATTATTGCATGGTATTTAATGATGCTGTATAATCTAACTGAGCCTTGCCACCAGTATGGATCTTTATAACAGAGTGTATGCAGGAAGTCACATGAGGTATCTTCTAGTCAAGGATGTTACAATGTAACTAAGCACTTTCTTTCTTAAAACATTTTAGCATGACATGTGAGATGAGGATGTGAGACTGTATGGGTGACTATATACATGAAAAGAGGCATGCATACAAAATAAAACAGCACATGTGGTACTTGGCAAATTCATTCAGTGTGTGTAGTTATTCCAATTAGGCTCTACAAAAAAAAAAAAAAAAAAAAAAAAAAATCAACAACATATAATGCAAATAATGTGGTCCGGATTCAATATTGCATGTGTCTCTTGAAATGTGTCCGGCCTGCTCATACTTAGAATGGTGTCCTGTCTGAAAATATATTTACTGAATGCATAATCTAAGTGCAACCAATCCAGTTTCTGTAGAACAAATATAACAAGTACTATCAAGGGAATGTGTTAATATGGAATAAAAAAAAAACATTTATAAGCAAATTACTGTCTTGTGATAAAATGACTACAAAAGAAAGCACTCTTACTGAAATATATGTTATGTAGTCCTATCTTGCCGTAATTCTTGCTGGATGGGTTCCGAGCCAATATTCGGCTCTGACTCAGCGTATACTAAAGCTCGAGAGCTTTTTACTGGCTCAAGGCTAACGCTATCCCATGGTGCCTCACGGCAATTCCCCAGATCTCATTTGCCATGAAAGATTCAAGGCTGTGTCTTAATGGCTCGTTGGCTAAGTAGAACGATTTTTTACTTATTTAGTCCTATTTTACCATCTTTTCTGTCATATATATATATATATATATATATATCTTAATAGTTTCTTCTGTATTGTGCTTCTGTTTTTTGAAAGTTTTCAACCCCTATTCTGCTTAGGACTGTACGGCCCATTTAAATTAGAGGGCCATAGTGCCCATTTAAGTTAGAGGGCCTTTCCTCCCTGTGTGTGTGTGTGTATATGTTATAAAAAAAAACAAAAACAAAAAAAAACTTTCTTCTTTAACTATGTCTAAAGATAAAGATCATAAGGATCATCGCCCTTCGGGCTTCAAAAAATGCGACAGGTGTGCGCAGAAAATGTCTCTTACAGACAGCCACACCATTTGTGTATATTGTCTGTGTGAAGCCCATTTACAGGAACCTTGCACCTTCTGTCACGCTTTTAGTACGAGTGTTAAATGAAAGGAAGAAAAAGCTTATTTACAGGGGTCTCATGACCAGTTCCTTCCAGGAACAGCTGGAACTTGGTCAGGCAGCAATCTTCAAAGAGAAAATCATCGGCCCCGACTTCGGAGCTGACCAAAAAGTCTAAAGCGTTGGAACCAAGGAGTTCCGGTTCTGACTCTGCTTCATCTTCGGTATAGTCTATTCCATCGGTTCCGAGACAGTCTTCAGTACCGAAGGTTTTGCCTGACATCGAGACTGTATCTGCTATTTTGAGATCTCCTATTTTGGAGAGAAGGAGGTCTCCTTCAGTCTCCACCAGATCCTCCAGGACCCTATCAGATGAGGACAATGAGAGGGTGGTGAAGAGGTTGCTTTCAGATCCAGCTCTGGCTAGAAAACTGACCCCTCCAGACCCAAAGGTCTCGGAGCCGTCTCCTGTACCGATCACTGTTCCTCCTCTGACTGCTTCACTCTTGGATCCTAATATGTCAGGTTCCTCTGTCTTTGACCCTTTGGCTCTGGGGATTCAGCCTGTTTCCTTGGAGCCAATTACTCTATGCTCGATGGCTCAGTCTGGAGCCGAGGGTTCTGGGAGCTGACGCTCTCGTGTCAACTCTGAGGGGGACAGTCACCCTGGGTTCTCTTTGGAACTGACCCTCCCTGTCGGAGCTTCAGCTTGACTCAGCTTGGCTCCCACTTCTGCTTCAGAGTCATCCCCTCTTGCTAGGAGTCAACCATCCGCCCCCTCGGAGTGGAGGTTTTCTTCGGAGTGGAGGGGAAAGGCTTTTGAAGCTGTAGAGAAGGCTTTATCCTCTGACAAAGCCATTCCTTTGGAACCTGTGTCCCACCAGCAGCAGGCAACAACCTCTTCCCCCCTGCCACCCCCACAGCGTAGGGAACCAGAGGCCCAAGTAGCCCCCATTGGAAGCTCCCCCTCTTCTGAGACCTCCCCAGATGATCCCACTGGAGAGCTCCCTCGGAAGAGATTATGTAAGAGGAAACATGTCGACTCCCCTGAATCTGTCACATCAGACACTGATTTAGAGGAGTCAGAAGGGTCCCCTAGATCTCCCTCTGAGGATGGCTCCTTTTCTGACATCCTAGAAATCCTTAGACAGAGGGGTGATTGGAAGACATCAAACCCTACTGAGGATTAATCGGTGTATCTTGAGGCTCTTGGCTCCCGACCTTCCACCTCTTGGGTGACACCGCCTTATGACCAACTTTTGGGGGTCATTTTGCGGAAAGCACGGACTTCTCCAGATTCAGTGGAAGCTGTCCCGAGGAGGCCAAACAAATTTATGACAGCACCTGAGGACAAGTCTTTCCTTAGCAAGGGAGTTCCAGTAGATGCTATAGTGGTAGCAGTGGCCACCAAGAAGGAATTATATGAGACGTCTTCTAATATCCATCCTCCTAACAAGGTGTCCAGACGATGGATAGGAATGGGAAGCATAATTTTTCTTCAGTGGCATTTACACTAAGATCGCTGAATTATCTGACTCATTTCACTCGTCATCAGAGGGATCTCCTGAAAGAGTTAGGAGATACCCTCCAGGGTTCAGTAGCTCCAGGTTCCATGGACAAGGTTTCCACGCAGGTCTCCACCCTTACTTCCATAGCTAACTCCTCCATGAGGCTGATCTCATAAGTGACAGATGGAGCAAGCAGGGCAGCTGCAGCAGGAATATCCCTCAGGAGACATTCGTGGATGCCTCTTTGTAATTTTATGGAATCCTTCAAGTCTTCATTCACTAACATTCCCTTTGATGGTTCATCTCTTTTTGGACCCCAAGTGAAAGAGATTTTGACTAGGTGCGAGCAGGAAGGAAAAACCTTATCTGCCATTGGAGTTTGTTTCTCTCTCCCATCCAGACCCTATCCCAAGGGTAATACAGGAGGGAAAATGTGATTCCACAAATCCCAGAAAGGTTTTCCTCAGGCACAAGGTCAACCCTCCCCCAGAGGCAGAAGGGGAGGATATAATGGAAGATGCCACCCTCGCGGCAGAGGAGGTCCGCAGCATCAGGGAGACAGAGAAACTTTCTCTGATCGTCCCTTCCATTGACCCTGAGGGGTTGCCTGACTGTCCGTCTCTGAAGGCAGTTGGGGGTCATATATTGCTGTACCCAAGCGCCTGGCAAACTATCACTCAAGATCATTGGGTACACAAAGTAATATCCAGAGGTTACCTGATTCCCTTTATTTCTGAACTCCCAACAAACCGGTCTCTTCCAGACGTACCACCCATCCAATTAGACTGTGCAACATCATAGGTCATCTTGTTGCTACAAAAAAGAGTCATCCAAGAAGTTTCCGCAGAGCAAGTAGGATCTGGAACTTACTCTCGATTCTTTTTAGTTCCAAAAAAGACAGGGGACTGGAGATCAATTCTAGATCTCAGCAGGCTCAACAAGCATGTAAGAAAATCAAAGTTCCGAATGGTCATTCTGCAGTTGATATTTCCCTTTATTGGGAAAGACAACTGGATGTGCTCATTCGATCTCCAGGATGCATACTACCACATCAAAATGGACAGGCACTCCAGGAGACACTTACACTTCCGGCTGGGAGCCAGCCAATTTTAGTTCAGAACACTGCCCTTTGGCCTCACTACAGCCCCCAGAGTGTTTACCAAATGCATGGCAGTGGTAACGGCACACCTGAGACGTCAAGGATTCCAGGTGTTTCTGTACCTAGATGACTGGCTCCTCACTGCTACCACCAAGCATCAACTCATAAGGACCAGGGACAAGACTCTATCCTTGTGCGCCAGCCTAGGCACCACTGTCAACTTGCAAAAGTCAGTCTTATCTCCCTCGCAGCATATTGTATATCTAGGCTCAGAAATAGACACAACCACCATGTCAGTAAAGCTAACACAGGAAAGAGTGGAATCTCTATGCAGTCAAATCAGATCCTTATTAAACAAACAAAGAGTCCAAGCCAGAGTAGTCCTTCAAGTCCTAGGGACTATGGGTTCCGCCATCTTATTAGTTCCTCTTGCTCATCTTCATATGAGGAATCTCCAGTGGATGCTGTTTGCACAATGGTCGATGCAAGAACTTCCATTATCTGACCAGATATTAATAACAAACACATGCAAAACAGATCTGACATGGTGGTTACACACAAAGCAACTTGTCATAGGTAGTCCACTTGTTCCTCCCCAAGAGAAAGCAGTTTTTAACATGGACACTTCCCAGAAAGGGTGGGGGGCATTATCTGGGAAAAACAGTCCAAGGTACTTGGCAAAACCATGAGAACCACTTACACATCAATGTTCTGGAGATGAGAGTGGTGCTATATGTGTTGCAAGCACTTCACAGCTCCCTTCCCACTGGAATAATTGCGATTCAGTGAGACAACATGTCTGTTTTGTGGTACATAAACAAACAAGGGGGAACCAAGTCTTACCCGCTTTGCAGTGAGGCCTTAAGAGTTTGGAAATGGGCGATGGATACTCAATGCTTCCTGATAGCAATGCATATCCCAGGGAAATCCAACATAATAGCGGACAAACTCAGCCAAGCAATTCTGATGCCTCACGAGTGGTCCCTGAATCCAATGGTTGCGAAAGAGATCTTTCACAAATGGGGCCAGCCTTGCTGTGATCTATTTGCCATTCACCTGAACACCAAATGCAGCAGCTACTTTGCCCTCATTCCCCATCTGGGGATGTCACCCAGGGATGCTCTAGTTCACGATTGGCCCCTGGGACTTCTCTATGCCTTTCCTCCCTTTCCACTCATACCCAAAGTAATACAGAAAACAAGACAGTTGAGGAGTTCCTTGATCCTCATTGCTCCTTAATGGCCTCGACAAGTTTAGTTTCCTTTCCTGTGGCCCTACCTTTTGGAGGAACCATGGATTCTGGATCCATCTCCAGCTCTCCTGATTCATCAATTGGGACAGTTCCACCCCTCCATCCACACCCTCAAATTGACAGCATGGCTGCTCCAATTCCACTTATAGCCAGGTGCATTCCCTTATCTCCAACGGTCAAACTCATCCTGATTTCATCCCATAAACCTTCCACTCAGAAACTATATTCTAGCATATGGAAAAGGTTTTCCCTTTGGGCTACAAGCCAGGGCTTAGAGTCATATACAGCTCATTTAGAATCCATTTTATCCTTCCTAACAACAATTTTTCATGAAGGAGCGGCAGCCGCTACAGTTAGAGTTCAATTAGCTGGCATTTCCAATTTCCATTTTGGTTATATGGGAAATCCAGTCATGCAATACCCCTCTGTAAAACTTTCTTAAAAGGAGTTCTTCTTCTTAGGCCCCCATTAAAACAACCTTTAGAACCCTGGGACTTAAATTTAGTCCTCTCATCTTTGATGTCTTCACCCTTTGAACCATCCTCATCATCAGACTTAAAATTGTTATCATGGAAAACCCTGTTCTTGGTAGCTATAACATCGGCTAGGAGAGTCTCAGAACTTCAAGCCCTAACTATTCGATCTCCTTACATTATTTTTCACAAGGATAGAGTCTCTCTTAGGACAAACCCTTCCTTTCTCCCTAAGGTATGCTCAGAACACAACCTGAATACTACCATTGAGCTACCTGTGTTTTTTTCCAAACCATTCTAATAAATCAGAGTATAGACTTCACCAGCTGGATGTCCACAGAATACTCAGATTCTATATACACAGGACCAAAGAATTCAGGAAATCTGATCAACTTTTTGTTTCCTTTTCTGACAAAATAAAAGGCTTAACTGTTTCAAAAATTACTCTTTCAAAATGGCTTTTGGATTGCATATCCTTTGCTTATCAACAAGCTGGTAGACAATTACCATTAAAAGCTAAAGGTCACTCTACTAGGGCTGTAGCTACTTCATGCGCCTTTAGATCTAGGCTCTCAATTGATACTATTTGTGCAGCAGCTACTTGGGCAAGACCACATACGTTTGTCACTCATTACAAATTGGATTTGGCCTCCCGGGACAGGTCATCATTTGGGTCCACTGTGCTGAAGAGTCTCTTCTCTTGAGCCACCTGGGATAAAGGTGCTGGGGACGCTGTCCATTTCAGCAAGAATTATGGTGAGATAGGACTACATAACATAAAGAAGTTATGTACTTACCATAACGTTCCATGTTTGTAGTCCATCTCACCTATATTCTTGAATCCCTCCCTCCAACCCCGTTCCCGTTCTGGGGGATCTAGTGGACCTTTATTTGGGGCTGCCTGACTTTGCTCTTTATTGTCCACCTGGAATGGATTATGTTTCTAATCCCTTCCTGTATTTTTACAGATTCTTTCTTATTATTATTACCTGGTGGGTATTTATTACTTTCTTGCAAACTAGATCTGGGGAATTGCCGTGAGGCACCATGGGATAGGGGTTAGCCTTGAACCAGTAAAAAGCTCTTGAGCTTTAGTATAGGCCGAGTCAGAGCCGAATATCAGCTCTGAACCCATCCAGCAAAGATATAGTTGAGATGGACTACAAACATGGAACATTATGGTAAGTACATAACTTCTTTTTTAATTTCAAAGTGAAAGTGTGGCAGTCTAAGATTTTTCTTAGTGAAAAATGTTAAAACATCTGTGGATGCTGAGAAGAGAGACAATAGCTTCAGGAGAAATAATACAATTTCGTTAAATAAGCACAGTCAAAAATCTTAAATGGAAGACCCTATTATATTTGTTCTCTAGCAGAACAAAGAACTAATTGGCTGAAATGGTAATGCACTGTAATAGAAGAGGGTGTAGGGACTAAGCGCTAAAGGGATAAGTCCTGCATCTGCAGTCCAGCAGCTTGGAAACAGCAGATGGTCTACTGACTGA
Organism: Protopterus annectens; assembly: GCF_019279795.1. Classification (NCBI taxonomy): domain Eukaryota; kingdom Metazoa; phylum Chordata; order Ceratodontiformes; family Protopteridae; genus Protopterus; species Protopterus annectens. Next base: position 1,053,850,685 of record NC_056737.1, on the reverse strand, counting down.
AAACCTGTCAATCCCCTTTTTTCTATACTAGAATAGTCCGGATCCCAGATTTGCTGGTTTTAGGACTTTATTTTTGTGTTTCTGAGCTGTCCAGACCTTGCTGTGGTAGAGGGAAGTCTTTCTGCTTATCAGTGGGAGTGGTAAGCAGTGAACTGCCTATCTGTCACTAGAGGAGTGGTTTCCAGCTCAGGAATTGTACGTCATTGGCCATTTGGGGCTACTTTCTATCCCTTTCAACTTTCTGGCTTAAAACCCTGTGGTTGCGTGGGTTTTTGCATCGTGCAGTGCCGCTTAGCTAGGGTTAAAGTATTACCGGCGCCAGAAAGTGTGCTCTTCAAATTTTCCCTTAGAACTAGCCAGTTTCCAGTTTTAGCACTCAAACCAGATTCTTTGAGCTCAGCACTTGTTTAGAACTCGTTGTAAGCACTAACTATTCTATAAATTTCTACAGCACTCAACTTTCCTTACTAAGTAAAGAGGAAAACAGTTCTAGTACTTAAATAAATAAGCACCTATCCAGGCATGTCTAAGGGTCAGTTCCCAGTGTTTTCTCCCATCCACCTGGTGAATCTGGGCATCTTGGGGCAATGTAGCAATTGCCTCATGTACACAGACAACCCTCTCCTCCTATCAACCAGCACTACAATCTGTGAGAGATGCACGTATATAGCCAAGCTGGAAGCCAAGCTCTCTCCAGTCAAGACTGGACTAGTCAGTCAAGAGAAGAAGGTAAACACCCACACCACACCATGCACAACATGTAGTCCTTCAAAACCTACACCACCAAAACCCACACATAGTAACACAAAACACACACCTACATTTGTGGAGGCTCTTATTAAAAATCTACCCATAGACCTCTGAAGCTGAAATGCAAACAACTACCACCCCCCAACACAACCCAAGCGACACATAGCTCACAGAACCAGTGTGCCACTCAACCTCAGCCCCTAAGGCAAAACAACATACCCAACACACTAGTCATAGGTGACTTTATAGTCAGGCACACTGATGTACCACTTACTAGGCTAAACAAAGAGAAAATTACAGTCATCTGCCTGTCAGGTGCCAGGATCTGCCACATAATGCATGCACTCAGGTAACTCCATAACAAGTACAACTACGGCTCTGTCATTGTCCATGTTGGAGTTAATGACCTAAGACGTACCTCCTTGGACTACATGAAAAGTGATATGGAGGAGCTCTAGGATCTTGTAGCCCAGGCAGGTATGCACTAGCCCTGAGTAGCATCCTGCCATCGCCCAGAATGATACCACAGTACAAGGACAAAATGATTGACTTCAACAATTGGCTAAGCTTTTGGTGTCATTCTAAGGGGATCCAGTATCTGTCTGCCTGGGATGACATGATTGACACACCATGATGCTTTGCCAGAGATGGCCTGCACTTGTTGCTCCTGGGATTCCAGATACTGGCTAAGGCTCTTGCCACCCCTATAGTGCCTTTTTTAGGCAGGGTTCAAATGACAAAATTACCAATGTAACAGGTACAATCAAGCAAAAACTGAGGGTAATGCTACTCAATGCTAGAAGTCTAAACCTCAAAATGCACTCACTTGAGGCACTCCTCAAAATGGAGAACATCGACATCTGTGCAGTGAAAAAGACCTGGTTCAAGGCTCCAGAGAGCACCCCTGCAATACCAGGCTATAATTCATACCACACCTTTCAGCCACCTAACTTGGACCGAAACACTAAAGGCAGTGGCCTGTCCATATTCACCAAGGATATCCACACCTCCAGGCTAGTTGCTCAACATAATGCATCTGAGATTCTCCAGGTGTAACTAACACTAGGCAAGACTGCAGTCCAAATGATAGCTTGCTACAGATCCCCACCATGCCCCATGATTCCCACTCCACCTTCCTCAACATACTGGAAAGTATTAAGGTACAACCAAATACCCTAAATACCAAATACCCTATCATGGGTGACTTCAACTACCCCACCATTAACTGAGAAAACTACTCATGTACTAACACATTTGCTCAATGATTTTTTTTGGAATCCATAAAGTCCAACATCTTGGATCAATTTATCCATACCTCCACCAGGGTCACCAGTATCCTAGACCTGGTCATTACCAACATGGGCGACAGATGCTCCACACCACATGTCAGTTCCTCATTGGTCAGATCCGACCATAAGCTAATCACCCTAGACATTCACATCCTGCCCTCCCCCCCCCATTAAGGTAACCACTGTAAAAAATTTCTCTAAAGCCAACTTCATGCTTCTCAAGACAGAAGTGGCAAACTTCATGACACCCATGCAGACGAAAAGTAGAAGTATGGCTGCTGAATGTTACACCAGCGCACTGTATGAACACATACATGAGTGCATAGACCATGCCATCCTAAATAGAACCAAGACACTCTCCTCCCAAAAAAGGAAGCCAGTCTGGTGATCCCATGTCATAAACAAACTCTACAACAAAAGGAAGAAGCTGTTTCAAAAAAGAGTGAAATTCCAAGATTGGAAAAACTCCCTAGTTAGCCTCAGTAAGAAGCTAAGATCCCTCATAAAATCCTCCAAAGCTAGTTACAAAAACAAAATCTCCACAGATTCTAAAGACAACCACAAGGCATTCTATAGTTATGTCAAGAATCTCAATGGCAACACTCATATCTGGTATGAGTTACAGCACAATGGCACTAAATATACAGAACCAACTGATATTGCCAACATCCTGGCAGATAAGTTCAGTGCTAACTTCACCCCCTCTCACCCCCTAAAGGGCCCATCTCAATAATGGAAGAATACCAAGTCTCAGTAATCAGGGCTGCACAGGTAAAAAAACACACTCTCCAAAGCCAAGAATACAGCATCCGTGGGACCAGACAACATCCTGGGCTGCGTTCTGCACAAACTACAAAATTAACTGGCACCCCACCTTAGTACCGTGTACAATCATAGCCTCACTTCAGGCTTTGTGCCTACTGGATGGTGCACAGCTATGGTTATCCCACTCCACAAGGGGGGGATCCTCCATGGACCCCAGAAACTACTGCCCCATTAGCCTGACAAGCCTGATCTGCAAGGCCATGGAACATATCATCATGGAACTTATGAACAAAGACATAGGTAACCTTCAAACTCTGGACCCCACCCAGCTTGAGTTAATGAAAGGCAGATCATGTCTCCTAAACCTGATTGACTTCTTTGAAGCAGTCACCAGAGCCGTGGATGAGAGTAAGGTGGTTCACACAGCCTATCTAGACCTCGCCAAGGCATTCAACACCATCCCCCACTCTGGAATCATAGATAAACTGACAAAACTGGGCATAGATCCCTATGTCATGTGAATGGTTGCCAACTGGCTCACTGACAGAACCCACAGTGTGAAAGTAGCCAAATCCAAATCCACCTCCAGACCAGTGATAAGTGGAGTATCACAGGGTTCAGTCCTGGGTCCACTCCTGTTTGGCATCTACTTCTCTGAAGTTCAGGCCAACACATAGGGTCTATGGCTAACAAAGTTCACAGATGACTGCAAACTGGGAGCCATTATTGAATCCCCAAATGATGTGAACATTCTACAAAAGGGCCTCACTGAGACAGATGCCTGGTGTCAAAGCCATGGCTTCAAGCTTAATGCCAAAAAATGCATCCCCTTTGGGAAAAACCCTGTGCCCATGAACTACTACATAGGCAGTAGTCCACTTAACACTGAAAGTGTGATAAGAGACCTAGGGATGCAGGTGGACAGTTGTTGCTCCTTTGATAACCATAACACCACAGTGGTCAGGAAATCCTTCTACATGGCACACCTCATCACAAAGGGTTTCTCATCCAGGAAAAAGGAGGTCATTGTTTCTCTCTACTCATGCCTCATTAGACCTATTATAGAGTACAATGCCTGTTTGGTATGTACCTTGCAAGACATTTACAACAACTGGAAAGGCCACAGAAATACCTCACAAAGAGAATCACTGGGCTCAAACAGATGCCGTATGCAGACCATCTCAAAAAACTCCATCTCTACTCCATCGCATATCGCCTACTCAGAGGTGATCTCTGCCTAACCTACAAAGCCATGTCAAACCCAGAGCTGTTGGACATGCTACAGTTAAAAAAATCCCAGTCCCTCTAAGCCACACACTCCAGGGACCTAAACCTTGTCACCACAATAAACGAAACATGCTGGAGGGATAGGTTCCTGTCCCAGAGACACCCCATACTCTGGAATAGACTGCCCATACATGTCAAGCAGAGCACTTCATTAGCCCGCTTTAAGAAAAATCTTGTTGATTGGATGGGAAATAGGAAATTCACCCTGAGGATGACTTCTGTGGCTCTGCTTGACAGTGGCACAGGAAAATAATTTTTTGGGTGGAGAAAGCCAGGGGAATCTTTATGGCTATGCCTATGTAGGCCCTAGGGCAGATAGCCTAGTACCTACCCACTTAGTACTGGTCAGCTACAAAAACAGGAGGAATTTCTACCACCTTCCACCTGCTGCTAGGCTTCCTGTACCACTGTCCAAACATGAATGGCTACTTACTTATCCATCGATTACGAAATAACTGATCTAGTTCAGTCAATGTGCTGCACTCTAACATGTGAGAAACTGGGCTCCACAATTTATACATGTGAAAGTATACAAAAAAGTGCTTAGTAGAGAGGAGAACTCAAGCTACATTTATTTATTATTTATTTTGTTTACCGGGTAATGTTCGACTGGGCATGAGGCCCATTTTCAGTGGAGGCCCAGGGCCCCATACATACAAATAGACAGTATTAAACAATCAAATTGAACACGTATTAATCAACAATGTACAAAGCAAGTCAGTAAAGAAATTAGTTATATAACAATAATTAGCAAATAATTAACAAATTTAACAAAAAATGGCACAGTTGATACAAACTGGCTGCATGAGTTAATAGTGAGAACAGTGTGATACAGTAATTGCAAGATAGAGGAACATAACAGTTAAAGGCAAAGCAGTATGTGTGTATACATTGTTAACTGAAACTGAGTGTAGAATCAAGATAGCCTTCAGCAGTTAATAGTTGTAGCTGTGAGAATGAGCTAGTTTAGGGTAATGTAAGGGAGTAGTAGATAGCTTAACCAGGAGTATGGCAGGTGCAGAGTCAGTGTTTTGCTAGATGTTCCGTAAGGAGGTTTTTAAACTCATGAATGCTGGGGTTTTTAGCCATAGGTTGAGGAAGAGTTTTCCACAGTTTGGCAATTTTATGGAAAAAAGGGCGGTGCCATGTGTGTTGTGGGCTTGGGTAATCTTTAACAATAGTTTATTTGAGGATCTTTGAGCTCTAGGATTGCTGTTGCATTGGACTAGATTGGTGAGTGTCATGTTAAGCTTGTGGTAGTAACCCCAAACAAGTTAGCCGGAAAGAGAATATTTTACTATTATTTTATCTATTTGTTAACTGAGTAGGCTCACTGGACACAGTTGTCCATTTTCATGGGAAACACAGAAGCACTTTCTGGTTAAGTGACTTGCTCAGAGTCACAAAGCAGGCAAATAGGTACATAGATTAATACTAGGCTAATTGTCCTTGTGGGCTATTTTAAGCCTAGCCAATTACCCCATGTGAGAATCAAACCCTGCACCTTGTGTCTGTAAGGTAAACACCTTAACCATTCTGCCATCTCAAATGAAGGTGAAAGGAAGCAAACCCTAGTTGTCTGCGCTAACTGCCAGCAATATATGCCTGCCAGCTTTGAAACACAGTATGTCAGTGCCCACTGAGTTAGTGTACCCCCCTTAGGAGACAGGCACTAACTAGTTTACTTCACAATAAGCACTCTGAAAGATTAGATTGAAATGTAAAATTCACCTGCCTACAGTTTAGTATAAATTAGACATTTTTTCATTAAACTGCATGTTTCACTCTAGAAGCACAAGACGTGTGCTTTCTTTAGTCTTCATTTGTAATGTTTTTATCAACAAAAATATTTCAGCCATTCACAGTAATGCAGTGGTTTTCACATCAGATGCATTCAAAATGCCTAGTTTCCATTTTCTTTTCTCTTCTTCAAGTCAGTAACAAATAATGAATCTAGACTCATTAAGTGCATCTGAATATGGTTCTAGGTGATTTGGTCATGTTGACTAATGCCGTCAAATGGGAATAGGTATTTAGGTTCATAGGTTCATAGGTTCATACTAGGCTATCTGCCTTGGGGCAATTATAAGCCTAGCCCGATTTTGTTTGGCTTACGCCACCCCTTGATTTGAGTATACTGTGCCCTTTTTACGGTTTAGTTTACTGTGCCTCTGTCTAATAGTGACACGGAAGTAATCCCCGGGACAAACCTACGATCCCTCATCCACTCATCAAGATTCTTCTTGAAGAGATTCAGTGAGGTGCTCTGCCTAACATGAATTGGAATTCTATTCCAGAGCGAAGGGAGCCTCTGGGTTATGAATCTGTCCCTCCAGCAAGTCCTATTTATTTCTGTGCTGAGGTTCAAGTCCCTCGAGCGTGTGGCTCTAAGGGATTTAGGTTTACTGAGGTGGAGCATGTCCATTAATTCTGGATTGGACATAGCTTTATATGTCAGGCATAGATCGCCTCGAAGTAGGCGGTATGCAACTGAGTAGAGCTGGAGTTTTTTTAACCGAGCAGCATATGGCATCTGTTTGAGTCCTTTGATCCTCTTGGTGAGGTACTTTTGTGGTCTTTCTAATTGCTGCAGGTGTCGGGTAAGGTACATCCCAAAAGGGGCATTGTATTCTATGATGGGCCTGATGAAGGATGAATAAAGGGGCACGATTACCACTCTTGATCTAGATGTGAATCCTTTCATGATGAGGTGGGCCATGTAGAAGGTCTTTCTAACCACTTTGGCAATGTGGTTGTCAAAGGAGAGATTGCTATCAGCTTGGGTCCCCAGATCCCTAATTACTTTCTCTGTACTTAATGGTTTACCACCTATGTGGTAGTTTGTGGGCACATTGTTTTTGCCAAAGGGTATGACTATACACTTTTTGGCATTTAGCTTTAGACCATGGCTCTGGCACCAGTTATCCATCTCTGTGAGACCTTTTTGAAGGATGTTTGTGTCAGCTGGAGAGTCGATTATGGCGCCCAGTTTGCAGTAATCTGTGAACTTGGTGAGCCATAGTCCTCCCACATTGGCCTGTACCTCGGAAAAGTATATACCGAACAAGAGCGGTCCCAGGACAAAACCTTGTGGGATACCACTTGTGACTGGTTTCGAGTCTGACATGGCTCCAGCAACTCTCACTCTGTGGGTTCTGTCTTAGAGCCAGTTTGCGACCCATCTTGTGACATAGGGATTTATATTTAAGCTGGATAGCTTATCTATGATGCCCGCGTGGGGTATTGTGTCAAATGCCTTGGCCAGGTCCAGATAGGCTGTGTGGACTATCTTCCCTTCATCTATGGCTTTGGGGACTGTTTCAAAGAAGTCAACCAGGTTCAAAAGGTAGGATCTGCCCTTGACGAAGCCGAATTGGGTAGGATCTAGTGTCTGTAGGTCCCTGATGTCTTTGTTTATGAGCTCCATGATGATCCTCTCCATAGCCTTGCAGACTAAGCTAGTCAGGCTTATGGGGCGATAGTTTCCAGGGTCCGTGGAGGCTCCACCTTTGTGGAGTGGGACCACTGTTGCTGTACACCATTCTGTGGGCACATATCCTGTAGTGAGGCTGAGATTGTACAGCTGTTTTATTTGAGGGATTAGTTCTTCTTGGAGTTCATTTAGGATGCAACTCGGGATGCCATCTGGTCCCATGGGAGCAGTGTTTTTTGCTTTGGAGAGGGCAGCCTTCACCTGAACATCAGAGATGTTTGGGAGGCAGCCCCCTGCCGGGATAGACACTTGCTCTTTTGGGGTGGAGAAGTTTGCACTGAACCTGTCTGCCAGGATATTGGCGATGTCTGTGGGTTCAGTGTATTTTTTGTCATTTAGAATCAACTCAGAACAAGTCTGGGAGTTGTATCCCAGGTTCCTAACATAACTGAAAAAAGCCTTATGATTGTCTTTAGTGTCCTGTGCAATTTCTCTCTCAAAGCTGGCCTTGGAGGATTTTATGAGGGATCGTAATTTTTTGCTAGTACTGATCAGAGATGCCTTCCCTATTAGGGATTTTGCTCTATCATGTAGTATCTTCCTCCTTCTGTTGTACAGTCTATTTATGGCTGGAGTCCACCAGACTGGACACCTGCCTTTGGATGATTGGGTCTTGGTTTTGTTTGGGATAGCATGATCCATGCATTCCTGGAGATGTCCATAGAATGCGTTTATATAGGATTCTGCAGTTTGGTCCGTAGTTTCCACTGGCCCTGGGGCCTTGAAAGATTTCACTTCGGTTTTGAGAAGTGAGAAGTTCACTTTTGAGAAGTTTTTCACTGTGGTTTTCTGGGCTGGGGGTGGGGTCGGGATGTGGATATCCAGTGAAATTAATTTATGGTCTGATCTTACCAATGAAGGATATACTTCTGGTATGGAGCATAGAGTCCCCATGTTGGTAATGATCAGGTCTAGTATGTTATCCCCTCTTGTGGGAGTGGTGACTAGTTGTTCCATAGCATTTGAGTTTATAATTTCCAGGAACCTTTGGGCTAAGGTGCTGGGGCTTGAGTAGTGCTCCCAATCTATGTTTGGATAGTTGAAGTCGCCCAATATAATGGTGTTCGGAGAGATCTTCATGTTCTCCAATGTTTTCAGGAAAGCCGAGTGGGATTCCTGACTTTGAGAGGGTGTTCTGTAGGATGCTATAAACTGAAAAGCAGTTTTGCCCACTGTTAGTTGCACATGGATGGTCTCCGATACTTCATGCAATGCCACTAACCTGGAGGTGTGGATATCCTTGATAAATACGGAAACTCCCCCTCCTTTTGTGGTTCGGTCTGGGTTTTGGGGCCGAAAAGCATGATATGAGGTATAACCTGGTAGTGCTGGGGTGCTCTCTGGAGCCTTGAACCAGGTTTCTGTCACTGCACAGATATCAATGTTCTCCATACTGAGGAGAGCTTCGAGTGCATGCATCTTGAGGTTAAGACTTCTGGCGTTTAGCAGCATTACCCTTAGTTTCTTATTCCTTGTGCTGTCTATGGAGGTGGGTTTGACTTTTGAGCCTTGCCTAAAAAAGGCACTATGGGGGTGGCCAGAGCCTTAGCCAGTATCCAAAAGCCCAGTGGTGACAGGTGCAAGCCGTCCCTAGTGAAGCAACGTGGCTTGTCGTGCATGTCATCCCAGGCTGATAGACACTGGATCCCCTTTGAATGACACCAAAATTTTAGCCAGTTGTTAAAATCGATCATTTTGTCTTTGTACTGTGGCATCATTCCAGGTGAGGGTAAGATGCTGCTCAAGGTCAGGGTCATACCGGCCTGGGCTACATTATCAGAGTGCTCCTCTATGTCTCTTTTCATGTAGTCCAGGGAGGTACATCTCAGGTCATTCACACCAGCATGTACAATGACTGAGTCATATTTGTATTTGCTTTGGAGTGACCTGAGTGCTTGTGTTATGTGGCGGATCCTAGCACCCGACAGGCAGCTCACTGTGACCTTCTCCTTGTTCAGCCTGGTGAGCGGGACGTCAGTGTGTCTGATAATAGAGTCACCTATTACAAGAGTATCGGGTGTGTTATTCAGCCTTAAGGGCTGTGGCTGCTTGGCACACTGACTTTGTGGGCTATGTGTTGTGCGTGTTTTGTTTTGGGGTGGCGTTTGCTTGGATGTCTGCTTTGGATGTCTCTGTTGCTTAGGTAGATTTTTATTTAGAGCCTCTGAGTATGTTTTTGTGTATTAATGTGTTTGGTTCGCTGATGTGGTGGGACTATGTGATACTGGAATTGTGTTGTGTGAGGTTACCTTCTCCTCCTGACTGGTTATACCAGTTTTGAGATGAGAGAGCTCAGCCTCCAGTTTGGCTATATGGTTGCATCTCTCACATATATTTGAACCTGTTTGGAGGAGGAGAGGGTTGTCCGTGTACATGAGACAGTACTAACATTGCCTCAAAATTCCCAGATTCACCAGCTGGGCTGGAGAGGAAACCATTGACTGACCTTTGGACATGCTAGAGTAATATAGGGAACTGAATTAAGATGGTCCAATAGGGGACCAGGTAATCGTAGAGAGTATAAGAGTAAGTAGTGCTGATGGTTTAATAGTGCTAACTTGTAAGATTACTTATTTGGACCAGTGAAGGGCCTTAGAATGAGAATATGGTGTTTAATTTGAGAGATAGAGCAGTTCTAAGGGAAAAAGTGAAGAGCAGACTTTGTGGAGCCAGGAATAGTTTAAACCCAATTAGGCGGCGCTGCCCGTTATTGCGCTATGCACAAAAACGCGAGAAACCGCGCAAAAGAGGGTTTTAAGAGAGGAAGCTCAAGGAGTTTGGAATTGACCCAAAATGGCCAATAAAACTGCAGTTTCAAGGCAGTAACCACTCCCACAGGGGCAGGCAGGCTGCTCAATGTTTATCACTGCCACTGATGAACAGAGAGACTTCCCTTTAGCCCAAGCAAAAAATGGCCTCCAAGAAACTTACAAACAGTTCAGAACAGCAAGCCTGTAACTGAACTTTTTTAAGTCTCAGAAAATTGAGAAAAAGCAAGATTTTTTTGTTTTTTTGTTTTTTTAAAGATAGCAGAGGTTCACAAGTATCAACAAGTTATAACAGTGCAGTAAATGACCCCACACTTGAGTGCTAGGCCAGAGACAGATAAAATGCAAGTTTTAAGAAAAAAACGATTTTACAAATAAGTGCAAACAGGAAATTCAGTAAACAGCTCTAGGTTGTGTTCTAAATACAGTTACCAATGTAGAAATCAAGTTTAACAAGCCAAAAAATGCTCAAAGTAGGCGGCTATGCAGAAAAACTTAGCAAAATAATCTGAAGAAAATACTTAAAATCTCAAAAGTGGCTCCTTTCTTCTCTCAGCATTTTCTCCTCTTGGTGGGAGCATCACCAACAGCCCACAAGTCTGAAAAGACACCAAAACCATGAGGCAATCGGGTTTTAAGAGAGGAAGCTCAAGGAGTTTGGAATTGACCCAAAATGGCCAATAAAACTACAGTTTCAAGGCAGTAACCACTCCCACAGGGGCAGGCAGGCTGCTCAATGTTTATCACTGCCACTGATGAACAGAGAGACTTCCCTTTAGCCCAAGCAAAAAATGGCCTCCAAGAAACTTACAAACAGTTCAGAACAGCAAGCCTGTAACTGAACTTTTTTAAGTCTCAGAAAAGTGGGAAAAAGCAAGATTTTTTTGTTTTTTTTTTGTTTTTTTTTTAAAAATAGCAGAGGTTCACAAGTATCAACAAGTTATAACAGTGCAGTAAATGACCCCACACTTGAGTGCTAGGCCAGAGACAGATAAAATGCAAGTTTTAAGAAAAAAACAATTTTAAAAATAAGTGCAAACAGGAAATTTAGTAAACAGCTCTAGGTTGTGTTCTAAATACAGTTACCAATGTAGAAATTAAGTTTAACAAGCCAGAAAATGCTCAAAGTAGGCGGCTATGCAGAAAAACTTAGGAAAATAATCTGAAGAAAATACTTAAAATCTCAAAAGTGGCTCCTTTCTTCTCTCAGCGTTTTCTCCTTTTGGTGGGTGCTTCACCAGCAGCCAACAAAGTGGGTTCAAGACCCGGCTTACTCTGAACTATGCAAGGAACACATGCAAAAGGTGAGAGGGGTGTATGTGCCTCTATTGGCCATTGTGCACCTGCCATAAAGCTCAGCAGCCCTGGGTCAATGAGCTAAACATTGGCTGGTGTCCACTTGCCCAGTTTGGGTTACCTAAAATAGCTCTGCTGTGCAAAGGCTGGATGTAAAACCAATCAACCTACTAAATATGAAATAAAAATTGGTGCACTCAGTGTAAGTGCACTGACAGGAAACTGCTTGGAAATGGATGAGATGATGTCAAGGAGGAGGCTGGACATCTTTTGTATCCAGGAGACAAGATGGAACAGCAGTAAAGCAAAGCCACTTAGCTTGGGATCCAGAGTCTAATACTCAGAAGGAGGACAGTCTAGAAATGGTGTGGGAACTGTGGTGAGGGAGAGGCTTCAGAAGGCAGTGAGGGATGTCATCAGAATTAGTGACAGACTCATTACAATTAGACTCCTGTATAAAGATACAACAGTATTCATACTCTCATCCTATGCCCGACAGCAGGGCTATGATCATACCTCAAAACTTCTTAGTGCAAGACATCTGGACAAAGCCGCAAATAATGGGGCACAATGGCTCAAAAATAGGGATAGATATTAAATATTCTTCTATTTAACTTAGAAAGTTGCTAGAATAACACAATATGTGTTAGCACGCATTTTCTGAAGGATATGAAGTCTCATATATATGTCATTATTCAGTGAGTTCAGTCCTCAATGATTTTTCAGAAAACCACACGTTTTCTGAGAAATAGACCAAAAATATAAGGCTAAATCTGGACATTCTGTGAAAATCTGAAGAGCTGAGGAGTATGGTTGTGATAATGAGTGGGTTCAAACAGCACTTGCAGGACCTAGTAGATAAAGCAGGACAATATGAATTGGTGTTTATAATGGCTGACTTGAATGCACATATCAGGACAGACAGGACAGGATATGAGGTCTGCCTGGGTCCACATGGGTGGAGCAACAGGAATAAAGAAAGAGAAGCATTTATAGGCCTCTGCCTGGCAGATTGCTTGATAGCAGCTAACAAATGGTTCAGAAAGAGAGACAGTCACATGATCACATACAAGAGTGGCCAACATGCAACTCAGGTAGACTTCCACCTAGTAAAGAAAGAGAACTGGGATAGAATCAGCATTTGCAAAGTCATCCCAAGTGAAATAGTCGACCCACAGCATAAATGACTGGTTGCCATAATCAACTGCAAGCAGTGGTCAGAGAAGGCTCTAAGGTCAACAGAAAACAGGCTGAAGACCTGGCACTTGACTGGACAGAAAGCACAACATTTCAAGGAATTACTTAGGGCTCTAGCACCTCCAAAAGAAGAGGAAATAGGTGGAGTTGAAGAAAAATGGCAGAACCTCAAAACAGCATGTGTTATGACTACAGAACAGATATACAGCTGAGTCAGGTATGGAAATAAGGTACATAAGGAAAGCTGGTGGTGGAATGCAGAAGTCCAGGAAGTCATCAAAAGAAAGAAGGAGTGCAGGAAAAATAGGAGATAGAACAAATGGACCACTCAAGGAAGGAATACTTGTTGGCTAACAAAGAAGCTTAGAAAGAAATTGCAATAGCAAAGAACAAGGCATCAGAGTCATTCTACCAGCTTCTGGAAAGTAAATTAGTAGAATGCACAAATAAACTATATCAGGTTACAAGGCAAAGACAGAAATATAAAGGAATAGTCAGACGCCCTTCATAAGGGATGCCAGCAACAACATGCTCACAAGTCCACAGGACATCAAAGGCAGATGGAAGGAGTACTTCTAGCAGCTTCTGAGTGAAGAAAACTCCAAAGAAGCTGTACTGCCCCAGACATGGCCTACAATGTAAGAAGAGGAGAAGCCCATTGTAGAAGAAGTAAGAAAAGCACTAAGGAAGATGAAGTCAGGGAAAGCAGCAGGCTCAGATTAGGTCACAGCAGATATGACAAAGATGCTGGGTGAGCTAGGGGAGAAATGGCTCCTGAGGGTACTAATAGCAGTGTGGAGAGAAAGGTGTATCCCAGATGACTGGAGAATAAGTAAGCACACTAATCCAAGTGGATAAGGACAAAGGGATCATTCACAAATGTGGGCAGTACAGAGGTATCAAGCTCCTATCACACTGCATGAGAGATCTGGTGAGGATGATTGATAAATGAATACACAGAGTAGTAGAAAGTAAGATGGGAGATGAACAGTTCAGATTCAGATCAGGATACAGCACACCTGATCCAATGTTTGCAGTGAGACAGATAGTTGAGAAGAAGATAGAGATGAAGAAAGAGTCCAACTGGTCATTACTAGACTTTGAGAAACCATGTGACAAGGTCCCAAGAAAGCTGATTTGGGCAGCCCTGTGGTGGTTCAGAGTCACAGAAACACTGGTAGAATTAGTCCAAGCTATGTGCAAGGACACAATTACTCAAGTACAAACAGTATTTAGTCTTACTGAGGGGTTCCTGGTGGGAGTGGCTGTGCACCAGGGCTCAGCTCTGAGTCCACTGCTGTTCATACTGGTGATGGACTACATTAACAAAAAGGTCAGAGGGGACAGATCAATAAAGTTGCTGAATGCAGACAATGTGGCATTACAGACAGAGTCTGAGCCATATACTTCAGCAAAGGAAAGGGGAATGGAATACAAAACTGAAGGCACATGGGATGAAACTGAGTACTAATAAGACAGTTGTAATGGCAGCAAATGTTGGAGATCAGAAGAAGCTGAGAACTGAGACAGAAGGAAACGTTGGAACAGGTTAACAGATTCAGGTATCTGGAAGGGGTGGTTGAACAGAAAGGAAGGCTGAATGAGGATATCAAAACTAGAATCAGAGGGGCTGCAGCGAAATGGCACAGAGTGTAAGGTGTAGTATATGACAGAACAATACCAAAGAAGCTGAAAAGTAAAGTGTGCAAAACAGAGGTGTAACCAGTACTACTGTATGGTACAGAAACCTGGGCTGTAAAGGCAGAGCAGAGGGAACTAGAGGTGATGGAGATGACGTCCCTGAGATGGGTGGTAGGGTGCACACTGTGGGACAGATGAAGAAATTACATCAGAGAAGAAGCCAAATTAGCTCCAATTTCAGAACAGGTCAAAGAGCAGAGATTACAGTGATTTGGCTGCATGTAAAGGAAAGCAGAAGACAATTTAAAGAATAGTTGGGACAGACAGGAAGAATGCATCCAGCAAAGAGGGGGATGGATTGTGTATGAGAGATGACCTGAGAGATCAGGCATCAGAGTCAAAGAAGGCAGGAGAGTGGTACTGAATAGAGAGAGATGGTGATAGATGAAAAACACCCCGACCCCCTGTACAAAATGGGAAAAAAGGGTTTGATGATGATGATGATGATGACAACTCTCTAAACCTGTAGAACTTGTCACTAAAAACCTGAAGGTGTAGCAAACTGAAAGTCTATAAACACCTTGAAATGATTATACTGCTTTCGTGATATACTACTCCCATTGGACTTCTTGCATAGTGGGTTGTCTGAGCAAGAGCTTATAAGGTATAGAGCCTATAAGGGACATGTAAAATCTATACAACCTTAGAAGTCCTGATATGAAGCTCAAATGAACTGTGTCAAGTGCAAATAAACACACCTTGAGCTGCAGTACACCCCTGACCAAGTAACTAAGCATTTCCCCATGCCTTAGCAGTATGTCCACCCAAGCTGTATCCTAAACAACTGAACTACAAGCAGTTAATAGTCACCCTTGACCCCATGAGCCATTCCTATCAAAACCATCAACTAGCACTTTTCCACAACACTTGTAGCCAGTCTGATTGAAATGGGTATCTTGAGACAGAGTAAGAATTGCCTCATGTTGTCTGACAATCATCTACTACTCAAACAACATGACACAGTGTGTGAGAGACGTACATATATAATGTCCTTGGAGACAAACATCTCACACACAGTAAACTCAAACACCAAAATTGTCAGCAGTACACCACACATCACACCTCACCAAGACTCTCACAATACATGTAATCCATCATATGCTGAGGTTCTAAAAAGTAACTTGTCTAAACCTTAAAGACTTCCAAAATGCAACACAGGCATAAATCACACTCAGCAAGTTAAGCATACCTTCTCACATAGCACAAGGAGTCACAAAATCACAGATGCTGAGCTTGTAAGACAGACATCTACCCAACCAAACATTCTAGGTTTAGGTGACTGCATTGTAAGACATACAGATGTAATCTTACACGGCTGAGCAAAGAAAGCATGATGGTTAGTGTGACACCCCACCACCTCTGGACCAGTAATGAAAGAACCTCAGTCCTCAACACTGCCACCAGTGGGGGATATTCACTGAGAGGATAACAGGTACACACACAGTATCTCCAGATGCAGCTCTCTGCATCAAGCACTATTTCCCTTAAGAGCACACAGAGAAAACAGTCAGTCTGGGGCTGGTTTCTCCCTTTTTTCTCCAGATCCCCAATAAGACTCCCCACTGACATAGCTATAGAGTTGAGATCTCAGCTGAGTGACCAAGCCAAGACCTCCAGCACCCTGTCTGTCCAACTAATGCTTCATGTCCCTGCCAAGTAGCTGACATACAAACACTTTGAGGTTTGATTTACACACACACACACACACACACACACACACACACACACACACACACACACACACACACACACACGCACACACGCACACACGCACACACACACAGACACACATACACACACACACACACCTGGGAAAGGCTGGCACGTGTTTACTAGCTATACCCCTTCTTCCTAGACTATAAGGTAGTTATGACTGCCACCAGACACTCCTGCCAGCTACCTTAAGGCTCTTACAAGGGTACCCAGTATACTGAGTGAAATTAGTATTAATACAAATGGTAGTTTGACCACGAACAAGGCTATTAGGAGTAGCCCCCACAGTGTCACAAAATAAATATGCAAATACTCTCAAAACTCAAATATCTCTACAAAGATCAGCCACACTGAAAGGTTTAAATATATTTAATAATAAATAAAAGAACAAGACACTACTGAATGTATATTCACAGTGACATCAGAGTTCAAATCACAGGAAATATTTAAAATAACATTGAAGGATAGGTTCAGACAAATAATGAAAAACAATATAAACTAAGCTTCACTATATTCCTAATTGAAACTAAGAGAGTTACTATTCCCTACTTTCTTAATAGAGCAAAGCAGATGATTTAGTGAATGGTCCTTCTTGTTGTCAGGCCCAAGACAGAATATAGAATGCTCAGTCACAGTAAGAAGCTGCTGAAAATAATATCTAAAATATTACTTCTGGGATAGCTTGCAGAATGAAATCACTTCTGGTCATCTAACTTCTAGTTCCCATGCAAACCGCCCATTGCTGGAAGCTGTCAGGATTTAGCACCTACCTGTAAAAATACACACACAATGGCTTTGATTTGTGGTAGGTGCTGGAAGTCATAAAACAATTTCATACCTCCATGCTTCCAGAGTAGTAATTAGTTCACCCTAAAAACAATGCAGAAAGCTTCCTAGTACAGACTTTGGGTCAGTGACTGCATTGAAACCTGTGAGATAGCAGCTTTATGGTCTAGCCCGTAAAGGGATTTAATTTCAGATTTATTTTAAAGCTTGCTGGACTGAGGTTAACCTTCCAGTTTCCTCTGTTAAAACATACACATTTAAACAGTTACAATAGTGCATGTACATTTCTGTTCTCTCCAGTAGGCACACTGTGGCTACATTTCAAACACAAGCACTTTACAAATACCTTTTTAACATAAACATCTGTACAAATCATTTTGATTTACACATGAAATGCAGTTCTAATACATTTGTAACAAAAGCATCTTGTATAAATCAGTCTGATATTCACAAATTCCAGCTAGCTGTGCTGGCAGTACCTCCTTTTGTCACAGTTAGTTACTTTCCTGGTACCAATATTCATCAGATCTCACACACACACACACACACACACACACACACACACACACACACACACACACACACACACACACACACTTCTCAAGTCCTTGAACAATAAGTAACAGGATGACCCTGTCATAGTATGGATTCCCTTTTAAATATCAAAAGACCAGAATCCTGAACATGATTTTTGTGAGACAAAAAATTCTGAACCACAGTTTTTTCCCAGGGCAAGGAAACACTTGCCCATTGTGGGGAAATATGCCCTTTTCCCCACTGCAGTGCGATCTCAGACTTGGTATACATACATATATATATATATATATATATATATATATATATATATATATATATATATATATATATATATATATATAGTTAAGGGGGTGTAGCCCCCCCCACCAAGGTGGGTTTCAGCTGGTTCGGTGTGTATTGTATAGTTTTGGGCAAGTCTGTGGTTCAGGATTTTAACTTTCATTATAGTCATCTCATGAAAATAACATTTGGGATTCTAGTCTTTCGATATTTGAAAGTAGATCCCATAGTATATATGGGTGTCACTGATGTGAGATGTACCTCCCTGGACTGTATGAAGAGAGATGTGATGGAACTCTCAGAGTATGTGTCCAAGGCAGATAGGAGCCTAGCATTGAGCAGCATTCAATCTTCTCCAAAGATGATGCCACAATATGAGCAAAAGCTAATTGACTTCAATTATTGACTTATTTTTTGCTGAGATTTGAAAGAGTTCTAATATTTGTCAGCCTGAGAGAATATGGTCAACAGATGATGCTGCTTCACCAGGGATGGCCAGCATCTGTCTCCTCTAGGGTTTTGATTATTGGTGATGTCATTGACCAATCCGTAGTTTAATGTTTCAGAAATGCCAGGCAGATAATACTAACACTGAAGGTATTACTGATCAATACTAGGAATCCCAACAAGAAACTCCACTCCCTACAGGCCCTTCTCACCCTGGAGGGTATTGTCATCTGTGTAGTGACTGAGACATGGTTCAAAATGGAGGAGAGCATTCCAACAATGTAAGGCTTTAATGCCTCCCTCAAGTTTACACCAGCTATGGTGCAGGAGGGGAGAAAAAGTGGGGGTATCTCAGTCTTCATCCAGAAGAGACTCACATCAAAGCTAGTAAAGCAGCAGGATGCACTAGAGCTTCGTCATGTGCGAATAACCATCAGAAAGGTCCCGTATCACATATTAGCTAACTATAGATCTCCCTCTATGACTCAAGAAAGCAACAACACCTATTTACAGCAACTGGACTCACACAGAATTAAACCCAATACATTTTCTAGGTGATCTAAGCTATCCAGCTCGGTCTAGGACTAATGCTCGGTGACACATTTCCATGAATCGGAAACAACAGAGCACAGTTTTGCGAAAGTGCTTTTTCAGCAAAAAAGGCACTTTCGCGAAACTGTACTAAAAAAAAAAAAAAAAAAAAAAAAAACGAGGAAATGTCTCTCGCTGAGATTGTGGCACAGTGGGGATAAGGGAATATTCCCTTTTCCCTAATGTAGTGCGATCTCGGAATGAGAATATAAAAGTAGGGGGTGTCGGGGGCACAGCCCCCCACATGGGGGGTGCAGAGGGCTTGCCCCTCTGTGTAAACATGATTACTGTTTTTTTTTTAATCTTGTTAGGTGTTTCTTTTACTTGAGTTTCATGAAAGTGCTTTTTCACTTTCGCGAAACTGTGCTTGGCCATTTCCGATTTGTGGAAATGTGTCGTTGAACATTAGACCTAAATCCATCCAGCTATAGACTGGAAAACCTACACTGTCACTAGTTCAAAAGCATAGTGATTCCTAGACTCTGTCAATACAAATGGCCTGGAAAAGTAGTCAGAGTACCCACTAGGGGCCACATCTTGGATCTTGTCCTTATTAATATGGGGGCATCCTGCACCATCCTTTGCATATCTTCATCACTTGTTATGTCTGAGCATAAATCCATCTACCTTCAAATAAAATTAAAAACAAAGACCCCCCCGACTCCCAAATATGCAATAAAGTCTAGAAGATTTAGGATCTTTGCTTGTAAGTGTTTACATAAGTATTTTAATACCCCAAGTGGACTCCAAAGAATTTTTCCTCAGGTAGATA
Organism: Protopterus annectens; assembly: GCF_019279795.1. NCBI lineage: Eukaryota > Metazoa > Chordata > Ceratodontiformes > Protopteridae > Protopterus > Protopterus annectens. The sequence goes on along the minus strand of NC_056737.1, from coordinate 1,053,831,014 downwards.
GCAAATGTTGGAGATCTGATGTGGAAGAAATAGTTAATTGGGAACATGTTTTTTTAGAGTGTAATTAGTTGTCAGATTTTAAATATTCCCTGCAGACTACTCTATCAGAGTACTGGATGAGTAAATTGATATAAGTAATGGAATAATTTTTTGAGCAGCAATACAGAATTGGAATTATCTAGATATAATAAGACCTTGCTGAGTCTAATTATGGTGGCTGCCAAAAACAATTGCTAGAAAATGGGAATCAAAGTCTTAACCAACTGTACTTAGAAGTAGTGAATATAGTAACACAAATATAACAACAGTAAATGCAATCTCTAGAAAAGGGTATGAGTAAATTACATGCAAAAATGGGAGTTGTGGGAACAATACATGCAGAATAATGCCTTGGAAGAGGAATGAGGTTTAAAAGAGGGCAGGATTTCAATGAACTATGTAATGTTTGACTAACAATGACTGGATAGATCATAAGTGCTGTATAATGTTTGCAACTAAAAAGATGTCAATATGGTTTGTTTTCATTTATATAAATGTGATTGCCTATGTCATAAATGATAATTTAATAAAGATGTTTTTTGTTTAAAACATGAATTGTTTGGAACAATTCATGCAGAAAAATGGTTTGGAGGAGTAATGAGGCCTGTCAGGTGCCAGGATCTGCCACATAACATACACACTCACACTCAGGTCCCTCAACAACAGATACAAATATGACTCTGTCATTGTACATGTGGGTGTGAATGACTTGAGACATATCTCCCTGGACTACATGAAAAGAGACACGAGGGCTATTGGATTATGTAGTCCAAGCGGGTATGACCCTAGCCCTGAGCAGCATCCTACCATCACCCAGAATGATACTACAGTACAAACAGAAAATTATTGATTTCAACAATTGGCTAAGTTTATGGTGTCATTCTAAGGGGATCCAGTGTCTGTCTGCCTGGGATGACATGATTGACAGACTTTGATGCTTTGCCAGAGATGACCTGCATCTGTCACCCCTGGGCTTTCGGATCCTGGCCAAGGCTCTTGCCACCCCTATAGTTCCTTTTTAGGCGGTGTTCCAAAGACCAAATTACCAGCGTAACAGCTACAAACAAATGCAATCTGAGGGTCATGCTGCTCAATGCTAGAAGTCTAAATCTCAAAATTCACTCACTCAAAGCACTCCTTAAAATGGAGAACATTGACATTTGTGCTGTAACAGAGACCTGGGTCAAGGCAGCAGAAAGCAGCCCTGCACTACTAGGCTATAACTCATTCCACACCTTTCAACCCCAGAACTTGGACCGAAGCTCCAAAGGCAGTGGTGTTCCATATTCATAAAGGATGTGCACACCTCCAGACTGGTAGCCCAACATAACGTAACCAGAGATACTTCAGGTGCAGCTAACAATGGGTAAGACAGTGATTCAGGTCATAGCCTGCTATAGGTTCCCAACCATGTCCCAAGACTCACACTTCATGTTCCTAAGCACCCTGGAGAATATTAGGGTCCAACCTAACACTATCATACTGGGTGACTTCAACTACCCCTCCATTAACTGTGAAAAGTACTCATGTACCAATACACTTGCCCAACGTTTCATGGAATTCATTAATTCCAGTGCTCTGGACCAGCTAGTTCTTACCCCCAATAGAGGTAGCAACATCCTTGACCTGGTTATTACTGACATGGGCGACCATTGCTCTACACCAGTAGTCAACTCCTGCCTGGTTAGATCTGACCACAAACTAATCACCTTGGAAAACATCCCTCCACCCCCCCCACAAAGTAACCACCATGAAAAACTTCTCCAAAGCTAACTTTGGGCTCCTAAAAACAGAGGTGGCTAACTTCATAGCACCCGTACAAATGGAGAATAGTTGCATGACCACTGAATCACATACAAATGGAGAATAGTTGCATGACCACCGAATCATACACCAATGCACTGTACAAACACATACACAAATGCATGGATCTCGCCATTCCCAATAGAACCAAGAAACTCTCCTCCAAAAAAAGGAAGCCAATCTGGTGGTCCCCTACCATAAACAAACTCTACAACAGAAGGAGGAAACTGATGCGGAATAAGGTGAAGTCCCAAGACTGGAAAAACTCCCTTATCAACCTCAACAAAAAGTTGAGATCCCTCATCAAATCCTCTAAAGCTAGCTATGAAAGCAGAATTGCAGCAGATCGTAGAGAGAACCACAAGGCCATCTATAGTTATGTAAAGAATTTCCATGGCAATATCCAGATTTGCTCTGAGCTACTGCACAATGGTACCGCCTATGCCGAGCCAACAGTATACTGGCCGACAGATTCAGTGCCAACTTTACCCCCCCCAAGGACCAATCACAATACCAGTAGATTGCCAGGCACCCAGTATTACTGCTGCACAGGTTAAAACAGCACTGTCCAAGGTGAAGAATACAGCTTCTATGGGACCTGAGCATATCCCCGGCTGTGTTCTACATGACCTACAGAATGAACTGGTACCTCACCTGTGTGCCCTGTTCAGTCATAGCCTCACCTCAGGCTTTGTCCCTACCGAATGGCACACTGCCACAGTCATCCCTCTCCACAAGGAAGGAGCAACTACAGACCCTAGGAACTATCACCCCATTAGCCTGACAAGTCTGATATGCAAAGCTATGGAATGCATCATCATGGACCTAATAAACAAGGATATAGGGAATATCCAAACTCTGGATCCCACACAGTTTGGTTTTGTGAAGGGTAGATCATGCCTGCTCAACTTGGTCAACTTCTTTGAGTCAGTCACCAGAGTTGTGGATGAAGGCAAGGTGGTTCATACAGCCTACCTTGATCTGGCCAAGGCCTTTGAGACCATTCCCTACTCAGGAATCATAGAAAAACCTCACTAAGCTAGGCATCAACCCCTATATCACTAGGTAGGTTACAAACTGGCTCACAGATAGAACCCACATTGTGAAAGTAGCTGACTCCAAGTCAGATTGCCAACCAGTCACAAGTGGAGTCCCACAGGATTCAGTCCTGGGTACTCTCCTGTTTGGTATCTACTTGTCTGAAGTCCAGGCCAACATGAAGGGACTCTGGCTTTCAAAGTTCGCAGACGACTGCAAGTTGGGAGCTATTATTAACTCCGCAAGTGATGTTGACATTCTACAGAAAGGCATCACTGAGACCAACGACTGGTGTCAGAACCATGGCCTTAAGCTCAATGCCAAAAATGTGTCATCATCCCCTTTGGGAAAAACCCGGTTCCCATGAATTACCACATCAATGGTAGTCCACTGAACACAGAAGGTGTTATAAGAGATCTGTGAACACAGGTTGACAGCAACCTCTCTTTTGACCACCACATTGCCACTGTGGTCAGAAAGTTCTTCTATGTGGTATATCTCAATACTAAGGGTTCTGCATCCAGGAAGAAAGAAGTCACTTTCTCCCTCTACTCTTCCCTCATTAGGCCAATCATCGAGTACAATGCCCCATTTGGCATGTACCTCACTAGACACCTGCAACAATGGGAGAGGCCACAAAATTACCTCACAAAGAGGATCCTAGGCCTTAAACATTTGTCCTATATGGACAGACTCAGAAAACTCCAACTATTCTCTGTCTCATATCGCCTACTTAGAGGCGATATCTGCTTGACTTACAAAGCTATGTCTGACCCAGCTCTGTTAGAAATGCTACATCTAAAGAAATCCCAATCCCTCCACACCACACACTACAGAGACCTCAACCTCATTACCACAATCAACAGAACATGTTGTAGAGACAGGTTCATAACCCAGTGACTGTCCATGCCATGGAATAGACTTCCCATACATATCAAGCAGAGCACCTCACTGGCCCTGTTCAAGAGAAATCTTGATGAGTGGATGGGAAATAGAAAATTCACCCCAGAGATCACTCCAGTGGCTCTACTCGACAGAGGCACTGGGAACTAAGGTCAGGTGGCACAATGCCAGGGTAATCCTATGGGCTAGGCTTGTAAAGGCTCCAGGGCCATTAGCCTAGTACACACCTATGAACCTATGAACCTAAGAGAAGGCAGTCACTGAATAATTTATATAATGCTGCTTATATGATGTGATATATAAAAAGGTGTGTGATGTATAATGCTTGTAAATGGAAACTTGTTAATATGATTTGACTGCTTTTTTGTAAATGTAAGTTTGCTTATGTCACAAATGATAATTCAATAAAGGTGTTAAAAAAGGAAACCAGAGACCCCTTCTAGACCCCTTCCACCCAAGGAACTTTTAGAAATTTCTCTAAGACAAGCTACCTACTCCTAAGTGATACATTGCCAAGCTTGAAATCCCCATGAAACTCAATAATCTCCATTGAATATGTGGAAACATACACTACCACACTATACCAGCAAATACACAGGTGTATATATGCAACTGTACCCTGTAGAAGCAAGTGCTGGGCAAACCCTAAAAAAAAAAAAAAAAAAAAAAAAAACATGATAGAAGTATAATATCAATGAGCGTTACAATAAAGAGAACCTTGACCAAACATAAGAAGAGTAATTACCAGAATGATACAGCCCTTGTCACTGAAATAAACAATGCAGGAGTTTAATAGAATCCACTAAAGCCAAGTTTGAGGCTAAAATAGCCACCTCCACCAAAGACAATCACAAGGCCTTTTTGGGTATGTTTGTGATCTCAGTAGCATAATGCAGACGTGCTGTGAACTGATTGTGAACAATGTTACCTACACTGAGACTGATGATATACTGAACCTGTTGGCCAATAAATTCAGCTCAGACTTTACCCTTTTCTCCTTTTATCCCACAAGATATACCTGAAACTGACTTGTTTCCAACTATCACACAAGACCAAGTCTAAAAAGTGCTATCAAAAGCTAAAAATGCTGCACCTATCAGTCCTGACAATATCCTTGGATGAATCCTTAATAGCATGATGCACGAGTTTGACACCCCCCAATAACACTGTTCAACCTCAGCCTCCATACAGGTTTTGTACCTAGTGAATGGAGAACAGATATACCTCAGGATTTAATAACATCTATATCCATGTACATGGCCACTGTCTGTCCTCAGGCCTGTGCCATGCATATTAATGATGCTGCACTGCTGAGTGAGAGTATAGGAATGGGGATATTGAACAGGTGTAGGGAGAAGTGTAGAGGCTACTCGTGGTTGTGGATGCATACAGGGTGAGGGTCCCTGTACTGCTCCCCACTACTGTTAAAATGCTGTGAATTGGTTCAAATGTGTAATATTTTATTTTATTGTTTTTTTCCTTTTTTGTATGTTTGCACGGCATGGGGCTGAGCACAGCAATGCCAAGCTGTGCTCACATATAGACAGTTGACACCTGCCAGACATCTAAAAATAGAAACCGGATGTCATTAATTATCATAATTCTGTATTTTTCTTATTTTAATTGTTTTTCTTTTTTTTCCTGTTTTTTTTTTAAATTGCTGTCTGCGCTGCTCGGCTTGGAGTGCCATAGAGCCGAGCAGCGCTCATACATACATAGATGACAGTTGCTAGACATATAAAAATAGAAACCAGATGTAATTAATTAATAATGTCTGGGTCTATTTAAGTGAGTTTGCATGGCATGCCTCAGTGCTTAGCAATGCTAGCAAGTAACCCAGTACTATATGTGAAGGTATACTAGTTTTCATAATATCCAATTAGTTAAGTGGGTAGAGATACAGCCTAATGCTTAGCAGGTCCTGGGTTCAAGTCCTTAGCAGTGATAAGATGTCTGTAATTTAATTTATGTATGTTTAATTTTAAAAATAAATTTGTGAAATATGGCACTGCTGCACTGTGCTGAACACGGCTTAAACATGCTAATGGCTACTTCTGTTTGCTCAGTGTTACGCTTAGCTAAAACCCTGGTCATGCGAGTTTTCACCCTGTTTAGCTCTGCTTAGCTGGTTTGCATGCTACTACGTGACATGGCACTTTTTTGAATGTTGCTCAGTGACATGTAAGGGTGGGGAAACAGCCTATATTAGGTGCAATAGGTGGGAATTCAGCAACAGTCTTTGGTGTCTAATCAACTGGTGATATGGCAGGTGGTGCTGGTGAAGGTGCACGCTTTTGGGTGCAGAGATGTGTGTTCAGGAGTCCAGGCCCTTTGTTGGGCTCCTGGTAAAAAATCATAAACACAGGATGCTGCAGGGTGGTTTCCAGGGCTTGGAGTGTAAGACAGAGGCCTGGGAATGGTTGGCCAGACAACTCAGCAGTGTTTCTAGTATCCCCTGCACAGGGGAGCAGTGTTGTCGCCATTATGATGACTTGAAGAGGAGAAAGAGAGGGACCTTGGACACCTGGATCCAAGAAGCCAGATCTGGGAATGCCTCACAAATATGTAACTATGTTTTCCACTGTTTTACCAATATACAAGCTGAATGTCTGCAAAACTGGTATGCATAATGGTGTGCTTCTCTCCCAATAGCTGGAGCTGAGAGGGCTTGCAATGTTGAGTCCCATGTCAGGCACTTGGCCAGGTTGCACTGTGAGTGTGGTATGTACGGATTTATTATGCTAACTGTAGTGCAATAAGCAAGAAAGAGTAAAGCATTTACTGTAATAAAGTATACACAATAAACTGTAGTGCAATAAATGGGCAATAGAACTGTAGTGCAATAAATGGGCAATTAGAGCTGTAGTGCAATAAATGAATAATAACAACTGTACTGCAATAAACAATGCAATAACAGTAAGCAGAATGGTATACAGCAGGATTGTGTTGTCATAACCGTTGCAGTAGAGCTGTATGCATTGTTTGTCTATGGTAAGGTTGCTGTTGTCAAGTGTAACACTGTAATAGCTGTAGAATGCAAAACTAATGGCCTGCAGACTGTATTGTTTAACTCATAGTATGGCCCAAGGCTGTCTCCAGGCCAATATCAGTCACATAGTGCTCTCTGTTTCTTCTACTTCAGGTAATAAAGGTATATGGGTGAGGTAGCCCACTTTATGGGCAGATATTGTGTGGAATTCACAGACATTTATTAGCAATACCAATAAAGTGTTAAGCAGCATTGTTGATTCCTAAATACATCTGCCTACATATTCCCAGAATGGCTGTATTTCTTGCATTTCTGTACTAAGCTGCCACAGTGAGCATTACATTTTTTTGCAGATGTCCCCTGCAGTCACAGCTATTGGGTTCTATTCCCATGCCTGCCAACTAAGGCATGATGGATGTCTAGTCTATGTACAGTACACAAACATGCCTCTCAAATGTCACAATTTCTCATAATGTAATTAAAACTGCCTAATCATTCTGTCACAGGATTACCAGACAAATGATTACATGGAATGCAATGTATTACCAAATCCATTTACAGAACACCTTGGTAGTTATAGAAGTCCACATTATGTGAAAGTGTTCTGTGTAGTTGGGTACCTGCATTTGTCATTGCTCGGCCCATACTGACAGATGGTAACAGCTTGAGAGGTATGTACGTGCTACATCAGCTATAGGAAAACTGTAGTCACTGTACTCAAAACTGGCACTACATGTCTGTAGAGTATTTATTATCAGTGTTTTCAGGGATATAGTCTGCATTGTCAGTAATAGAGTGTTTCTGTCTCTCTTGCCCCACTTCTTGTCTTCATTTATTTATTATTGTTGTTTATTATTATGATTTAATATTAACATATTTTGTTAAAATATATTTTTGCAAAATGTGATGCATTATTGTTATGTGTTATTATGATTCAATATTAATGTATTTTGTTTTGTTGGCCTTATGCTTTAATTCTTACTGACATGCTAACATACTGACTGTTATGTTACTTAATGTTGTGTTACACATAATATGCATTAATATGTATTTGGATTAACTAAAATGATATTCCATTCTGTTAATACTAACAATGGTTTGGTTATTACTAACCTTAAGTTATTGCTATACCTCATTTACCACAGCACGTCAAGGTAGACTAGTTCTGATTGATCTGCCTACCTTGCATCAATGGGCCATGGCACCAGGTCCCAGCACATCTGGGACCCAGACCGGTGGTGCCCCCCCTCTGCTGCCACTGTACTACCTGCAGTGTCGGGTAGTACCATCCCATGGGTTGGGGAATGGCCCTTCTCTGGGAATGGTGGTGGAGGGGGAGTTGTCATCTGGGATGAGTTGCTGGTCTTGTTGCGCAGGATAGTCTACCATGGGTTTGACCACTGCCTGTACTAGATTGAGGGCATGCTGGCCAACCTGGTGGGGCAGACTTGCCCCAGTGCCCAGCCTCCAGCACTGCCACCCCTGGGGCAGTGAAGGAACAGTGCTGACAGTCCGATGAGTTGTTTAATTGTAGGTTTGTTCTACTTTTAATTATTAAAGAATTTTTATTAGTATGGATCAGTGTTTAAACATACTTTTATGTATATGTATTTTTATACACATGCTTTTTACATGTATTTTTCATGTATAAGTATTTTTATGAATTGTGCTTTCATAATAATGGATGAAGTTAACCAGTTTAAATGTGACCATTTTTTACAAAAAGCTTCTATTGAATGTAGGATGTTCCTTTAAGATGAATATGGTCGAGTTAACTCATTTAGAGTATAAAAGACACATAGTAGACAGTTTGCATTTGTATCTGAAGAAGCAGAAGTTATCTGTGAAAGCGCTAATACATCTGTTGTTGAATAAAGAACTTTAATACTGGAACTACCTGACATTTTTATTGGACCACGAGGGTTTTTACATTTATTTGTAGTTTTACCTTTGGTGGACTAAAGCTTCTAGTAAGGATGGTGGTGTGTTTTTTTTTATTGGATATTTCATTGTTTCTACCTTCCTGAAAGAAGCTATGGCAGAGGAAATAGAAGAAATCATTGAATTGGACTATGTACCAGATAACATACATTCTAGTAAGGTGAATAAGTTAGATAAACTGCTACATGCTACTAATAATATGGGTAACCCACTGCTTAGCGTTTATGACAATGAAAAAGACTGTGACAGTTTGAGTATTGACATTATTACATTTAAAGCTAAGCTACATGCAATGGAGAGCAATTTGTTTAAATTAAAAGGGCATCAGTATCAAGTGTTTCACATGGAAATTTGTGTGAAAGAAGGGATTGTACCCCATGGGTTATGCATCTTAAAGATGCCTGCACAAGGCTGTAATGACCCTTGACTACTTGCAGAATGGCAGTCTATAAGCTTAGAGACAGGTATTAAGTACATGGAAGCTTTGATTAAGCATTAAAAACGTGAAGCAGATAGTTTATCAGCACTAGTAAAACAGCAGTATGAAGAACTAGTAGAACAATTTGATTCTGAATACACTGACAAATGCATAAATTAATTAATAGACTCTCTGGCAGTTTATGAACGGAAACTGTGTAAGATTAAACAAAAGAAAATTATAAGAGACCGTGGAGACTTTAATTCAGGCAATGTTTTCACCTGGCTGCATAATGAGAGTAATATCTTTAAAGAACCAGATAGACAGATGAATGGCAACATGATTTACAGTGTTTCAATCAATAGTACATCTCAAAATGTGGAAGGGTGTGTCATTCTATCTAGCAGCATGGATGTTCAACAGTTGGAAGCTGTTAATAGTCTAAGTGGAGAAACAACACCAACGACAAGAGCTGCAGAGCAGATTGTTAGAAGGAAAACTTTTCAGACAGTAGCACAAATACACAGAGTGGAAGGAAACCAAGGGAGTGCAACTACTTCAACTAACAAACCACAAGAGATTGTTGAATATGGGAGAAAGCAACAAAGTGCACCAACTGTTTTTAACACCAAACTGTTTTTTCCCCTCCCCATCAAGGAAGCAGGAGAGTTGAGGAAGAGAATGAGGTCAAGAAGCAGAAGTCGAGTGAAACGGAAACTAGAGGAAGCAACAGGAATGCCAACAATCAAAAAGGCCTGGGGAATCCAGAGGAAGTAGTGATATGGAACCTGTCATCCTATAGACTTACAACAGATGAAGTCAGTGTTTTAAGAAAATGACTATCTTTCATTCCAAGTCAGAATGTGGATTTTACTGAGGTAAGTTTTGATTTAAAACTATTCACTAAAAATCTGACTTTGAAATTGAATTATAAATGTAATGAAACTGCTGATAATTTAAAAGTGTTTAGAAAACCGAGTACATATGCACCAATGCTTAACCGAGTGACTAATCCTTTTGAGAGATTATGTATTAATGATATACACAAAATTAATGAGAATGTTAGAACTACTAATTATAAGAAATACAATTTAACAAAGAATGAATACCTAGCACTTAAAAATCTAGAAGCTAACCACGGTATAATAATAAGACCAGCTGACAAAGGAGGTCCGTTAGTAATTATGACATGGAACAATATCAAAATGATATGAAAATAATGACAGATTCTCATTTTTATTCTGCTATAAATAACGTTAGGGTTCAAAGTGTTATAAGACATATTAATATAACCTATACGGACCTCCTTAGAAATGGTAGGATTGATAAGGATTTCTATGACTATTTAACAGTACAGCATCCTTTATTACCTGTGTTCAGGGGTTACCCAAACTTCACAAAGACCCCTATATCCATCATTAAGACCTATAGTGGCTGGACAAGGATGGTCAACAGAACCAGCCTGTATATATATAGAGAGAGAAAACTCCACCCATTTTTGAATAACATAGTACACATTCTAAAAGACACAAAGCATTTCTTGAATGATTTGTTTGACTTTTGTGATAATTATAGGAACTGTAATAATGTATATTTAGTTGCTATGGATATTACATAATTGTTTACGATGATTTCTAATGATGAAGGAACAAGGAATATAAAAATGTTTTGTAAGTCTTATATGGAATTTAATGATGAGAGTACGGAAATCATTATTACATTGTTGAAGACGGTTTTAGAGAACAACATATTTATGTTTAATGAGACTATCTATTGGCAGAAGCATGGCGTAGCTATGGGCATATCCTGTGCCAATAGCTATGCCAATGCAGTTCTAGCCATCTGGAAAGATGAGTTTATATTAAGAGGCCCTTATAGACAACATATTTTGTATTATTGTAGGTTTCTAGAGGACTTTTTTTGTTATGGGGAGGAACACAGGCACGATTTGAAGATTTTTTTTGACTATATTAATAACGCCACTGAATATTTTAAATTTTCAGTGGATATATCAACAGAGGGAGTCCATTTTTTGGAGGTTAACATTACGAAAGATACAAAAGGAATGATATAGACAAATTTATATAAGAAAGAATGTCACTGTGACAGTTTTGTTCACAGTACAAGTATGCATCCCCCACATATATTTAAAAGTGTAGCACACAGTCAGTTAATTAGGGCATCTAGACTTAATGTTAGAACAGAGGATTTTGAGCAACAAGTTGAACAGATTAGTCAACAGTTTGTATAAAGGGGTTATGACAAGGATGAAATTGGAAGAACTAGAGACATGGTAGCTGGAATGAGGGAAGGTATAGCTAAACCTTATTTTTCCAAAAAGAACAATACGTCAAGACAACAAATATGTAAAAAGAAGGAGAGAAATAAAATCAGGTTTCCCTTATTTTACTCTAATGACATTAGACTATATAAAAATATAATAGAGAAACATTGAGAAATTTTGATGACAGATAAAGAAATTAGCAGTGGTAGTGTTGTTGCCTCACAGCAAGAGGTTCGATTCTTGGCTGGAGTGCGGGGAGTGCCTTTTGTGATAATTATAGGAACTGTAATAATGTATATTTAGTCGCTATGGATATTACATAATTGTTTACGATGATTTCTAATGATGAAGGAACAAGGAATATAACAATGTTTTGTAAGTCTTATATGGAATTTAATGATGAGAGTACGGAAATCATTATTACATTGTTGGAGACGGTTTTAGAGAACAACATATTTATGTTTAATGAGACTATCTATTGGCAGAAGCTTGGCGTAGCTATGGGCATATCCTGTGCCAATAGCTACGCCAATGCAGTTCTAGCCCTCTGGAAAGATGAGTTTATATTAAGAGGCCCTTATAGACAACATATTTTGTATTATTGTAGGTTTCTAGAGGACTTTTTTTGTTATGGGGAGGAACACAGGCACGATTTGAAGATTTTTTTTGACTATATTAATAACGCCACTGAATATTTTAAATTTTCAGTGGATATATCAACAGAGGGAGTCCATTTTTTGGAGGTTAACATTACGAAAGATACAAAAGGAATGATATAGACAAATTTATATAAGAAAGAATGTCACTGTGACAGTTTTGTTCACAGTACAAGTATGCATCCCCCACATATATTTAAAAGCGTAGCACACAGTCAGTTAATTAGGGCATCTAGACTTAATGTTAGAACAGAGGATTTTGAGCAACAAGTTGAACAGATTAGTCAACAGTTTGTATAAAGGGGTTATGACAAGGATGAAATTGGAAGAACTAGAGACATGGTAGCTGGAATGAGGGAAGGTATAGCTAAACCTTATTTTTCCAAAAAGAACAATACGTCAAGACAACAAATATGTAAAAAGAAGGAGAGAAATAAAATCAGGTTTCCCTTATTTTACTCTAATGACATTAGACTATATAAAAATATAATAGAGAAACATTGAGAAATTTTGATGACAGATAAAGAAATTAGCAGTGGTAGTATTGTTGCCTCACAGCAAGAGGTTCGATTCTTGGCTGGAGTGCGGGGAGTGCCTTTTGTGATAATTATAGGAACTGTAATAATGTATATTTAGTCGCTATGGATTTACATAATTGTTTACGATGATTTCTAATGATGAAGGAACAAGGAATATAACAATGTTTTGTAAGTCTTATATGGAATTTAATGATGAGAGTACGGAAATCATTATTACATTGTTGGAGACGGTTTTAGAGAACAACATATTTATGTTTAATGAGACTATCTATTGGCAGAAGCTTGGCGTAGCTATGGGCATATCCTGTGCCAATAGCTATGCCAATGCAGTTCTAGCCCTCTGGAAAGATGAGTTTATATTAAGAGGCCCTTATAGACAACATATTTTGTATTATTGTAGGTTTCTAGAGGACTTTTTTTATTATGGGGAGGAACACAGGCACGATTTGAAGATTTTTTTTGACTATATTAATAACGCCACTGAATATTTTAAATTTTCAGTGGATATATCAACAGAGGGAGTCCATTTTTTGGAGGTTAACATTACGAAAGATACAAAAGGAATGATATAGACAAATTTATATAAGAAAGAATGTCACTGTGACAGTTTTGTTCACAGTACAAGTATGCATCCCCCACATATATTTAAAAGCGTAGCACACAGTCAGTTAATTAGGGCATCTAGACTTAATGTTAGAACAGAGGATTTTGAGCAACAAGTTGAACAGATTAGTCAACAGTTTGTATAAAGGGGTTATGACAAGGATGAAATTGGAAGAACTAGAGACATGGTAGCTGGAATGAGGGAAGGTATAGCTAAACCTTATTTTTCCAAAAAGAACAATACGTCAAGACAACAAATATGTAAAAAGAAGGAGAGAAATAAAATCAGGTTTCCCTTATTTTACTCTAATGACATTAGACTATATAAAAATATAATAGAGAAACATTGGGAAATTTTGATGACAGATAAAGAAATTAGCAGTGGTAGTGTTGTTGCCTCACAGCAAGAGGTTTGATTCTCGGCTGGAGTGCGGGGAGTGCCTTCTGTGTGGAGTCTGCATGTCCTCCCTGTGGTTGGGTGGGTGTTTGAAAGACATGTGTAAATGGGTGTGCCTTCGTTGAAAGTTGAACGTCGAGCTGGCACCTCGGCTTTCATCAAAATCTACTGCCAATCATTAGCGGACCGGAGCTCCGCTGTGGCGACCCCTAACCGGGAAAAGCCGAAAGACAACAACAACTGGAACCTAGACCAAGTTTTGTACATAAAAACATGCATTCACTGAAGAGAAGACATTGTTATTTTAAAAATGAGAATGTGAGAAAGAAGGAAAGACAGACTTATCCATGCGGACAATGTTCTATGTGTAAACATATTAGTAGTAATAATAAGTTTTTACATCCAGACACGGGTAGAGAATATGCTTTTAATATCTTAGCTACATGTGCTTCAGAGCATATTATTTACTTAGTTCAGTGCACAGTATGTTCTTGTTTTTATGTGGGGAAAACGGATAGAGCCTTTAGAGATTGCATAAGAGAACACATGTACCAGATACAAAAAAGAAGCGATGTTAGTGCACTATCCAAGCACATTAAGGCTAATGATAATACACATAGTTTTATATTTTTAGTTATAGGTAAAATATATGACAGCATTAGGATGAGAGACATTAGAAATAAGACAGAACAACTTGAGGCAAAATGGATCATAAGGCTGAAAGCAGATTCAGGACATGGATTAAATGACAGGATACCAATAAGACCAAAACTTAAAGCGAGACCGTTGAATAAATGAAATGTTTAGTTGTTTAATTGTAGGTTTGTTCTGCTTTTAATTATTAAAGAATTTTTATTAGTATGGATCAGTGTTTGAGCATACTTTTATGTATATGTATTTTTATACACATGCTTTTTACATGTATTTTTCATGTATAAGTATTTTTATGAATTGTGCTTTCATAATAATGGATGAAGTTAACCAGTTTAAATGTGACAATTTTTTACAAAAAGCTTCTATTGAATGTAGGATATTCCTTTAAGATGAATATGGTCTAATTAACTAATTTAGAGTATAAAAGACACATAGTAGACAGTTTGCATTTGTATCTGAAGAAGCAGAAGTTATCTGTGAACGTGCTTATACATCTGTTGTTGAATAAAGAACTTTAACACTGGAACTACCTGTCATTTTTTGGACCACGAGTGTTTTTACATTTATTAAAAAGATATGGTGAAAGGGGGCAACCCTGCCTAGTTCCATTAGTGATTTTAATAGGGTGGGACATTGTTTTATTAATATATAGGGAGGCAGCAGCAGCATTATTATAGAGCATTTTTATAATGTTAATAATATATTCAGGAAAGTTGAAATATTGCATAGTTAAATATAGAAAATTTAAGTCCACATTGTCGAAGGCTTTAGTTGCGTCTAGCATGAGTGAGTATCTCAGTTGGTTGTCATTTTTAGAAATAACATTGTTGTGTCTAAAGTGAGGGTTTTGTCACAAAGTTGGCTTTGTTTCATGAAGCCTAATTGTTTGGGGGAAATAACTGAAGCCAAGACTTTCTGCATTCTACTTGCTAGAATAGATGTCAGAATTTTAATATCTATATTAATGAGAGAACTTGGTCTGTAGCTAAGAAGATTATGCTTGTTGGAATTAGGTTTCAAGATGAGGATTGTTTTAGAGTTGTTCATATATTTATCAGTAATCCCCTTAAGGATGATGTAGTTGTACAGGTTAAGAAGAATTCTGATAAGTTGGTCATTGAGAGTTTGGTAAAATTCACCTGTAAATCCATCTGGGGCTGGTGCCTTGCTGGGTTTGAACTTTTTAATAGCTAACTTTATTTCATTCAGTGAGATGGGACTAGCTAATAGGATTGGTTGTGTGCTACTTAGTTTGGGAAAGGATAACTTATCTAGGACTTCTTTATAGACGTCATAATGAGTTTGATTTTTGGGGTTATATATTTCACAAAAAATATCTATCAATGAGTTAATAATGTCAGAGTTACTTTATAGGGTTTTCCCTTTGTAGTGTATTTATGATATATAATTTGGGCCATCTTTTATGTTTATTAGTTTAGCCAGTGTTCTGGAGGGGGTTTGTGCCCATTCCGAATATCTATGAAGAAGTCTTAGTTTGTCTAATGATTGGTTTTGTTGACGAAAGGAGTATATTTTTTTTGGGTCTCGTGAAGTTTACTTTCTAGGTCTAGAGAATATTTATTTTGGAGTTGTAAAGCAATCTTTGTGTGCTCATTGGTGAGATCAGTGATATATATTTGTTCCTTCTTTATATAAAAGGATGCCTTTTGAATGTATCCCTCTGATAACAGCCTTGGCAACAGCCTATTGAACATCAAAGGGGATTGAACACATGGAGGATTCAAGTTCAAACTGTTTAAGATATTGGTTAATTTCATTTGTAACATCATCTTTTTTAAGGATATTAGTATTTAACGTCCAGGTGGAACTGCTGCCACAGCCCTTATGGTGTTGTGCTGGGTTGATATTCAGAGATACATTAGAGTGGTCTGAGATAGATCTTGCTTCAAGGGCAAAGTTATTAATTTTATTTGAAAAGACATCCGAAATCTAGACCAGACTTTATGAGATGCCGAGAGGTAAATGTACTTGTTGGCTGCTCTATCATGATCAAATATTTGGAATGGGTCAATTAAAATTGAAGTTATTTATCAGGTCATGAATAGATGCAGTTAGTTGGGGGGGTTATTTCCTGTTTTTATTTGAGCTATCATTCGAGAGGTCAATAAGTGCATTCCAGTCGCCTCTTATAATAAAGAAATGATTGGTATATTGTAGTAATAAATTGTGAATTTCATAAACAAATAAATGTTGGTTTGTACATGGGCTATATGTTTAGAAATAGTATACGGCAGGTAATTGGGGGTAAGAACAGGTAAACAGGCACCACCAGCCATTGGGGTCTGATTTAGTGGTTAAGATATCCCCAGGGAAGGTTTTTTTAATTAAGATGGGAGTGCCTTTTGATGAAAGGCTATTTCTAGCTGATATTATCTGTCTGATCCAGTTTCTTTTCCTATCATTGTCCCATTGGTCATTTGTCAGGTGTGTCTCTTGTAAATAGAAAATGTTAGATTTGTTTTGGTAAATTAGGTGCATAATCATTTTTTTTTATTTTCATAAAGACCATTTATATTCCAAGAGTAAATTTTAATTATTGTGTTTTAGGATTTAAGTGTAAAATAGAAATGTTTGAGTTATTTGGAGAAAGTGAATTGTTGAGACTTGTCATGATACTAATTCTAGTGTTAGTTGATGTTCTATTAAGTGATTAAGTGAAGAAGTTAATTTGAGTAACATGGCATCCATGAATTCTACCATAATCCTAGTGCCTAACCACAAATCTCCCTGAAATGATCTTATACAATATATATAGGAATGTACATTACATGTTCCAAGACTATTTTGCGTGCGTAAAATAGCATTATAAAGTAGCAGGGAGAAAAGCATAAAAATCCAGATATTCCAAGTGTTGGCAAGCATCAGACTACCCACCCTCTTACCGCTCCACGAAGGTTTAGTTTAACCTAAGATTGAGCAATACAAAAGGTATCATAGCTCTGAATATTATAAGTTGGAAATTTTTCATTTATATCTACAAACATACACTAGTCAGGTATTTACATTGACCTGGTCAGAAGTTTAAGGCAGTCGTCTATAGCGCAGGATACCTGTACATTAGTTCCTTAACACTAAAACCTGACCAGGGTGTGACTAGTTAATGTACTTGCCCTACTTGTAAGGGACAGGAATAAGGAACAAGGAATAATTAACCTACTCAGGCATTAGAGTATGCTTCTTTATGCTTATGAACATGCCGGGTAAGATATCTGCCTATCTAGTCTATTACAATATCCTTCTTAAATATAATCAGTACAGAGTTTTCCTCCTTCCAACAAATTGAATATTAGAGATGAGTGGTGAGGGTATCACTGGTTTGTAGTTATAATATGTTAAGCCAAAGGAAGAAAGCACCATCAAAGGAGAACATATAACATTTGCATCATTTTATAACATATCGCCTATGTAAAAAGGAAGAGCAACATGCTTAATATTTAAAACATTTAAGCAAAACATTACATTAGATTGCTCCTAAAGCATCTTATATTAAGGAAAAATACAACCATAAAAAACAATCCAGTGCAGTAAACAATGAGATCAAGCATGGGTGTAAGTGTGTGTGCATGTAAGACTGCAAGTGTGTCAGCTCACAATATATAGACGTCCATTGATTGCGCTAAGTATAGACAAAATAGGTACTGCCCTCCATTTGACTTACTTTAGACCATATTATTATCTTCTATAGTAAGGGAATTGCTTGAATAAATCATTAGTTGTGAATGCTGAGAAATGAGTGTATGTGAGGAAAGGAGGTAGTTGATGCAGTACGCCCTAGCAGAGTGATAAGCAGCTGCTGCACAATAAAATTGAAAGTACTTTTTTTTTTTTTTTTTTTTTCTTTTATTATGCTCCCCTCTAACCAGTTTTATATATCTGGAGCATTTAATTAGCACTAGAACAGTGTATAAGTGTGGGGGGGGGCATTAATAGATCTGTTTTTTACATATGTATAACTGCTTTGTGGAACACTGTACAAAAAGAGACACGTGCAAAATACTTTATAAACCACAGTACTTCCCTAAATGAGAGTCATAGGGTGCCTAATAACTTCAGAGATAGCTATTTTGGAATTAATAGCTTAATTCCGATTGAATCAGTGACCAACTCAATCCCAGTAATGTATTTCTTCATTTTTGATGACCTCCCGACCCCGTGACGTCATCCGTTGACATTCCCGCTGAATTCTGGGTAATGGAATGTTGCAACAGCTCTGAAAGCCCACAAAAAGGCTTGCAGTGTAAAGGCAAGGCCCCAGGAAAGCTTTGGGGGACTCCTACTACCAGGAATAAGCAGGCCTATGCACCTTTACCGCATCGGAGACAGGAAATATCATCTTGACCGCCAGGAAGCCAAAGAAACGCTTAGATGTACTCCATGTAATTAAATTTGTAGTTAGTGCCGATTTCTGACCAAAAAAAAGATGTTAGCTTGTCTTTGCATCAAGTTAAGGAAGCATTCAGATTGTTAGTTAAAAGGTATTGTGATTTAGTTTTTAAGTGCCATTTAGTGAGTTTTGACAGTTTAGTTACCTTTTGCTATTTATTTTGATCCATATTTACTTATTCTGACTGGAAACTTTATTTTAACAAGCTTTTTGGTTCCATATAAGTCAGAGCTTATTTTTGGAACTCATTGCTTAAAGTCTTTTAAAGATACCAAGGCAAAGAGCTTAATTGTTCATTGAAAGCTCTCAGAAATGCTTTTTTTGCTTCATCTACGGTTTGCATTAGATATTTCTGGTCATTGTGGTAGAATGAAAGAGTAGCTGGATACCTCATTTGGAAATGAGTTTGCTTTTTAATTAGATACGCACAGAAAGGAACCAAAGCTTGCCTTTGAATCTTAATGGGCTGTGACATGTCCTAAGAAACTGTAATTTTATGCCCTCTCCATGAAATAGTGCCTTTCTTTTTTGGAGCCATAAGACTTGTATTTGTATGAGCAGCATTTAGCAACCTGGCATATATTTGTCTAGGAATAGCTTCTTCTTGTGTTCTGCGTAATGCTCTGTGAGCCCTTTCAATTACGTCTTTAGTGAATGTTTTGTTCTCAGTGATTGCCTCAAAGATCTCTGTTAATATGGCCGGTATCTGAGCTTGGTCAAACTTTTCTGGGATGCCACGTATTATAATGTTATTCCTTCTACTACGTGCTTCTAAGGCTATTATTTTTTGCTGCAATTCACAAATAATTTTGTCATTTGAATTGACTTTTACTTGTAGGTCTTTATTTCCTTCACGTTTTCTTCAGGTTTATTTTCAGTGAGGTTTAGTCTTCTGATTATTTGATCCGGATTAGATCCAAGTGACTTAAGCTTGTCTGAGAAGCTTTTTATGTCATCTTGAAGAGGTTGCAGGGCTGATTTGATGTCCTCCACTGTAATTGCAGGTTCCCCTTTAGTTCTGGAGGCTCCTTTGTTAGATCCCTGTAGTGTTTTTTTTAGTTTTCTGTCTCTTGGTTATTATTTCCTTTTCAGGGGAAACTATAGAAGAAAGTTTGGTCTTAGATGTTAAAGTTTCCATAGATTCTTGCTGAGTAGTCATCTTCGGCAAAATTTATTTTCATAATTAAATGAGACCGGTGCTGTATGATTAGAACACCTTTTCTTTTACTCTCCCTATTTCAGGATTCAGTTTTTGGAGACAGGCCTGTCACCATGCGGCTGCAGCTATACACAGTCAGAATCTGTAGTGATAAGCACAGGATAAATCCAGGTAAAAATGTTAAGTTCCAAAATGTTTTTTTTGAACGAAAAGTGGATGTTAATAAAACACTTAACATTGGACTTTTTGCTGCTGGTTCTGCTGACGTGGATTTTGTTTTACCTATTTCAGTTTGTTTTATTTTTCTGTTGCTTAAGTTCCAAAATGTTGTTGTTTACCTTTACTTTGTTTGTCAGTTGATCAGTATTTTCACTTTGATGTGAAGTTTGACGGCAGACGCGAGTTATATTAAGCGGATGAAATTTGATGTTGTAGGAGCAGCAGAAAGTGTGTGCTTAGTGCTTGGCAGCCATCTTGGTATCCAACACAGTAGAAGTGTTGCATATTGCTGGCCCTCACCTCAGGGGTGAGGGGAAAAGAAATGTGCTCACTGGCATGTGTTAGCAAGGCATCCAGGAGCTGGTGGAGTACCCTGGATGCTGATGCCTGTGAGACCCCCATCATGTCCTCAGTTGCTCTTTGGAAAGTGCCTGTAGCTAGTATCCTAAGGGCTACACATACCTTTGTTTCCACTGGGATGGTGTTAAATAAAAACAAATGATAACAACACAGGAGGCTCAGATGCAAAAGTTTACTAGTGTACACCAGGAGGCAAAAAAACCATACAAGTACAGAGTTTTGTCTGACATGATGCAGGAAATACACAATTTTATATAGTCTTACATTCAAGCTGTGCCCACCTTACTGACGTGGTTAGTCACAGGGCACCTACATCACTATGGTCTACAATATTCTATTCATAAGAAAAAGCTGATGTTATACATTTTAAAAGTTTTCCCATGGGAATAATACAGCCTTGCAAAGCACCTGGTTCGTTATAATGTCTTTCTGTAAATGTTACTCTTTCAAGGTCTCAGGCTTGCTTGAATACAATAGTTGGTTCAGTCTTCTTTGTTCTTCTTGCAACTTTACTTTAGCAGCTGTGTCTTATCTCTGATACATTCACAAGGTCAATTATCTCAGAGGAAGGAATAAGAATATTCAATGCTTTATACATTTAATTTTCCTGACCCAGCAGATAATCATTAGTGAAAAACATAAGCTTGCTGAGCTGGCTACTGCCAGGGTCAGAGTTCAAATACACTGCAGCTCCAAAGCTTCAAGCAATTGCATGTAAAATCATTCTTATTGCCATATTGTAAATAGAATAAAATGCATTATATACTATTTGCTTTTAAACTAGCACTTTATACATGTTCAAATACATATTTTTCTAACATTTTCCTCCCTTTTAATACTTTTTATTCTATTCAGAAACATAAACAATGTTATATCGTCTCCTAGCCTTCTCCTTTAAGGACTTTTAACTAGGCAAGTCATTTAGTTTATATTTCGGAAAAAGTTTCGTCTGGAATCAATAGTTCCAATTCAATGTCTTGGTACAAAGTTTCAGTTACAGATATATCAACAAAATCTTTGACTAATCTTTTTACACAGGGGATCCCACAACAGACACATGCTCCTAATAGGAGCAGACCAACACAAATAGCAATCAAAACATTCATTAGAATAGAACCCCACCCACCAAACAGACTCTGGAAAAAGTTTGTCAGTGGGTTTGGGCCTGGTTCAGTCATGGCCGATACCTGCTGTATTACCTCTAGGTGGTCATTAATCTCGTGTCGATTGTCTGGTATGTACGCACAGCATTCTTCTTTGATAAGCGCACAAGTACCACCTCTCGCCGCTAGGGTGAAGTCGAGAGCCATTCGATTTTGTAGCACAACAGTTCTCATTGCATTCAGTTCGTCAGTCACTAGTTCGAGAGCAGAAAAAGTTGCGTTACTCATTACTTCGAGAAGCTTCGACAGTTTTCTCAACTCCCAGATCGATTTGACTGCTCCATATGCTGGAAATATTCCAGCCCAGGATATAACACTGTCACTCAAGTCCATATGAGTCAATTTTTCTTTATCTTTCACGGAATGATGGTTCTTCCAACCAGCTTTGATTTTTCCCATTGGATTTACAGGTTTTCCGATTGGATCTTCAGGTTTTCGGGCTACATCTCTTACATTTTGTATCTTACCTAGAGGTAATTCTGCAGTATGCCTTATAGCTGGAACCAGATAACCCAAAAAACAACTGCCGGACCAATTCTCAGGTAGCCATTTGTATGCTTTTTTCCCACAAACAAAATAACAGTTTTCTACTTTGGTACTGATGCGGGTTAGTTCTGAATGAAACATTTTCTTGTCTATAACAGACAATTGTTTATGCAAGACAGGATTTCTCTGCACTTCACTTAATGTTGTTTTCATTAAGCTCAAATATGAATCATAATTTGCGTTACAAATAGTGCTTTTATCTTTAGTTTTAATATAGCATTTATAAGATATAGTTATGTTACAGTTACTCCAACCCACTTGGAGTGTGTCATTCTTATAAAAACATACAATTCCCCTCTGTGTAATAGGCAAATACAATGCAATTTTGTCCTGTGATCTTACAGAACCTGTATCAAAAAGTAAATTTTCCCAAGTCTGATTTATCCCCAAGGGGACAGCGGACATCAACAGTCCTCCATATGCTGTTGGTATGGCAGTACAAACCCAGCAATTTGAAATGTTCATAGTCTCTACATATACACGCTTCATAGCTAGGTATGTGTTAAAGTTTGGATGCCAGTCTATAGACGGTTCATCACATTTCTCCACTTTCACTTGTGTGGTTATATGTAGGAAGAACCACAACAAAAGGAAAGTCATCACAATCATAGTCAATAAATGCATAGTTAGCAAGATGATTAAACAATATCTTCGGGGTTGATCTGTATTTTTACTCATTTCGCTCTTGGCCATCCTGCCTTTGTTGTGTGTCAGTCACAAAATGTTTATCAAGTTGAAAATTCTTTACCGGTTTACAGTGGGTCAGGTGGACCCAGGACGACCTCTCAGCAACTTTGACTGCAGTAGGCGTCGCCAACAGTACCTGGTACGGTCCTTCCCACTTTGGACTCGCCCAATTCTTCCTCTTCGTGACCTTCAACCAAAACCAGGACCCTGGGGTCAGCACTGCTTCCAATGGTCTGGTCTGTCTTTTATCTGAAAAAGAGTTCAACTGCAAAACAGTTTGATTTGTTAACAGTTTCCTCATATAATTAGCTAATGAGCTGTCAGCCTCTAGCTCCGCAGGCATGAGAGCTTTCCACTGTGGCACATAATATGCCCTTCCAAATATCACTTCAAAGGGGGTCAAACCCTTTACATTTGGAACTGTTCTCATGCTCAGCAGTGCCAAAGGCAAACAGCAAATCCAATTCTTCTGTGTATCATCTATCAATTTTCTCAACTTGCTTTTTAAAATTCCATTGTATCTTTCCACCAGTCCTGCAGACTGTGGGTGGTAAGCACAATGATTCTTCAAGGAGATCCCAAAGAATCTCCCAAGTTGGTGAATCGTCTGATTCACAAAATGTGTTCCATTGTCACTATAGATTCTTTCCGCTATGCCAAATCTAGGAATTATTTCTTTTATTAGGGCCTTTGCCACTGTTGCTGCATCCGGATTTTTAGTTGGAAAAGCTTCTACCCATTTGGAAAACATGTCTATAATTATTAAGCAGTATTTTTTCCCTTCACATTTGTTCAGTTCTATGAAATCCATACAGATAGTATGGAACGGATATGGTGGTATAGGAAAACTCCCTTGCTTGGGTTTGAATGCTCCTTGTGCATGATGTTTGTTACAGATATGACATGCTGCACAAAATTTTTGTGTGAAGTTTGTGAATCCATATGTTTGGAATATTCGATTTACTAACTGTACCATCCCCCCTGTTGAGACGTGGCACTGCCCATGGCTCAACAAAGCTGCATATCTAAATAAATTAGACGGCAATATTGTTTTTTTCTCTTTGGAGATATACAGTCCATTTTCGAGGATTGCACCTCGTTTCTCCCATTTTTGTTTCTCAGCTTTTGTAGTTAATGTCTGCATCGTTTTTAACATTTCTAAATCTAAAATCTCAGAGGGTTGTAATTCCTCGGTTAAAAGTAAAGTTTCTGAGTCTGAGGCTGCTTGCTTCGCAGCTGCATCAGCTTTTGCATTTCCTTTTGAAATTGCATCCTGTTCTTTTGTATGAGCTAAACATTTACAAATAACTACTTTAGTAGGTAACTGAATGGAATCTAACAAGTTCAAAATAAGTTGCGCATGATTAATCGGTTTGCCAGTAGATGTCATCATTCCCCTATTTTTCCATTGCTGTGCGAAAACATGCACTGTAGAGAAAGCATACTGACTGTCAGTATATATGTTCACACATTTATCTTTCGCTAGAGTACAAGCCCGTGTTAAGGCTATCAGTTCTGCTGCTTGAGCAGACAGGTTATGCTGTAAGGGTTGGGCTTCTAAAATCTCTGTATCTGTGACTACTGCATACCCTAGTAGATTTTTCCCTATAGGACCCTTTCTGCACGAACCGTCCACATAAAATGTCACCTTGGCATCATCCAAGGGCATATCAGTGAGGTCTTGTCTGGGCAAAGTTATTTGCTCAATTTCCTGCAGGCAACTGTGCGGTGTGCCATCCACAGGAGTTGGAAGTAACGTTGATGGATTTAATGTTGTACAACGTTCAATTACCATATGAGGTTGGCTCAGCAGTATGGTCATACATGAAAGATGTCTAGCAGGAGATAGATATGCTATTTTCTCTTGCAGTAAAATTATCGCGACTGCATGAGGCACTCTCAATGTGAGAGGGTGGAACAACACCACTGAGGCCGAAGCCTGTACTGCCATTGCAGCTGCGACTACTGCTTGCACACAGTGAGGCAATGATCGTGCCACTGGATCTAACTGTGATGAATAGTAAGCTATGGGGCGTTGCTTATCCCCATGCTGTTGCGTCAAAACTGACGTCATGTATCCCTGTTTACAATCTACGGTCTGAAAAAAATCTTTTGTGGTAATTTGGAAGTCCTAAAACTAGTGATGAAGCTATCAATTGTTTTAGTCTGCAGAAAGCTGTTTCTGCTTTAGGTGTCCATTGTAATACATCTTGTGCTGCCATTGGTGTTTTATATATTAAATCAGCCAGTGGAGCAGATTCTAAAGCATAGTTTGATATCCAGCTTGACAAAATTAGTCGCTCCCAAGAAGGACATCATTTCCTTCTTGGTTGCTGGTTTGGGTGCCTGTAAAATCGCTGTTTTTCTGTCTTCGTCTAATATTCTACCTTCATTGGATATTACATATCCTAGGTATCTAACCTGTTTTCTCCAAAGTTGTAACTTACTTTTGTTTACTTTGTGTCCTTGTGCTGCTAAAAATTTCAATAATGCTATCGTATCTTCCCTGCATTGATGCTGGGTAGGGGCTGCTAGCAAGATGTCATCTACATAAAGTAGAATCTGACTACCTCCTGGTGGAGTAAACCCTGCCAGGTTGCTTGCCATTTCTTGTGCAAATATCGTTGGACTTTCACAATATCCCTGGTAGCCGAGTATAGGTATATCTTTTACCCTGAAATGTAAATGCAAACCAATACTGGCTATCAGGATGTATAGGTATTGAAAAGAAAGCATTGCTTATATCTACCACAGTAAAATATTTTTGTTGTGGTTTTAAATCATTCAACAAGGTGTGTGGGTCTGGCACCGTAGGTGCTCTGGGTATTATTGCATTGTTTACAGCTTGTAAATCCTGTACCATCCGCCATTCCCCGTTTGCTTTTTTAACAGGAAATAGAGGGGTGTTACATGGTGAATCAAGAGATTCTACCAGTACTCCTTCCTTGAGTAATGCTGCTATTATAGGCTTGATTCCTTGCTCTGCATCTTTCCTCAAGGGGTATTGTCTTTTTTGTGGTCTAAATGCTGATTTTGGTGTAATAGTTACTGGTCCTGCTGTTTGAATAAATCCTACATCTGATGTACCTGTTGACCAAAGAATATCTGGTATATCACACAAGGCTTTTTCTTCTTCTTCTAATAAGAACTCTAATCAGCTGTCTTCACTAGTTTGTAAGTGTACAGCTGGATGTGTCTGTGTTAGCCAATTCAATTTCTGTTTTTGTATTCCCTGTTCTGATAATTCTAAATCAGTTTGTTTTTCCCATCTTGTTACTTTTTCTCCTAAGTCTGCCCATCTCACATCCTTATTCTTTGTCAAGCTGACGTGGTAGTCTATTAGATTTGTACAGTGTCATGAATTCCTGAGGTAGTGAACAGCTTACCACACTGTTTCCCTCAGTATCCCAATACAAGGTTCGTAATACTAATCTGTTAGCAGGATTTTTGAACAACTCTTGCTCATATTCTTTATCAGGTCCTGGCATGCTACAGTAGTATAGAGTACAATGTAACAAATGCTGTTGGTCAGTGTCAAGGGAGGGGGCCTTACTGATGGCTACATTCATCAGTTCTCCGGTTACTGCCCCTGGACCAGTAGTAACTAGGTCCTGGCTGTACCAGTGAAAGGTTTCACCCTCCGGTCGCACCACAAAAGTATCTATTTGTCTTTGTGCTTCCATACCCTGCATAGTGGGAACTACCGCTATGCCAAATATCTGCATAAGATCTCTTCCCAGTAAGTTTACTGGACATTTTGCAGAAACTACAATTTTACTTTTCTGAGTCATGCCTGAAACAGGGTCAGTTATTGCTATATCATGGGAGAGTGGCTCCCTATATAGCTGTCCATTTGCTGCTTTCACTAATATATAGTCAGGTGATTCAGAATATTCTGGTAACTTTGAAGGGTGTATCAAAGTTCGTGACGCTCCTGAGACACACAAGAATTTCACTTCCCTTCCTTCCACCAGAAGTGTAACTTCCGGTTTTGTGTCTGCCAAATAGAGCTCCAAGCTCAGTAATGCCAAATCTAAAATTTCACTTTCTTCATCCTCTACATCTGCTTGCACTTCCTCTGTTCCTTCCACTACATTTACGTTTGCCCTTTGTTTGTTTTCCTTCCCTAATGATTTCTGATTTTCATCACTATCATATAGTCAGTGCTCATCACCTTTATTTTCTGTAGTCACCTTTTTATTTAGCCTGCAATCCCTTGCTAAATGTCCTTTCTTACCGCACTTAAAGCACTCACCTTTCTTTTTTCTTTCTTCAAAATCTTCTGACCTTTTGTCAGATTGTCTATTTCCCTGGGTATTTTTCTTACCCTTTTACCTGACTGTACTACAAAGACCTCTGCTCCGTCTTCAGCTGTGAAGACCTGTGTCTTCTTTTCTTTTTACTATTAAAGTGTCTTTCAGCATGTCTGGCATATTCAAGTAAGGCTTGTAGCCTACTTGTTCGATGATCTATCATATGCTTTGTAATAAAGCTACTGATAGGTGCAATGCAACCTTTCAAAAACGCATTTTTCAGTTGCTGTTCATACGAGGTATCATGTGTCTGATTTTCAGGAATAGCCATACCACTATGGTTATTGAAACATTTCAATAATCTACCATAGTACCCATCTACAGTTTCATTCTCTTGCTGTATGCATTGATTAATGCAAGTCCAATCTGCTCTAGGTTTCCATTTTTCAGAAATTCGGTCTGTAAGACCTTTCACTCTGTTGTCTAATTCTGCGTCACTATGTGGGAGTGGTTTAAGCTCTGCATTACGAGGATTCCAGGTGCCACAAATCATGTGCCAGTCTGGACCCACAATCTGTCTAACTACCTTTTCTACTTCTTCCCCATTCAAGTGGTAACTTAGTCTCATACCTTGTAAATCTTGTAAAAACTTTGTGTAATTAACTTTTGGATGAGGGATTCCCTCTGTAGCTTTCCGAATATCTTCTGGTGTCCATGGTCTATATACTAGAAGAGTTGGGTCCTGCCCTTCCTGTCCTGCCTGAGGATTTGGTACCTCGATTAGTGGACAGATTTCTTCCTCACTCTCTTCTAGTGTGTTTTTCCCTATTTGATATAAGTCTGTGTCCCCAAGTGTTTTATGTGTCCGGGACCTAGTTTCAATAGGATCTCTAACAAATGGTTTTAGTACTTTTGTAACTTCAGGATAACGTGGAGGTGGACCAGCTTGTCCTCCTGCTTCATATCCTGAAAAAGGCATTGGAGGGGGCGGAGGGGCCGTCGCTATTACTGTATTATTATCCTCTTTGTCTAAAAATAATGTTTTTGCATTTTTAGTTTTCTGTTCCCTTCGGTTTACTTCCTCAATCCACCTGTGTGCTTGAGGAATGCCTAATCGCTGTTGTTTTTTTGCCTGACCTTCTGCGTCAGATTTAAGCTGTTTTAAAAGTTTAACTAATGAAATCTTGTTTAATTTACCATCAAATCCGTATTTATTAACCCATTTTGTATAATACCTTACATTATCAGTCCGTTGTAATTGCATATATTTTGCGTCATCAGTTAGGGGCGGATCTCGCGATTTTTTAGTGCACTGATTTCCCATTCTAAAAAAAAAAAATGTTACGTAACCCTTTTCACCACGTGGTATTTCAGTTCCTTACACAGTTTATCTAGAATAACTGCCTACCTTATTCTGTTTCCCTGATCTCTGACAAAATATACAGTAATTTCCTTTTGTCCCTGATCTGTATAACAAATCTCTGACAATGACATTTACTGTAACCTAGTCCCTGATCTAAAACAGAAAAAAGGCAAATATTTTCCTACCTGAGCCTCCTGGGTCGACCAGTTCGAGACCGCTCTTCAGCCGCAGATCAGAAAGTGGCCAGCCTCTCAAAACGACAATTCAGTCGGAGGTCTTTGTGTTTCAAGAAGAACCGTTTCGGTAACTTCTCCTGCGCAGTATTCGACCACCGATACACTCTGATCTGCAGCTTACCAAGGGAATTCCGGTTCAAGGAGGACCAAACTGTTAAATAAAAACAAATGATAACAACACAGGAGGCTCAGATGCAAAAGTTTACTAGTGTACACCAGGAGGCAAAAAACCATACAAGTACAGAGTTTTGTCTGACATGATGCAGGAAATACACAATTTTATATAGTCTTACATTCAAGCTGTGCCCACCTTACTGACGTGGTTAGTCACAGGGCACCTACATCACTATGGTCTACAATATTCTATTCATAAGAAAAAGCTGATGTTATACATTTTAAAAGTTTTCCCATGTGAATAATACAGCCTTGCAAAGCACCTGGTTCGTTATAATGTCTTTCTGTAAATGTTACTCTTTCAAGGTCTCAGGCTTGCTTGAATACAATAGTTGGTTCAGTCTTCTTTGTTCTTCTTGCAACTTTACTTTAGCAGCTGTGTCTTATCTCTGATACATTCACAAGGTCAATTATTTCAGAGGAAGGAATAAGAATATTCAATGCTTTATACATTTAATTTTCCTGACCCAGCAGATAATCATTAGTGAAAAACATAAGCTTGCTGAGCTGGCTACTGCCAGGGTCAGAGTTCAAATACACTGCAGCTCCAAAGCTTCAAGCAATTGCATGTAAAATCATTCTTATTGCCATATTGTAAATAGAATAAAATGCATTATATACTATTTGCTTTTAAACTAGCACTTTATACATGTTCAAATACATATTTTTCTAACAGATGGGTTCCCCCCTCTGTTGGCACTGGGTCTGAGTTGAGGGTGGCAGAGCTTAGTGAGTTCTTGTAGTATGTCCCTCTACACCCTGTAGCTCTCTACAATCTCCAGATCATGTAGCTCATGGAAGGTTACCCTGGGCCTGAACACTCTTTTCATTCTCTGTCTAGGCCTATTGTCAGCAGCAGCAGCAGCATTGACTTCAGCATCTAATACATGCAAATGTAGCAGACAGCAGCAGCCCCTAGCATTCTTTCAGTTAAAATTCCCAAGTCTGTACTCCAATGGTGCAGAGTATGGGGGAAAAATAGATTGTAAGGTGTACGCATACTTTATAGTGCTCTGCTGTGGGTGCTGACTCTGTGATTGGCTGCCTATGATGCATTCCACCTGCATAGTGTATTGTTAGCATCATTTAATGGCACTAATTTAAGTTAAACAGGGGTCAAAATAAATTAATATGTCATAGACTTTTAGATACACTTAGCATTAGGTCGTGCCTCGCAAACACGTGCCATGTAGGTAAACAAAGCTTAGCAGTCAGTGTACACCCCCCTGAAAGGACACACTCAGCATGGTGGCATGCCATGTAAACCCAGTGAAACACATGCCCCTTAACTAACTAAAGCTTAGAGGTTAGTGGAGACACCCCCCCAAAGCACACACTCAGCACAATGGCTCACTGTGCAAACAGGTGCAGCTAAGCTGAAATAAACTTAGAAGTTATTGGACACACCCTCCCCTGATGTCAGCTACCTTCTCTTTAAAGACCAACATAGTTCTCTGCCTACATGGAGGGGATATGCAGACATGGTTAACCCTTTATGCTATTCAGTAACTCCACCTCATTTGCATAGGGATATGTACTCACATCCTGGAAACTAGATGCTTTAAAGCCCTGCGACATTAACAGTAGTACCAATGCACCATTGCAGATACTCTGTGCAGGGTCCTGTAATACAGTTTGGTCACATAATATTGATTTTTGTTTTTTTCACTTTTTTTTTTTTTTGTTATTATAAAGCATGTCTGCACACTGTGGCACACTGCTCAAACATGCCCGGATTATTAAAAAAAATAAATGTAATTTAACTTATTTCCTTTAATTTTTCAGACACACAGAGGATAGTTTTGCTCATATCTAGACTGTACATGGTATGCCATTTCTGTCCATCTAGCTACATTTTTACAGCACCTTTTGTCTGTCAACATTCCTGTACACCAAATTTTTCCATGTACACTATGAACACTGACACGGGGTCTTCAGAGCTGCCTATCTTCTTGCTGGATCACTATCTGTCTCATTTGCATGAGATTTGCCTGTTTATGAGGTGATTTGCATGCCACGGAACTTCCTGTGTTGGCGTGTGCCTGCACGCTGCCAATCAGTGTTTACTGAATCTAAAACCTGCTTACTTTCGTGTAAGTAGTGTGGCACAACGAATATACATAGCAAAAAAGACCATGTAGGCTTTATTAAATTTCCCCCATAGTCATTCCCCTACATAAGGGAGGACCTTTCACAAGCCCAGGCAATTACAAACCTATAAGTTTGACCGGCCTCATATATGCAAAGCCATAGAAAGACTTATCATGGAATTAATCAATAAGGACATTGAGAACCCTCAAACCCTGGATCTTTCTCAGCAGGTCAAGCTTACTCAACCTGCAGGACGTTTTTGAAAGATCACCAAAGCACTGGATGAAGGTAAAACAGTACACACCGCATACCGTGACCTGACCAAAGTTTTTGATATCATCTGGAGAAAACATTTGCATTAGTGGTCTGAGTTTCTCACTGTCTGGTTTCAAGCCTTAAGGTATTAAGACATTCCCAATCTATTTCATGTCTGCTGTTCTACTTTTATAATTACTTTTACACTTGAATTAATTTCAGTATTAGACATTTAAAACCACTCAACAGAAACAGGAAGCTACATAAACATAGTCAATGGTAGCATAAAGCAACTAACTCGTAGAAAACCACACTCATGAAACCAGAGATATGATAAATACACTTTTAATATACAAAGCTTTCAGGAATAAATCCCTTTGTTTGTGACTTCAGAGCTTATAGATGAGATTTCTTATATTTGATTGGCTGTTCAAGCTCTAATTCCATATGCCATCGGTAACTAGAAGTGAAGTTGTTCAGATATTTGAAAAACATATAGCAATTAATAACATATGCTTTTTAGAATGAAATCTGATGAGTTTTATAATGAACGGAGACCTTAGACCTATTACATCTGATTAGTTATTAAAGTGAAAATTTGTATTGGATTCAAGCTCTGAAGTCACGAACACCAGTGTGTTTGAAGGGCGGGAACTTGAATAATGATTTGAAACCCTTTCTGTTTGATTGGTTACTCAAGTTTGAACTGTAAATTTTATTGGAACATTTGCTACTTTTTTTATTTTTGATAGTTTTTTTTTTTTAATTCTTAATTGTATTTATCTTATGATTGGTCTAATGGGTCATGTATCTTAGTATAAAACTGGCTAAGTTGGAGATTTGTTCCTGAAAGCTTTGCATATTAAAAGTGTATTTACCGTATCTCTGGTTTCGTGAGTCCGGTTTTCTATGTGTCAGTGTTAGACATTTACCCATCTTCTCATCCCCATCAAAAATCTTTCATTCTCCCCGTCTCCCTACCAGTTTCTTTGGTTTATGCCATTTTTAACTGACATGTTACTCTCTGAACTTACTGTCTTCAGGACTTTCTTTCATTTCTTAACTCCTTGCATCTCCTCCAGATAAACAACAGTACTTGTTCTAGCCACTTTAACCTGTTTGCACGCCATCTTCTTTTGCCTACTGCATCTTGCAGTATTTTTATCCTCACTGTGATCTTGATGCTATCCCAGCATGCTAATCCTGTCTCAGGCTTGTTCTCGTCTCCATTACTTTCATTTCCTTTAATCTTATCAGCAGCCTAAGCCCACTTGCTTCTGGTCTTGCTGGTATGTGGCTGAAATACGCCTCAGTCCTACCCAGCCTTCTTACTACTTGCTTCCTAATTCGAAATCAGTCCAACCAGCTGGCCTGAGATTTTCCTTTTCTTGAAAAGTATAACGTGTCTGTCCTCTGGCTTTCTTTGTCCACCCAGTTCATTACATCATTTGCTGTCAGAATTCCTTCTACATCATTTTGTTAAACTCTTCTTGATTATTTTATCCAGCCTGACAAGTAGGGTTACATTGAAATCTCCGACAGCAATTTCTCTCCCTGTCTTGCCAAATATAAAAAAATCACAGCACTATCTCCCATCTATGCCAGGTATATACTTATGCCCTGTTTTCAGTAACTTACCTGCTACCTCTCATGTGAAATGATGTAGCACTCATTTCTATTCTTTTCCGCTTTCTGTCATTAAGCTTTTTTAAGCATTATGGCTACCCTCGTTTTCCACCATCCACTCACATGCTATTTCTCAGTATTCAGTAACTCCTAGTCTGCAGTTCTGATGTCTCTCTCTCTGAAGTTCATTTTCATATCCAGTCATACATTCCCTCCACTTTCTCTTTCTCCATCATCATACCCTTTCTATATCTTCATTATATTAGACACTCTTCCTTCCCTGCCATGTTACAATTTATCAATGAGATATACACATAATCCTTTGCCTTTCCTATACGTCATATCTCACCCTCTTCTATTTCCTCCCTTACCCTTTCTGTCCTCTCATCCCCCCTCTTTGATACTTCCCCTGCGCTAGATAGAAAAAGTCCTAATATCCTGGTTTGCTCTTTGTCACACTTTGAGCCTGCACTCAGCCTCACTTCTGACTGGGTACTCTCTTACAACAGCTCATGTGTCTCACAGCTGTAATTAGTCCTTTTTTCTTCCAATCCACCAATGTTTCTTTAATTTTTAACATTGCTATCTTCAACCTCCTGTCACATCTTTCCAATCATTGCTATCTTCAACCTCCTGTCACATCTTTCCAATCATTGCTATCTTCAACCTCCTGTCACATCTTTCCAATCATTGCTATCTTCAACCTCCTGTCACATCTTTCCAATCATTGCTATCTTCAACCTCCTGTCACATCTTTCCAATCATTGCTATCTTCAACCTCCTGTCACATCTTTCCAATCATTGCTATCTTCAACCTCCTGTCACATCTTTCCAATCATTGCTATCTTCAACCTCCTGTCACATCTTTCCAATCATTGCTATCTTCAACCTCCTGTCACATCTTTCCAATCATTGCTATCTTCAACCTCCTGTCACATCTTTCCAATCATTGCTATCTTCAACCTCCTGTCACATCTTTCCAATCATATCCCTTTACTCTCTCATCTGTCATTGGAGTCAGAATACAGATCATCCCGTTTTATCATGCAAGAGAAATGTGCATGCTCCTGAATTCCTTGTCAGCGTCCTGCTCTGTACACCAGCCCAACTCTGATCCCCTTGTTTTTGACCATCATATCATACCTTATTTTGTTAAGGTCACCATAAAACAAGAAATGTAATTTTACTTCTACTAGAAAATGACAGATTCGGGCACATCATAACTTTAGCAGGCAGTCTCCTTAAACGGGGTGACACACTGACAAAGTAGATGCACTGCTGTAAAGCAGAAATTATGAAAAGAAAGAGCTGCTGTGATCTGCGAAATGCAGGTGTGATACTGTCTGTGAATCTCAAAAAGCACAGTGGTGGGCACTGAGAGTTGTCCTTGCAAGAGTCCAGACAGGGACTGCAGACAAAGTAATACCTAAAGGTGCATTAGAATTGGAGGTTACCTGATAGTAGTATGACAGCTGGACAGAGCTATGATGGCACAATATTAGGGACATTGTGGGTTATCTTCTCACCTATTGATAGGGAGAACAGGCAGCTCAGACCCCCCTGCACACACTAAATCCATGCTATGGTTCTTCATTTGCATACCTATGCATGACTGGATTTATCCAATTATACAGTAGTCAATGACTACACTGCAGGAAGTTAAGGCATTTTTGTAGATTGTGCAAGTCTGTGGAATGTGTTTTGGCCCACACAACAGCCAGTAGAATTGCATTTCATCTTTGTAAATACCAGCCACTGTCCTTTACAGGATGCTTTATTGTACTCTCCATGTATGCATACATAATGTCATGTTAAATTCATGTATCCCTTGATGTTTGTGTTCACATCTTTTGGTATTCATTTGTTTATCCTTTGCTGCCTCTCTCTTTCCCTTATTCCCAATTTACAATCTCCCTGGCCCTTTCGTCTCTTTCTCAATTTTTTCCACATTATCTTCTTTCTCTCTTAACAATTCTCACTTGCTCCTTTTGACCTCCCCTTTGCCCCCTTTTATCTATGCATATAACTATTCCCTTACCATCCAGATTCAACAGCAAATCATTCCTGTCCCACCCTTGTACTGTCCCGCTTGTCTTGGTACCACCTAGTCTTTAAGCCTTCATATGTGACCTTTATCCCAAATTCATATCTTCTAGTATAGTACTATCAGTCCTTCATTTTAACATGCTTATTTCTTAATTAGTGCATCTCTAATGACCCTTAACCTTCTGCCCATATATCACAGGTTCTTGTAAAGATTACAGCCAGCCTAGTGGCAGTCCAAAGACTGTATCAGAGTAGCTCCATGTTAGAACTTACACATACCCATGTAGTAATCTAATTCCTTCTCAAAAGTGGATTGTGTACAATACAGTTTTTCACATGGAGGGACAGTTTATTACACATATGAGATGGGCACTGTGTAATGAATCAGACCTACTTACTACCACTGTCACTGGACATTGTAAGGTTGACGATGTCTGTACGTGAGATGACCTTTCCCCCTCAGTATGCTCTACTCATAGTGTTTCAAAGAGAAGGGCTCAAAGCGTATGGTAAAATGTCTCTTACAGAAAGCAAAATGAAATTAAGAACAAGCCCTTTTTGGTAATACAGGTATCCAAACCCATCAACCCATTTGGTCATGAAACTATCAAGTTGAACAGAGCATTTTCTTAAGAGCCTACAGATAGCAGCACTGCATTATTTGATGGATCATAACAGTTTTAACTCTAAGCTGTCTGAGTTTATGACCTCCTTTATGGAGTGGTGCTGGTTCAACTACAAAATTCCAATTCCTCAATGAGCAAATTAGTTGACCATAACTCATTCACTAGTCAATTCATCAAAAGAAAAAACAGTTTTGCAACTAGCTAAATTTGGGTCTATATCACTTCATCGAAACGGCAGAAGTTCGAACACCATATGTTCGAACTTCTAACCTCGAAGTGCAAAAACATCGAAGGCTTAGAACAGCGAATTCTTTACCCAGGGGAAAAAATCGCTGTTCCAAGAATCACACACACACAACACAAGCACACCAAAAAACCCCAGCAATCCACACATATGCACTTAAAATCCTACATCTCACCCTACACTAAACTGTACATACACTACTATCTATCCACTTACCTTAACCCAAACCCTAACCCTAAGGTCTCACTATTGCACACTCACCTGACCCGTGCCCTAACCCTAACTCACCTATCCCGCCCTAACCTTAAAGTCTGTCACTATTGCACACCCACCTCACCCGCACCCTAACCATAACTCACCTAACCCGCGCCCTAACCTTAACAGCCACACAATCGCACACTTACCTGATCCTGACCGGTAACTTTCCACCACAGTGCTGAAAATCATGAAGCCACAGAAACGGCCTACCGAATTCTTTCCCTGATAAAGAATTTGGTGTTCCGTGGCTTCGCAATAATCGGTTTTCGAACTTCACAGTTCGAACATATGGTGTTTGAACGGCTGAAGTTTCGATTAACTGATAGAAACCCGCTAAATTCCATTGCAGCCCAGTTTAGGGGGCTGCACCCCTACTCCCCCTTATTTAACTTAGGAACTGCAAGGTCTTTCAACCTTGAGAAAGAAAAAAAGACCAGAAGAGGTGACATCATTTAAAGAAGCAATGGCATTTTTGCTTCCCATGAAAACAATTAGAAACAGTCTCAGGGAACTGTACAGCTTACAAAGCTGATGTTTCCAGTTACAAGTTCATCAACGTGTAAGAAAGCCAAGGTTCTTGTTTACGTTGACAAAATCCAGCTGGGCTGCATGCAGTAACAACCCCTTATACATGGCATCTGTGACTTCCTCAGAGAATGTGACCAGGTTTAGAGGGCACAATCTGTCTTTATTAAATCCATACTGATATATGTCTATGAGTAGTCAATCATAAATTTCATGAATCAGTTCCTGTAGATTCCTATCCATAACCTTGTAGACAATGCTAGTAAGGCTAATGGGGTCTGGAATTTCTTGGATCAGCTGTGGACCCTCCCCCTACTCCTTGGTATAGGTACCACTGTAACCTACTGCTACAATGCGGAGATAAAGCTAATCATGAGGCTTTTATTCATTAATGTGTGTGTTATGTCTATGAAGTTCTCTCCATACCAGTGAGACAGCAGTGATGGACATTGTCTGGGTTCATGAAGCTGATGTATTCAAACCTTAGCTTTGGCTCCAACAATTTGTTCTTGGGTAACACATAAAGGTTCACAATTTGAGTTTTATAATGGGGATACTATATGTATTGGTTTACCAAACCTGATCTAAATATTGCTTGCAAGGCTGTTGGTGATACCTTCTTGTTTACAGTGTTCTTCCCTGTTTACCTTAAGTGACCTACTGTCCTGAGAATCTATCCAGGCTCATGTAGCTGTAAAACTCTTTACATTTACATTCCGTCTTTATACTGAGATGGGGTTTGCAGGGGGCTTTAGTTTATCCCCCTTTTGGTAGGTCTGTATCTTCTTCATAGGTTTTGTAGGAGTTACAAGGCTATTATAGTCTAATGACCATCTATGCTTTCCCAATATCCACCCTCAGACTTTAGCTCCTTTCTCAAGGAGGGAAAAGTTAGTTAGTCCTGGGGCAAATTTGAGGGCACCCATTCAGTTGTCCAGGTTTAGTTTTAAGGAAGATATTGAATCACTTTATTTAACCTGCAGATGAAGTTTATTCCAAAAAGGGGAAAGCACTGGATAATGACTTTATCTCTTCAGCATGTTCTGTTTATTTGCCGATGGAGTGTCAGATCTCTGTTTCTGGTTTTACCTGAGATGTTAGACTTACTGCGATATAGGAGGGCTAGGACCACTGGTTCTTTTATGGTGCAGTAAGTGAGGCATGGCAAACCCTGTAAGAGTCCATAAGACACAGAGTACCAGGAGTGAGCTTCCAGTCTCTCCTGTTAAATCAAGTTTTTAAGACCAGAGATAAGTTTTGATTAGAAACCTATGAGATTTTTCAAACTTGAATCAACTTAGGGATATCTCAAAGGAGGCGCTATACTCCATGATGTGTGTAATCAGTAATGCGTATAGGGGAATAACATCATCTTTGGGATCTGGCTGAAAATAATTTGGCTATTAGATGTGATAAGAAGAAAGATTCTGTGACTACAGTTGTCACATGATGATTGAAAGGATTGTTTTATACATGTTGTTTGTTGTGGGCAATGGTTGTTTTCCAAAAAAAAAAAAAAAAACATTACTATACTTTTCACATTCGATTTAAGACCATTTTCCATACACCAGGTATTAATTAGGGTAAACTGTGTTTGAAGAGTACAGGTATCTAAAGGGGTCTTGACATTTACTCCCACCTAGCAGTTATTTGCAAATTTGGTTAGTCAAAGGTCCTGTTTGTCTGTTTTGAGATCAGAGAAGTAGGTATTGAACAGGAGTAGACCCAGTATAGACCCTTTGTGAGACCCTAGTGGTTACCATAGCACTACATGAAGATGTAACTTCTTCTCAAACTACATGAGTTCTTTTAGCCAAGTGGCTATCCATCAAACCACAGAAGGATCTATGTTTAAGGCTGGTGGTATGGTTACAATACTAGCATGGAATATGGTTGCAATACCAGCATGGATGGAGTATGGATGCAATACCAATGCCAGCATGGATGAAGTATGGTTGCAATACCAGCATGGAGTATGGTTGCAATACCAGCAGGGAGTATGGCTGCAATACCAGCATGGAGTATGGCTGCAATACCAGCATGGAGTATGGCTGCAATACCAGCATGGAGTATGGTTGCAATACCAGCATGGAGTATATGGTACAGAATGCTTTGGTCAGACTGAGATAAGCTGTCTGAACTATATGATCACTGTTTGCAGCCTCTGTGACCCACTCAAAGAAGATAACAAAACTGAACAGCTGTGAGCTCCCTTTTATGAAACCAAATGGTTGGGATCAAACCTAAGGAGATTTTTAGAACCACAGCTGATGAGATCAATTATGATACACCCCATAACTTTACAGATGAGACTTGTAAGGTTGACTGGTCTGTAATTTCCAGGGTCTGTAGAAGGGTCACCCTTATGGAGGGGGGCATCACTACAGCAGTGTGCCAAAATTCAGCTACATAGCATTTGCCTGTGCTTAGGTTAAATAATTTAAAGACAGGTTCATAAAGAGCTTGTTTAATGGTATTTGTTAAACACACAGGAATGTTGTCTGGTCCCAGGGGGTGAAGTTTTTTGTTTTGATAATACCATAATAACGTGTTCTTTAGTGATGATAGGGGTATAAGGGATTTTGGGATGAGGTGTCTGAATAGGGTTTTTGGGGTGAAGTTTGTGGAAAATCTGTTTGCTGGTATATTTGTGATGTCATTGTGATGTCATTTGGGTCATAGCGAGAGCCCCTTTAAAGTCAAGTTCAGAGCTGCATTGAGTGTTATTTTTATAGTTTTCTAATGTAGCTAAAGAAGGACTGTAGTAATCCTTCACTTCAGAAACTAATATTCATCAGTGAGTTGCTTTACTGGTCCTTATAGTGGTTTTCAGTTTCTAGGTAGTATTTTCCTTCACTTCAGAAGCTAATATTCATCTGTGAGTTGCTTTACTTGTCCTTATAGTGGTTTTCAGTTTCTAGGTAGTATTTTCCTTCACTTCAGAAGCTAATATTCATCCATGAGTTGCTTTACTGGTCCTTATAGTGGTTTTCAGTTTCTAAGTAGTATTTTCCTTCACTTCAGAAGCTAATATTCATCCATGAGTTGCTTTACTGGTCCTTATAGTGGTTTTCAGTTTCTAGGTAGTATTTTCCTTCACTTCAGAAGCTAATATTCATCCGTGAGTTGCTTTACTGGTCCTTATAGTGGTTTTCAGTTTCTCGGTAGTATTTTTATACCCCATACTCATTCTACAGAATTCTAACCTTACCCCACTGTTTAAGTAAATTTTCTTTTGTTATACAGTTAATTTATGCTAGTTGACCACCAAGGGAGGGCTAATTCTAAATGCCCCATTGAATTTAGCTCTAGCTGAGATTGCCTGAGCTATGCATTTGTCTAAGTGGGCAGACAAATCCATGATGAAGTTTGCAGGAGGCTATGACAGGTAACAGGGCTTGAAGGATTAACATTTTGAATACTGGAATCTCAGCAAACAGAATGAGAAAGGAGAGGAATAGGACTGGTCTTCAAGTTATGTCTTTCTTTAGTACCAGAAAAAAAGCCTGAATAAAAATATTTACCAAACTGAGTTGAGGGCTCAAGTTATATAACCCCTGAGACAATATTTTCTCTAAAGCAGGAGAAAATAGGAATGTCTGGTTTGCAGAATGAGGAGGAATCGCCTGAAAATGGGTAGGGGATTCCCAATGCCATTTGTACCCCTGTTATACAAGT
Organism: Protopterus annectens; assembly: GCF_019279795.1. Taxonomy (NCBI): domain Eukaryota; kingdom Metazoa; phylum Chordata; order Ceratodontiformes; family Protopteridae; genus Protopterus; species Protopterus annectens. Next base: position 1,053,790,836 of record NC_056737.1, on the reverse strand, counting down.
GTCAGAACCTTCTTGTGTGAGATAATCTGATGCCACTGTGGAAGATGGAGGCCTAGAGTGAAGGAGAGATTTTAAGACCTCCCTATTCAAATGCCATTAGTTGTGACACTGAGTATAAACACACACAAAAAGACTGAAAAAGCAAGAGAAGAACAAACATCACCCTTCTTTAAATGTGCTTTTTGCAGAGATTGCCCCCCCTGCACCCCCCGATATGGAGGGCAAGTCCCCCACACCAAAAGGGAATATTCTTCGAAATGGCCATCTTGGACTTGGTATATTGCAAGTCTGTTTTTTCAACTGTTTACTCCCCATATTTCAAGATGTGCTGAAGCTTCCTGACAGTTCAAATGGTTACCGACTGTGAAGGATTGCCAGGTTGTGAAGAGCATGGGATAGAAGAGGCAGCCATTCCAAATTTTTGGACAATCCTTGATTGTAGGAGGCTCCCGTTTTTTCTTTGAGCCTCCTTGCCACTTATTTTTTAAATGTTATTGTTAAAACGTTGCTGAGAGTTCCTATACTGTTTCCTGGAAAAGGATCATGGAAAGGAAGGAAAGGTTTTTCTGAACTTCAAAAATGATTGTAACCTCTTAGATCGATTCAATTCCCCTCTTTCATCGGCATTTTTAAGGACCTCAGCAGCAAAGGGCCCAAATAGGACATGTATTTCCAGGGGAGAATTCAAAATCTCAGCTTTAATATTTTCTGGTAAGTTATGAGAAAATAACCAAGCAAATATTCTCATAACAGCACCAGTATCAACAGCTGTGAAAACATCATCAGCAGAACCACAAGAACACTTTAAAGAGTGCTTGGTTACATGAGAAGCGGAAACAGGGAAATTAAAAAGTTTTAATTGTGCTGACTTGTTGGAACATGGGCTAAATTCTTGGCTAGACTTGTAAGGGCCTCAGGACCAATAGCCTAGTAACTTCGTATGATACTATGAAAAGTAGGAAGGCTAGCAGTTCACTTTGAATTTGACCACCGTACACACTTCAAATCATTAAAAAGACACAACAGAAACTCAGCTCCCTCTATAGGATCTAACAATACCTGTACTGACTCTACAAGGAAAACATTAGCCTCAGCCTATGTATTTCCGTTATTCAGATATGTCCCTATCCTCATAAACTTAAGTGTCACACAAAAAAACTCATCCCCTGCTATAAGAAAGTACCCAAATGTGCCGCCAAACTTACAAATAGGTCTTCGTTGTGGGGGCCTAAAACAATTAAATTGGCTTGAACTATAGATAATTATGACAAATAATCTTATTCATTCTCTGGAAACTCTTCTATTAGAGTCCTACGTTCAAGTGAAAAATTCTTTCTTATTATAAATAAGTCAAACAACTCAACCAGAGGTGGAATGTCCTCACACAACTTCTCTAAACTTTGGAATGCCATCTCACTCAAACTTAAAAGGACTGAAAAACTCTCCAGTATAAGCACTTGCTTCAAGAACATCTCATCCAGATGTGGTTATGCTCATGGTCCTCATGTAGGTGAGACGTCTCTCATTTTCAGCTCATACTATTCTCCTCATGTATCCTTTATGTTCTCTTTCTTACGTGAAATGCTTCAACCGTTTCTTCACATTAACTCTACAGTCTAACCATACCCCTATCTACCACATCTCATTACTCCCCTCATGTTTCACATACTTCGCCATCAATAACTAGCCCTTATCTGCACTATATGTAGAAGTCATCCTCTATAATGACTTTAACCCCTATGCAAAATCTTATCTTTCTCTCCCCGCGAACCCCCCTTTTCCACCTTCCTAACATCAACCCCCCATATTTCACTTCAGATGCATTTGACAAGTTTCTCAACCTCCTTTCCTGTCATGAGGAATTGCCCATCCTAATGACTGTTATACATAGGTTCATAGGTTAGTACTAGGCTAGCTGCCCTTGTGGGCCACTTTTAGGCCTAGCCAATCACCCCATGTGAGAATCAAACCCTGCACCTTGTGTGTGTAAGGTAAACACCTTAACCATTATGCGAACCTCACACCCTAATACATTTGTATGTGATACAAGCACCGCATGCTGAGCTTTACTAAAATATACTTATAGCTTTATTACTCCTGTACACTGCAAGTTTTACTACTGATAATGTACTCCTTGTTTATCATATGTAGTGAAACTGAAATATAAATGTCACTTACTGAAGCTTTTCTCACTAGGTCTCCACTGAAAATGGGCCTTCGCAGTCTGATGTTCCCAGAAACAAAGATAAATAAGTTAAATAACTTTCATATGTCCTCAAAAGATGCCAGTAAAAAAAAAAATAATGTGAGTCTGACAGTTCAAAATTCTGAAAGTGAAGGGAGCAAATCTGTCAATAACTTCCCCATCCTTGTTAGACGGGAGGGGATTGGCATTCAGAATATGTTTAGCAGTAGAAAACTTAAATAAAGATATCACTGCAAGATCTGATTTGGGGATTAGAAGAGAGCAATGCTGTATCTGTCTGAAGTACGTGATATAAACTGCCTGACCTTTAGGAGCAAGAGGGTGACTGCCAGACATAATGCAATCTGTTAAAAATCATTCTCAAAGGTTGACAACACAAGAAAAACAGCTACAGGTTGAGGAAACTGCACTTATAGCAAATCAAATCACCTGTGCTGGGACATAAGGATTTCATTCTGTTTCCAGTGAATAATTCCTCTCATTTTGTTGTGTCAGTAAAAGATAATTCTTCTGGAGAGAAATTTGAAGAAACACTAGGTACGGAGGAGGCTGGCCATCCTATGTATCCAAGAGACAAGATGGAAAGGTAGTGCAGCAAAGCCACTTGGCTTGGGATCCAGAGTCCACTACTCAGGACAAGGACAGGCTAGAAATGCTGTAGGAATTCTGGTGAGAGAGACAGTTCAGAAGGCAGTGAGGGATGTCATCTGAATTAGTGACAGACTCATGGCAATCAGACTCCAGTGTAATGATAGGGCAGTATTAATAATCAGGTAGACTTCATCCTAGTAAGGAAAGGGTAATGGAGTAGAATCAATGATCGCAAAGTAATCCCCAATGAAACAGTTGGCTTATAGCATAAACCACTGGTTGCCACAATCAGCTGCAAGCAATGGTCAGAAAAGGCTCTAAGGTTAACAGAGACCAGGCTGAAAACCTGGAAGTTGACTGGAGAGAAAGTCCAACAGTTCAAGGAATTACTCAGGGATCTAGTACCCCAAAAATATTATGAACAGTGTTTGGTCTCACCAAGCAGTTCCTAGTGGGAGTGGGTGTTCACCAGGGTTCAGCTCTCAGCCCACTGTTGTTCATACTGGTGATGGATTACATTAGCAAACAGGTTGGAGGGAACAGATCAAAAAAGTTACTGTATGTAGACAATGTGGCATTACAGGCAGACTCTGAGCAAGAACTTCAGAAAAGGATAGGGGAATGGAATGCAAAACTGAAGGCACATGGGGTGAAACTAAGTACAGATAAGACAGTGGTAATGGCATCAAACTTGGGAAATCAGAAGAAACTGAGAATTGAGATAGAAGGGAAGATAGTCTAACAGGTTAATAGATTCAAGTATCTGAGAGGGGTGGTTGACGTGAAGGGAAGTCGGAATAAAGAGGTCAAAGCTAGAATCAGAAGGGCTGCAGCCAACTGGCACAGAGTGTAAGATGTAGTATGTGACAGAAGAATGCCAAAGATGCTGAAAAGTAAGGTGTACAAAACAGTGGTGTAACCAGTACTACTGTATGGTACAGAAACCTAGGCAGTAAAAGCAGAGCAGATGAGAGTGCTACAGGGTATGGAAATGAAGTGCCTAAAAAGGATGGTGGGATGCACACTGCAGGACAGATGAAGAAATAAGGACATAAGTACAGAAGCCAAAGTAGCTCCATTTGCAGAAAAGTTCAACAAGAACAGATTATGGTGATTGTATCAAGTGCAGAAAAGCAGAAGACAATCTGGTGAAGAAGATTTGGGACAGACAGGAAGAAGGTAAGAGTAAACGAGGGCATCCAACAAAGAGTTGGATGGACTGTGTGAGTGAAAATCTGTGATAGTGAGGTATGAGGGTCGAAGAAGGCAGGAGTGAGGCATTGGATATAGAGAGAGATGATAGCAGCTAACATGACACCCCAACGCCATGTAGAAAATGGGAAAAAGGGTTGATGATGATGATGATGATAATGACTTTCCTCCGAACTGGAATCTTCAGCTTGAGGAGAGTTAACAGAAGAATCATACTCCCCCTTCCCTCCTTGCTCATCTGATGGGGAATCATTGTCAGTGTGTGATGGGATCTTTTTCTTTTCATATTAGAATGTAAGAAACCATAATTTAGCATGTTAAAATCAGAGAGTAATCCCTTAGCAAATCCCAGCAAATCTTTCCTGTCCATAGTTAAAGATACAGGAGGAGACAAAGCATTTTTTAAGTTTCTGATTTTACTTCCTGGGGGACTCCCTGGAAAAGCACTGACCCATGAAAGGGCAGCCATACAGGGAATCATGCACCTTACCTCAGCTAAGCAGTAAACCTTCATCCATTGTTTCCCCAAGCATGACAAAAACAGTTCTGTACTCATCATAACATTCCATCTGTGTTGTCAATTTTCATTCTTCTTCAATTGATGGGTTTGGTTCTGACATTCAGATCCAAATCAGCTGCTTTTACCAGATCATCAGATCTTAGAACTCTCAAGCTCCTCCCTTTACCCATAATGCCCTGCCAACCTAACATACCTCGGATCATTTTTGCTGCCCCTAGATAAAACAGGGCCACCTATTACAGAAAATACCAGAGGTAGAACAGAAAAAGGGAAGCTGGAGTTCAAACAAGGAGCAGATGTTCCTATACAACTCTTAGATCTCTTTAGAAGCGAAAGAGGAGGGGGGCAGGTGGGTGGGGAGTTGAGGAAGAATGAAAATGGACAACACCTTATGGTGAGTACATAACTTTTTTTATCTGATATTGTCATTTTCATTCATTCCACAATTGATGGGACTTGATGGGACAGAGTACTCAGGTACTGTAACCCTGGATGGCCCCTATGGAAGGATAATCTGGAGCACTACTGAGCCAAATGCTGCTCTGCTCCTGGAAATCAAATTCAACTTGTAATGAGCAATGAAAGTGTGTGGATTAGCCCAAGTTTCAGCTACGCAAATATCATCTAAAGATGCTCTGGACCAGAAAGCTGAAGAAGCCACCATAGATCTTGTGGAATGAGCCCAATGAAGTTTTGGTAAAGATAAACCCAATTCACCATTGACAAAAATTATACAATCAGTCAGCCATTTGGCCATTGTAATTTTAGATACTGGGTTGCCTAATCTGGTAGGAGAAAGGGAAACAAATAACTGATCAGACTTTCTAAGTCTTTGGTTCTATGGAGGTAGAAATTAAGTTGTCTATGTGTACTCTTCTTTGTTTGAAATTTTTGGAAAGAAAACTGGGAGATTAATGACCTGATTAATATTTTAGTCAAAAGCCATCTTAGGCAAAAAAGATGGGTTAGTTCTTTAAGATACCTTATTTTTTTTATGAAAAATTAGATAAGTGGGTTTTGAAGATGGAGCATGGAGTTTAGATGCCCTTCTAGTTGATGTAATAGCCACCAGAAAAATGGTTTCCAAGATAAAAATGTTAAGCCTGCTTTGGCTGAAGGTTCAAATGGAGACTGTGTTAAGGCCTGAAGCATTACATTTAAATCCCAAGAGGAGTAGGATCTTTTAATGGAGGTCTAAGCAAGGAAGCTCCCTTGAGAAAGGCCTTGCATAATTTAGAAAAGGCTAACATCAAATTATTTTCACCCATGTGGAAATAAGAGATGACAGCCAACTGGACTTCTAGCAGTTGAGAAACTAGCCCCTTCATTAAAGATTGAAGTGAAAACAAATCAAGGATCACTGACACAGGCACTGAAAAAGGGTCCAGATCTTTGCTAAGAGCTCAAAAGACAAATCTTTTCCATTTACTCTTGTAAGTTTTTCCAGTACAAGCCTTATGGGAAAATAACAAAATGCATCAGACTGGAGAAGAGAGTCTGGGCTGTCTAGCAATCAGTGGAATTGGAGAAACTATGTGGTTAACTTGAGGCCTGTAATGTCCAGATGGGTGGTGCCTGTCGGGTGAGACAGGAGGCCTGGAGTTGGATCCAGAATCCAGGGTGGATGTAGAAAATGAGGCCTGAGAAATAGGAACCAAATCTGATGAGGCCAAAAGGGGGCAATGAAGATAACTGTGCTCTTCAACCAAACTGCTTTCTGTAGAAACTTAGGGACTAATGGCAAGGGAGGAAATGCATAAAGCAGACCAGAGGGCCAGTCATGAACTATATCATCTTTACTTGACTGCCCCAACAACAGGATCAGAGCAAAGAACTTGCTGCATTTGTTGTTGAGGAGACAAGCAAATAGATCACAACATGGCTGGTCCCATTGACAGAAAATTCTCTCCTCCACATTGACATTGAGAGACCACTAATGAGGCATCAAAATGGACCTGCTTAGTTTGTCTGCTGTCATGTTGGTTTTCCCCAGAATGTGCATTGCTATTAGAAAATGATCCAAAGAGATCACCCATTGCCATATTCTTATAGCTTTTAGGTAAAGAGGGTAAGATCTAGTCCCCCCTTGTTTGCTGATGTACCTACCAACATATTGTCTGATTGTAATGCAATTCTCCCAGATGGAAGAATATTTTAAAAGGCTTGCAAGGGTAGACAGCCCTCATCTCCAGGACACTGACATGCATCTTGGTCTCTTCGGGGGAGACAATGTACTTTGGAATGTCCTTCCCAAGTAGTGACCCCCAACTGAGTTGGGAGGTTGTTGTCACAGTGGCCTTGGGCAAGGGAAGAACAAATGGACAGCCTTTGCAGAGCTGTTTTGAAAGAATCCACCAAAGAATATATCTTTTGCACTTTGTGTGATCTTGACTGGAGCAGGTAATGTCTGTTGAAGAATGGACCATTGAGTAGGCAGAGTCCATTGAAGTGTTCTCATGTGGAACTTGGCTGACAGAATGAGAGTGATGGCCGCTATTATTGATCTTAGAGCTTGCATATTAATCTAGCTGGAAGGGAAGAACTTTGAATCACTTCTTTGACTTGGGACCTCAGTGGATCTATTCAAGTAAAGGGAAAAGAGACTATCTGAATGACTGTGCCCAGATGAGCACCTATGAACTCCAGACTCTGTGTAGGTGTAAGTTGAGATTTCTTGTAATAGTCCCTTGCCTGAAGAAGTCAATGCCTGGTTGGGGCAGTTAGGAGTCAGTCATCTAGATACAGAAACACCAGGAATCTCAGCAGTCTTAAGTGAGCTGCTACCACTGCCATGCATTTGGTGAACACCTTGTGGGCTGCGATGAGATCAAAGGGCAGTCCTCTGAACTGGTAATGACTGGCTGCTAGCCATAAATGTAGGTATCTCCTGGAGCTTTTGTTCATTTTGAAATGACAGTATGCATCCTGAAGATCTGTCAAGCACATCCAATTGTCCTTTTGCAGCAGATGCAAAATGGACTGAACTGTGACCATCTGAAACTTTATATATTGAACAAACTGGTTTACCTTGTTGAGATCCAGAATCAGTCTCAAGTCCCTTGTCTTTCTTGGTACTAAGAAGGATCTTGAGTAAGTTCTAGACCCTCTTTGGTCTGGGGGGACCTCTTGGATGGCTCTTTTGTCTAGCAACCTTTTTATTTCTAGACATGCTGCTTCTCTCTGACTGGGTGGAACATTACAGATTTTCATCATAACTGTGGAAGGGGCTAGGAAAAATGGTATGGTATAACCTCTGGATATAATCATTTGCACCCATGAATCTTTTGTGATAGATAACCAGGTCTCTGGTGCAGGGATAAATGACACCTACTGCCTCCAAAGAGGAACAGTCAGACCTCCTTTCATGAGCGCTGATAGGGCCTATCTGAGAAAGAATCTCTAAAACCCTGGTTCTGCAGTCCACTTCTACCATGAGTATGGTATCTTCCATTTGAGTTACTCCTTCTGCCCCTGGGGGAACTATCTCCACATGAATCCTGGAAAGGGACCTGGGACTTCATAAATCACATCTTTCGACCACCTCGCTGGTTCCTAGAGAAGGGCCTTTGAGGGGTAGAAAAATATATACCCATGGCAGACCGGGTGTTTTCCTCTTGTTCACTCCTGGAGAGCATGTTTTTAACCTTAGGACCAAACAGAGAAGATCTGTCAAAGGATGCATTGATAAACGAAGACTTAAATATTTCCACAAAAATCACAAAAGTGCATCCAGGCATGTCTCCTGATGGCTATGCTTGAATCTGCCACCCATGAGGCAGTGGCGGCTGGTGACTTCAAATTAATGGGGGTCTGCAGGAGACAGCTGAATAGGTGGGGCCAATGGGAAGGGGTGTGGCCAACTAGAAAGGGGTGTAGTTATGCTCAAAACCACAACAACTGGAACTTTAATTAAATACGCTGCCCTGGGTGACAAACCATCATTACGAAAGTCCAATCAAGACAAAATAAAATGTAAAAGAAAAAAAATATTTCAATGCATTGACTACATGACAGCTTACTTAATATCTAGATGGAAATGCAAAGGTTGTAAGGCATGAAAAAATAAATTACTTTTTAAATACATTACTGGAATGACAGTCAAAATCAAGTAAAAAAAAAGCAGCATTCAACCCAAACCACTTCTCCTTGCACTGCAGTTCTAATTATAATTTATATTCAGCTTTATAAAATTACCAAGTAACATGCTGAAAGTAGCAATCTCTGTGATATCCCCACTTGTAACAATGTTTCTTATCCAAAAAGACCTGCTGCCTGACAACAACTATCTACTTGTTCCATGGGGAAGACATGATCAAAGTAAAAAATGAACAGCAAACAAGAAACAAGCTTAAGATAAATTGTTTAAAGGATTACTGCACAAGTTATGGACCACACATGATAGATTGGCAGTTTAGTTTACAGGTAAAGCCTGCAAAGATGACTGCAAGTCTCCAACAAATGTAATGAGCTTCTGAAAATATTGCAATCCTGTCCTTTATTACAAATACTGTCATATACATTTCAATACCTAAGGCTTATACATTATCTTGTTATGTAAATATTCTCTGCATGGCAACAACAAAAAGGCTTTCAATGTTGGTAATTATTTAACAGTATGCTTATTAAAGCTTACTTGCATCTTAGAATCTCCAACAAGCTTACCCGATGGTCATTAAAGCATTGCTACTTAAACACAGAGCAACAGGGCACTGCGACAGCAAGCATTTTCTGAATAATAAGAAGCATAAATCAACAGTATAAAAATATGACAGAAAACCAGAACATTCTGCAAAATCAAGGACAGATGAAAAGCCACTGTCATACTTGTGTCTACCTTGGATGGGGGAATACTCTGCACACTTACACTGCATAACTGCTCCTTGCCTTTCTTGGACACATCCAGAGTCACTACCTGGGGGAGTGGGGTGCAGCAAGTATGTCATAATTTGAAATGTCTCTGGCTGATGGGGATGGCTCTGACACTCATACCTCTCAACCTCAGAACAAGAAATCTGGACAAAGCTATACATAGAAGTGGGACACAGGCCCAAAAATAAGGACAATTTTTAAATATTGCTCTTATAAACTTAGAAAGATAATAGAATAGTTGTAGGTCTTGCATTAGTATGAATTTTCTGAAGGGTATGAAATCTGAAACTCATGTATGCCATTATTTTCTAACTTCAGTCTTTAATGATTTGCCACTAATTTGCCAGAAAACCACAATTCTATGAAAAACGGATGAGAAATGTGATGCAAAAATATAAAATTGCCACACAATACAGCTGGGAACCTGTCAAAGAAGGGACATATTTTTAATATTAGTACTGTTAACTTGAGCAGCTGACAAAGTAAGAGAATCTACATGCATTTCTGAAATAAAAGTAATCTATAACTCTGATCATTACAGTTATTTATAATTGTAAACCCTCCACGTTTTCTTCCAAAATTGCCATTTTGCAGAGGGATTATTAGGGGGAGAGCAACATTTTGAGCCAATATTGGGGACAGTTGAGAGGTTTGGATATTCCTAATTCTATAAAGTGATTTATTTGCACGTACCTCTCAACCTCTTAATGCAGGAAATCTGGACAAGGCCAAATATATTGGGGGAACATACAAACAGTACTAAAAATTGCTCTTGTATAAACTTAAGACAGTTCATAAAATAACAGGTCTTGATTTAGCATGCATTTTTCTGAAGGTTATGACACCTGAAACTTAATGTCTGTCATTATTTAGTGACTTCATTCATAAATGATTTGCCAGAAAATCACAAATTTTATGAGGAACAAACCAAAAATAAGAAGCAAAAATCTGTTCATTCTGCAAAAATCTAGACAGTTGAGAGGTATAGTTCAGCCAGGGCTGTCATTGAGTTTGCTGCCCTTCCCCCCTCAAAAAATCATGGTCGAATGGAGCCTCCCCCTGCAGCCATTCCAATGTCCCATTCCTTGATTATTTCGCCCCATGTACCATAAACACTGTAATGTGCATACTGCTTTACTTCTGTAATGATTTGGATTTCATTTGAAAGTTTTATTTTGCATTTTACAGCACAAACACTAATAGATATCTGCTAAACAAAGCAAGGCAGTCTCATAATGAAAATAGTCTTTATATTAAATCTTCTCTGCCCATGAAACTCATATTCATTGAAACAGCATTGAAACCCACATTCAAAGAAAATACATTTTGCCAGTGGCAGATAAAGATTAACTTTGGGCTGTTTTCAAATGATATGCCCCTTGCACATGAAACATACACATGCTCTTTGATACACCTTCCTGATTGTATTAAATTATTTTCCTTGTACAATACAGTACAGTTGTTAGAGGGCATTTTAAATTTATTGTTTTGAACATTTTTCTAGTAAACAATGAAACAAAATACATGCATTAATATTGACAAAACTGCCCAATTCAGAACACTTCCATCATAAAAGTCTACTCAAACTTCTACAGTCCACCAGTATTACGCAATCTTTGAAGAAGTAAAAGTCATCTAAATAATTCCACATTAAAGAGATCTGAAACTAATGAAGAGGTTGCTGCTAGCAAACAACTTTATATTTCATTGTTTCATCTACAAATAAAGTGCCTGTTGCCCTTGAGGAATAAATTGCTAATAATATTGCAATAGGGAATGGATGGCAAACTGATAGCAGGTTCATAGTTACTAGGTATCTTCATCAAAAAGGACTGCAGCATCCACCCCCTTTAAAACACAGTACATTATCAGAAATGTCTCTACCTACTGTGGGAGTAGAACCCACAACCTTCTGCATCAAAAGCAAGTACACTACCTGTTGTGCTACTAACAATGCAAACAGATTTAGCATAAACAGCACTAAACTTTTGTTCCCCTGCAGCTTTCAGCTCCTTGTAAAATCTTCTCAGCACTCAGCTGTATCTCTGAACTTTGCGGCACAAGAAATCTGGAAAAAGCCAAAATTTATTGGAGGGGGGGGGGCAAAAGCCACCAAACCAGGGACACATTTTAAACATTGCTTGTATAATGTTGGAAAGTTGCTAGAATAAAATGCCATGTTACCACCATACATTTCACTGCCAAGTCATGAACACAGGACCCTGTGAAAAACAGTCAGAGCAACATACCACAATACCAAATCAGCTGTTTTGTGAAAGAGAGGAAGACTGAAACTTAAATGGCTACCATTTAGTGAATTCAGTTCTCATCATAGCTATCACCCTCTTAGCACAAAACACCTGAACAAAGCCAATAATGGGGGAATACAGCCCCCAAACATATTCAGTGAATTCAGTTCTCATCATAGCTCTCAACCTCTTAGCAAAAAACACCCAGACAAAGCCAGTAATGGGGGAATACAGCCCTCAAACATATTCAAGGAATTCAGTTCTCACTGTAGCTCTCAACCTTAGCACAAAAAACCTGGACAAAGCCAATAATGGGGGAATACAGTCCCAAAAATAGGGGCAAATTTCAAATATTCATCTTATAAACTTGGAAAATTGTTAGAATAAAAGGTTTTGTGTTACCATGTACTTTCTGAAGAATATGAAGTCTGAGATTCAAATGCCTGTCATTTTTATTTATTTAACATTTACTACAATAAACAAAAAATGATAACATTTAACAACACAGGATGGCACAGTGGTGCAGCAGTAGCATTGTTGCCTCACAGCAAGAGGTTTTTTGGCTCAATTCTTGGCTGGGGTGCCTTCTGTGTGGAGTCTGCATGTCCTTCCTGCATTTGTGTGGGTTTCCTCCGGGAGCTCTGGTTTCCTCCCATGTTACAAAGACATGCATCTGGAGCCTTTCTCCCTGGGCCTCCGCTGAAAATTGGCTTCGTTCCAAGTCAGACTTTCCCGGTTGACAAATGTAAAATAAAATAAATAAATAAATAAATAAAACATTTGTCAACCGGGAAAGTCTGACTTGGAACAAAAGCCAATTTCGGCAGAGACCCAGGGAGAAACACTCTAGACACATGTCTTTGTAAGATGGGAGGACACTAGAGCACCCAGAGGAAACCCACACAAACACAGGGAGGACATGCAGACTTCACACAGAAGGCACCCCAGCCAAGAATCAAACAAGAAAACCTATAGTTGTCAGGCAACAATGCTACCACTGCACCACTGCACTACTAATTGTATAAGGAAAAAATAAAGAAACCACAGATTTTTTGAGGAACAGAACAGAAGAAATATGAGGCATAAATCTGCAAATGTTTTACAAATGGTGGTGGGTAGGGAATTCAGGCTCTTGCCACCTACACTCAAGCTACAGAGTTCAAGCCATGTACTTAAATTGGCAAGTCATAAACACATGAGAGGTTGAATTTTATGTCAGTGCATACTTAGTGAGGGATATGAAATGAAGAATTATATTTGCCTTGCCTTCTAACAGATCATTAGTTGTATAAAAATTAAGTTGTGTGAAGTTGGTCAGGTTCAGAACAGCTACTCAGTTCCTATTCTTTCAGTGCAGTCTTTTCCTCATAGCTATGGGGTTGTTGTTCTTTGGTTTTCAGTTTGTAGACTATGCTTTTTTGTTTGCTTGTTTTTAATGTATATGCAAGTATAGGATCTTGAAACAGTTCATGCTTAAAAAAGCATACCACTGTCAAATGTGTAGTACTGATTACTCAAAAAACAGAAATCAAAAACCTTGATTTGATATTGTCAGTAACACTTTGTAGAGATATTTCATATACTTCATCTTCTTAGCTCTTTCACATTTTCCAGAAAATTACATGAACCATTACATAATCCCTTTCTAGTGTAAATCACACAAATAAGCAAAATATGCTACTGAAAGAAGCTTTTAATTGACTAAATGTGGAATGTCAGGGTTTCACAACAGTTGGCTGCAGTTCGGGAAAAGAGATTTGCAATGCAATGGGTCTGTCACTACTGAAATGTGTATTGTACCATTGAAATAGTTCAATACAATTATTCAGATGCACTCAGATGCACATACATACATGAGGATTAATACACACCCACACACACACACACACACACACACACACACACACACACACACACACACACACACACACACACACACACAAACACACACACACACACACACACTTCTGCAGTACCTGAATTCAGTTATTCTCAGTCCCATTCAAGTTCTTCTGCAGTATCAGTGTTTCCTGAGTCCCGTGCAAGTTAACGGCTGGTTTCCTTGTGAGAGTGTAGGCTCAACTGACCTCCCGGCTGGTTTCCCCACGAGAGTAAGCTCCAGCCTGCAGAGAATGCAGTCCGGAGTTCTTCCATTCTATGCTGTCATCACCATATAGACTTCTGGGCATGTGCAGGGCAGAGATGCCTTCCTCCTATCTGGGCTGCCGACACAGCAGTCTAGAGTTCCGTAAGTTCCAGGAACTCCATGCACTCATGCGCGGAGTTCTGGGACTTGCAATTTATTTTTGTTTATTGTTATTTTTTTTTTTTTATTGTTATTTTGCTTTTTCTTCTTTCTACAGCTGGGGGAGGGGGCTGCAGTCCTATAGCATGAGACGACCCTGCCATGAGGTACCTTCTGTAGCATGGGAAATCAAGTTCAGGGAGACATTTGAGATAGATAGGCGGAAGGCCAGCTGTGAGGCAATTTTGTTTCCATCCTCAGAGGAGATGGACACAGAAAGAGATTTGGTAAGCTTCTTGATCAAATCTCTTTGCAGTCCCATAGAATGTGCCAAGTAATTCAGTAACATAAATGCAAAGGTTACTGAAGCATAAAGAGGCTTCCTAAATCTGTCCAGTGCCCAAGACTCCCTATTAAGGGGATGGCCAGAAGAAATCTGTTCTGCTAGTTCCTTTCTTGTAGCTGTAGCCACAACCATGGCATCAACAGGTCCTCCCTTGTTCCAGTGCTCACAGTCTTTAGGGGAGGAAGAATTTTATCTGGTCTTTTTGGTATTGGCTCAATAGTGTCCAGCTTCTTCCATGCCCACTAAGAGCCCAAGTCAATGAGCTCATCAGCTGGGGTGGGTCACCCAAGAAGTAGATGGGCCAGACATGAAAGCCTCCAGGAAAAACAATTCCTCCTGGGAGGGGGAATAGGATGATCAACCACCTTTTTGTTTCAAGATCTCCAGGATGTTTCCAAAGGAGACATCATTAGGTGGTGATCTGGGGGATCCCTTTCCCTCATCAAAATCAGTGTCCTCTGTAAGAGTTTCCTGGTGGAAAATCTAAGTGCCTCCTCTTGCACATCCTCTTTCAAAAGACTTCCTGACTGAGATGTTGTGGGGAAGTGTCAGAAGAGATAACAGTGCCCTGATGGACTGGCTGGAGGTTCATTTGAGTTGGTTGTCCCAATGGAAGAGATAAATGAGGCTCAGAATACAGAACAGTATGGGCAAGGTTGTCTGATAGGATGAGGGCAGGCATGTCTGTGCTCTAGTCATGGAGAAAACCTTCTCCACAACCTTGAAAGCAGAATGCCTAGGAGAAACAGAAGCCAATGGCTCAGAGGTTGGAACCTCTTGGATAGTTGGTTGCTGCAACCCTATCAGCGCTCAACCTGAGGAGGGAGTTGGACTTGAGCAGTCCAGTGCCAAGGCTCTGAGGGGAAGAGATGGCTCCAAAACTTTTAGAGTCAACTCCAAGCCCCAGATCTGGTGCCAGTGCTTCAGCTCTAAGTGTCCTCCAATTCCACAACACTCTGTGCCAGTCAGCTTAGGGGAACCACTGAAGTCAAAGAGCAAATCGTCATCAGATCCAAAGTAGACACCCCCAGGGATCTCCAGTCCAATGGCTTCAAAACAGAAGGAAAGATCTGAGGAGACACCAGAAGGGAAATGGACAGATGTCGGCACCCAGGCCCAGAAGGGGTCAGAGCTGGGAGAATCTCATCTGTATCTGTGGTCTAAGGAACTTCCTCATCATCCTGTCGATATCTGCTTCTGAAAGGCTTCTGGAGGATTAAAAGAAGGACATAGTGGAAGGAGGTCTAGAAAGCCTTTGAGGTGACTCCTTTAGGAAATGAGAAGGGAACTTGGATGGAGTCAGATCTAAAAGAAGTGGTGGGGCATGGATCTGAGGAGACCTTGGTTTTTGAGTTGTCAGATCTAAGACTGATGGATCTGACTTTTTATGAATCTTAGCAGGAGGCTTTGCCGAAGCTGTGGATCGATCTGGAGGCCTTTTCCAGGACACCTTGTCCTTAGTTAGAGTGTCAACTTTAGATTTCTCTAACTTTTTAGATGGGGGGGGTTAAGCCCCAGCTACCAAAGAGGAATATGTAGAGGGAAAGAGATCCTGCAGAACTAATTTGTTCTTGCAGTCTATCAAGGCCCTAGAATTAAATCCGGAGCTAATGGCACAGTCATCCTCAAGATACGCCAGACCCAGACAATGTACACATTCCCTGTGGACATCAGAATTTGGGATCTTATGCTCACTGACAACAAAAAAGGGAAGTAAGAATTGGCTAAGAAGACTAAAATATGGGAGGGAGGAAGAAGAAAGGAAATATATAAAACTCAACTCACAACAAGAAAAAGTCTGAAGACCACTCAAAAAATGCTCAAGAGCTAGGAATCTGTGTCTGATAGCTAATGGCAGCAAATGAGATTTGATGTATGTTAAGTTGGTGGGGCATTATGGGTAAAGGGAGGAGCTTGAGAGTTCTAGGATTTGATGATCTGGTAGAAGTGGACAAGTCAGATATGAGTCTTGGATCCAAACCTATCAGTTGAGGAACAAATTAAAATTACATCAGTTCTCCCATGCCTAGTGAGGGCAGCCCTACAGCTGCAGAAGATGTGCCAGTCTCTTGCTCCTTAGTGGCTTTCTGAGGAGGTACACCAGAGGGACCAACAGCAAAAGATGGATGAGTTGAGGACAAAGTTTTAGGCCAGCAGACTCACCCACCTGCAGCTAACACAGTGACGGAGCCAGCAGGACACCCAAGGACTCCCTAAAACTTTTTTCTTGTCGTGGATAGTAGAAGCAAGAACCGTGGAAACTGAATATTGCTTCATGTTAGAGTTTGGAAGGCGATCTCACAAGCAGGAAGCAGAGCCTGAGTAAGTCAGAAAATCTTCTGACAGGAAAATTAAAGCTCTGAGGTAACATTTTCAGTGATAGTCCCTAAAAACACCACATTCTGCCCCCTCTACACACATGCACATGCACACACACACACACGTACACACACACACACACACACACACACACACACACACACACACACACACACACACACACACACACACAAACACACATGCACACACGCACACATGCACACACGCACACACACACTCACTCTACACAAACAGGTAGATTACATCAATAAGAATAGGCTTTTACAGAGTTTTGTCACTCAAGCATTGCATAAGTAAAAATTACCTCAGCAACATGACAGTTCCAGAAAAAACATTTCCTAGCATAAAATAATGAAATTCAAAGAAAAAAATGTCTTCACAGAAAAATTATGTTATAGATGGTTTTCTACAAATGGGAATCAGTTTATCTGTTCGTCCCTGAAAGGATTGCTAGCTGATGTCAGGTCCAGAAAATTTTACCTCAAAACTTCTATTTTCTTGTCAGAGGTTTTATTGACTAACTCAGGTTTCATAACCCACTTGTGAGATCTCCTTCCCAGGTTGAACATGGAGCTAATCTGTACAGGACAGTGAGGCAGAAAGAAAAGTTGGTCACACTGCAAGCTTGGCTTGCTATGTCTAAGTGAAAAACCCTATGATGTAGCATATGCTGATAAAAAGCATAGTGCTGCACATGAATTACTAAACCCTCATATTATCAGTGCCACAGGCTAGTGAAACAAATCAATTAAAACACAATATTTGCATTTATGGTATAGTTACATTATGATTTTATTGAAACAAAAATTCTCATTAAATGAAAATTATTTTTAATACAACAGCAAAACTTATAGAAACATTTCTTTACAGCAACATGAAAGGTTTTCAAATAAAGATATAATTGCTTCAATACAGATGACTTATCCATATGGTCAGCTGTGTTACTTTCAGTGTCTGCATCTACTTTCTTCTGTTTGTGGCAGACCAAGACTTCAGTTTCTGTGATGGAGGTTTTAATCTCACTGCCCACATCTGCCTTGTCTTGACTGCAAGGAATAAGAATTATCAGAGTTTGAGACAGTGCTGCATCCCTCACTGCCTACATCTCTCTTGTTCTGATTGCAGGAAGTGAGATCTTCATTATCGTCAGAGTCTGGGGCAGCATTGCTTTTCTCACTGATTAAGTCTACTTTGTCCTGACTGCAGAGGATGAGATCTTTAGTATTTTCAGAGAATGACACAGTGGTGCTTCTCTCACTGCCCATATTGGCCTTGTCCTGACTGTAGGGGATGATATCTTCAGTATCTGGGGCAGCTGTGTTTCTCTTACTGCCTATATCAACCTTGCTCTAACTGCATGGGATATTTTCAGCACCCAGGACAGCAGTGCTTCTTTCACTACCTACAGTGCCTTTGTCCTGACAGCAAGGGATGAGGTGTTCGGTATCCAGCACAGTGGTACTTCTCTCACTGCCCACATCTGACTTGTTCTGACATCAGGGTATGACTTTTTCAGAGCCTAGGACAGTGATGCTTTTCTCTCTGTACACGAGTGCAATGTCCTCAGTGCAGTGGATGATGTGCTTATCATCTAAGACACTGGTGTTTCTCTCACTACCTGCATCAGCCTTGGCCTGACTGTTTTACAGCTATTCCTGGTTAGGGGTTGCCACAGCAGATCACCAGTACGCTAATGATTGGCAGTGAATTTTTACACTGTCGAGTTCCTAGCCTGATGCCCAATCTTCAAAGAAGGAACACCCACACATGCACGCACCTACCTGCATTGACTACAAGCTATGCTATCTTCTGTATTTGGGGCAGTAGTACTTCTCTCACTGCCCACACCTGTCTTGTCCTGACTGCAGGGGATGAAATCTTCAGTGACTTCAGAGTCTGGGAGAGTGTTGCTTCTCTCATTGCCCAAGTTTGCTTTGTCTTGAGTGCAGGTGATGAGCTCTTTAGTGTTTTCAGTCTGGGACAGCCATGCTTCAATCATTGCTTGCATCGGCCTTGTTCTGACTGCAGGGGATAAACTATGTAGTTTCTTGAATATCTGCACTGCTCTTACTGTCTGTATCTACCTGATCCTGATTGTTGGGATAATATCTTCAGTTTCTTGACATGTGCCCTGCTCTTTCTTTGTGAATTTACTTTCCTCTTTTTTTGGTAATGAAATCATCAGTTTCTGGAATATATGTGCTGCCATCACTGTCCATAAGCATTTGGTACTGATTGTAAAGGACCAGATTACCCTGAAAAGGAAAGCATCATGGGTAAGATTTAAATAATGGAAATACATGTCCAATACATACTTCTCAACCTCTTAGTAAAATAAATCTGAACAAAACCTAAAATAATGGAGGGACAAAGAACCCAAAATAGGGATAGATTTTAAATATTGCTCTTATAGATTTAGAAAGTTGCTAGAATATCAGCATCGTCTTAGAATGCATTTTCTGAAGGAAATTAAGTCTGAAACTCAAATTTATGACATAATTTAGTTATTTCAGTCCAATTTACTAGAAAACCACAAAGTTTATGAGGAATAGGCCAAAAATATGAGGCTAAAATCTGGACAGTCTGCAAAAATCTGGACAGTTGAGAGGTATGGTCCAATATAGTAACAGTGAAACCAATACTAACAAAGATACTGCTGATGATAAAAGTACATAATCTGACATTCTCATTCACAAATTAAAATGCATTTCAAAGCAATTAAATACCTAAATACAAGCTTTTTGCCCATTCTTCAACAAACAAATGATGGTTTTAATAAACATTGTAGTCAAATGTGTACAGCTGGTATGCACTCAAACCCATATGCTAAGTATCACAGAGTAGGAAATACTCTACTGCATACCTGGAGGAAACCAGGTATGTGAAGGAATGTAAAGGATATGCTCAACCACACTTCATAAACATGGGGATTGTGGAGTGTAATGTGTAGTGCAGCCAAAAGACAAGAGTCCAGCTGTGATTACAACACAAAATGATTGAAAAATGTCACCATTGTGAGATATATAGCAATGGTGTCTGCAGTATTGTTGTGTGCAGCAGATAACTGTTGTGCAATGTCAATGTGCCATGCAGGTACAGTGTTGTACAGTAGCCTATTAATAAATACACAGTTACCTACTGCATTGCAAACTAGCCCTCATGCTCCAGTATAAATAAACAGTTGCCCACCGCATTGCATACCACTCCTCATACCCCAGTGACACCCTGACTAACGCACCAATGAGAGCAGATAAAGAAGCAGAACACCTAATTTACAGAAATATAAAGTATCAGTAACTCCACCGTGATGACCAGAGAGCAAGAAATATTTTTAAATCACATCTATCAATGACAAACAGAGCAATAGGCAAGTTACAATCACTCACAACATAAAATCCCAGATGTATTAGATATACTTATCCATGTGTCTATTGGTGAAGCTTGCCATTCCTGTGTTAATATAGAAATCGTACACTGTTTATATTTTACTGACTAAAGAAACTTCTTTATGTATCAACACAGACACCCTGAGGCTGCAGGGAACAGCTGGTAAGTTATGTATTAGCAAACCTAGCATTATTGCCCTCTGCTCTTATGATGGAAATAAGGTAGGCAGTGAATTTCACAGAATATATCCATTCAGTTTACAAAGTGCATTAAAGTATACGAGTTTGCTAACAAAATTACCTGCAACATGACATACCTGTATAACTCAGTTCAATATGCTTTCCTGCTGTTCAGAAGCTGCTTAGTGTTTGCAAATGTCCAAGTATCTGCATTTGGTATATAATGTAATTATTTCCATTTTTATAATATAAATATGCTTTGGTTAATATCTTGCCCATGAAATAGAAATAAATACTGTAGTATAAACACTGTGGTCATAGTACCCTATTTGTGATTAAAGTTATTATACACTGAGTTAACCTTTGGCCCTATTCTGCTGAATTAGTATATGCAACTTTAGTACACTTCACCTGTCTATTGTTTGTGGTTTGCATATTCTGACAGCATTGTTTGCACTACTGTCACAATCACAAACAAGCTTCATGGTGCACAGCCTTTGTACACAAGTGCATACAATACTATTGGATGCGGTAGCCCATCTTTTTAAAGATAAAAGTATACAGAATGTACAAACTCAAGGAAAGGATATATGTGCCCTGAAAACACTAACTGTGTAGGTTCCAGTAGTTAACACCGAAGCTTCAGAGCAGATTGTTGACCTGCCATTAGGTGACGCACTCTTTATTAGTGCAGCCTGTCATACAGCTTTTATCAAAAGGTCTGTGCTCATTGGTGTAGCACCTTTTGATGCCACAGAATGTATATTAAAGCAAAGGGTAGTCTTCTTATCCCCTATCCCTTCCTAAAAGCAGCAACGTTGAGAAAGAAATGACCAGACACTCTCTAAACAAATAATGTGGACCACTACCTTATAAACTGGAGTTGTGATGATATGTTCGGTACATATACGATTACATCACCATCTTTAAGGCTTTCACTATTAACAGGGTACTGAGCACATTAGCGGATCTGTGACCCTCTATGAGACATGCTTCGGAGAGTTAACCTTAAGCTAAGTTCTGTGCTACAACCTACTCTCTGTCTGGATGCCCAAAATCAGGATGTACATTTTCAAGGATATATAGCAAACTCAGTAAGTGACTATAATAGAAAAAAAAAACTATCCAGCAGTCAAACTTGGACTCTCCTAAAGCAGATAGTGCAGGAAGCTACAAACCTTGTGGAACAATGGTAAACACACATCTATGAAGAGGCTTCCCCACTTAGGAAATAGCAAATATGTTGTTAATGTATCAGATGATTTACATATGAAGTCTCCTGTGTGACCCTACCATGGCTTGATCCCTCCTTCCACATATTTTCTCAAGAGTTCCCATGCTGGTGATATACATGTTTCCTATGACAGCACAACCTATGATATCCCATACTGCAGAGAGGGCAAATAACTCCTCAGTCCTCTGGTTTGCCCATGACTTCTGAGCAAGCACAATTCACCCAAATCAAACACAATGAAAATTTGGCACCTGCAGTATGTTATTAGCAAGTAATGTACAAGTACTTGTACTTGCCTGAATTACAGGGAGCTCCAAGACCTGAAGCTGTAATGAGGGTAGAGGGGCTATCCATGCCCAGCTGGATACTAGGAGGTATTTGGGACCCACAAAGGACAGCCTCCTTGGAGGAAAGAATCTTATGTTAAGAAAATAGCTGATATATTAGGCATTAAGAACAAAACTTGGTAATTCTGTGATTAATTGACTCCCAAATAATAAGTCCAGCACTCTTGCTGTGTCTGAAACTTATCATGGAATACAAGGATGGCCAAAAGGCACAGTATGAAGGCATTGAAGGCAGTCAAACTCCTATAGTCAGAGGAGAAAATGCATGGTGAAAGGGTGAAAAAGAACAAGTAGCTCTGAGAAAAATATATAAAGATACTGTGACAGTTCCATCTTTTGCGATGCTTATGACATTGAGGCAGAAGCAGACTCCATGTGCTTCCTGGCTAAAGAGGGGAGAGCAAACCTGTGAGCTAGGATAGGAAAAAATATCATTCAGCTGCCAGTCATCCACAGACACTGCAAAATGTATTAGTACTGACTCTTTCAATGCTTCCAGTGAACTGACACCAGAAGCAAGTCACCCAATGAGGGGAATATAGAGTTTTCTGTCTTGCAAGGTTTCTGCACCTGTCAACAGCCTGCTTAAAATTCGATGTGCAGATGGCAATCCTAATGGCAATATTTTATATTAAAAAGGTACCAATCTAGAGAGAACCAAATGAACATTCTGGGTGGATTTACACCTAACTTTTATGCCAGAAGACATCCATCATATACTCTAAGACTCCTTCAAGGATCAATATGTGGGCCTGCCCTAATAGCTCAAAGGACAGGATCTGATGCCTTGAGTTGGCATATTTCTGGGAAGGACTCTAAAGCACAGTGTACCTTGATCATGTCTCAAAAGTCACTGGCCCTTGGTGATGCTTCTGCAAGCTGGTACATATTTGTAAAACCACAACCTCCAAGGACATCCTGCACTGTAATCAAGACTACAACTGCTGATACGGAAAACAGTCCAACACCACGAGGTTGGTTAGGCCAGGAATACCAGGAGGATGCTGAAGGAGGCAAACAAAAGTCCTTCCCAGTGGCCATAGTCAGTTCCTCTTAAAATCATCCCCCAGTCATTCTGAGGACCTACTTAAGAGGTTAGTTTCACTTAGGTCATTTTGCAAATGTCTGTGTTTAGTGCCTTTGATGTGTATCACCACAGCCAAAACTACAGAATATCATGAGCATACCTAATCTGGACATTATAGATAGATGCTGACTATGTATTAACTGAGCCAAACTCAGGGAGAGAAAAGACAGTTTCTCCTATACCAAATCCATTATGGAGGACTGCAATTTGGGCAAGTGAGACAGACATTGTTCTTTTGTCTTCCCTGTTCAGAAAATGTGTCACAGTTCTATGATCTCTGATTCCTGTGCTGGACTGTGGTGATCATGTAGGAATCAAAGGATTCCTTGTTAGAATTTTCCTTCACCCAGACAGGGACTGAAAAGGAAGAGTCCATTTGTTCTTAGCTGAAAACATGCCATCCTTAATGGGTGAATCAGTAAGGGGGATGATGCAATGCTCCTTTTCTCCTTCTCCAGAAACTCAGTAAGACATTTCTGGTGAAGAGCTCATTATACCAGTCTTGCCTATATTCAGCTCAAGTACTCTCTGCAGTTGATACTTACACATCTGTGGGATGCCATCTGTTCGAAATTCCTTGTACCCTCTTCCTCCGATGTAGGTCACTAAAGTGGTGCCTATATTCGTCACCAGTATTGGGGATACTGGTGGCACTGTTCACAGCCCAGGCCAAACTATCCCAAGCCTCTGACTTATACTGGGACACAGAATAGTCTCCCTACAGTAGCTTGGCACTGTGGTGTTTCACTTGGAGTCCAACAAAAGTCTAGGACCTCTGGACACCCCACCTCCAAGCCCTAAATCTCACACTTTTTCTATGAATGCCTGCCATGCCTTCCATTTCTCCTTGTTAATAAGGAGAAATTAATCGTAGGCACTAAACAGCCTATAATTGCAAAGTACCTTGCCAAGGTAAGGGAAAACAAAAAAGCACCTAACCAGGCATGTCCAAGGGTCAGCTTCTGGTGATTTCTCCTGTACACCTGGTGAATCTGGGCATACTGGGACAATGCAGCAATTGCCTCATGTACACAGACAACCCTCTCCTCCTACCACCTAAAAGTACAACCTGAGAGAGATGCACTTACATAGCTAAACTGAAAGCAAAGTTCTCTCCAGCCAAGATTGTGCTAGACAATCAAGAGGAGAAGGTTAACACCCGCACTACACCTCAAACAACACATAGCCCTTCACAACACTCACCACCAGCATCCACACATAGTAACATTAAACCCATATATGTGGAGGCCCTTAACATTAACCTACCCAAGCAACAAAGACCTCCAAAGCTGAAACACAAACAAACACCAATCACAACCAAAGTATCACACAGTCCACAACACCAGTGTGCCACCCAACAATAGCCTCTAAGCAAGACGACGTACCCAACACTTTAGTCATAGGTGACGCTATAGTCAGGCACACTGATGTCCCACTCACCAGGCTGAACAAGGAGAAAATTACAGTCATCTGCCTGTCAGGTGCCAGGATCCACCGCATAATGCATGCACTCAAGTCACTCCACAGCAAGTACAAATACAACTCTGTCATTGTTCATGTTGGAGTGAATGACTTGAGATGTCGCCCATGGGATTCAGGTTACTAGCTAAGGCTCTTGCCACCCCTATAGTGCCTTTTTTAGGCAAGGCTCAAAGGACAAAACCACCACCGTAACAGGTACAAGTATGCAAAATCTGAAGGTAATGCTACTCAATGCTAGAAGTCTAAACCTCAAAATGCACTCCCCTAAAAATGAAGAACATTGATATCTGTGCAGTAACTGGGACCTGGACCAAGGCTCCAGAGAGCACCCCTGAAATACCAGGCTACAACTCTTACCACACTTTTCAGCCACCAAACCAGGACCAAAACACGTGTCCATATTCACCAAGGATATTCACACCTCCAGGCTAGTTGCCCAACACAGTGCATTCGAAATTCTCCAGGTGCAACTAATACTAGGTAAGACTACAGTCCAAATTGTAGCCTGCTACATATCCCCCACCATGCTCAACGATTCTCACTACACCTTTCTAAACATACTGGAAAATATTAAGATACAACCATGCATCCTAATACTGGGTGATTTCAACTACCCTGCCATTAACTGGGAAAACTACTTATGTACCAACACATTTGCCCAATGGTTCTTGGAATTCATAAATTCCAATGCCCTGGATCAACTAATCCATAGTCTCTCCAGGGGCTCCAATATCTTGGACCTCATCATTACCAACATGGGAAATCGATGCTCCACACCAGTGGTCACCCCCTCGTTGGCTGGGTCTGACCATAAACTAATCACCTTTGACAAACACATCCCACCCCCACCCCCCACTATGGAAACATCCGTAAAAAACTCCAAAGCCAACTTCATGCTACTCAAATCAGAAGTGACAAACTTCATGACACCCATGCAGACAGGAACTGAAAGTTCAACTGCTGAATCCTACACTAAAGCACTGTACGAGCACAACCACTCATGCATGAATTGTGCCATCCCAAATAGAACCAAGACACTCTCCTCCAAAAAAAGGAAGCCAATCTGGTGGTCCTCTGTCATAAACAAACTCTACAACAGAAGGAAGAATCTGTTGCAGAAAAGAGAAAAATCCCAGGATGCAAAAAACTCTCTTACCAGCCTCAGTAAGAAGAGATCCCTCATAAAATCCTTCAAAGCTAGTTATATGAAAATAAAATTGCCAAAGATTCCAAAGACAACCAGAAGGCATTCTATAGCTATGCCAAGAATCTAAATGACAATGCTCAGATCTGCTCTGAGCTACAACAGAATGGCATTAAATATACTGATCCCAGGGAAATTACCAAGATCAATTCAGTGCCAACTTCACCCCCCTCTCACCTCTTAAAGGGCCCTTCTCAACACCGAAAGATTGCCAAATTCTGGTAATCATGGCCACACGGGTAAAAATCGCACTCTCCAAACATAAGAATACAGCATCCATGGGACCAGACAACATCCCGGGCTGTGTACTACATGAAATACAAAATGAACAGGCACCTCACCTAAGTGTCATGTTTAATCATAGCCTCACCTCAGGCTTCATTCCCACTGAGTGATGCACAGCTACAGTTATCCCACTCCACAAGGGGGGATCCACTTTGGATCCTGGGAACTACTGTCCCATCAGTCTGACAAACCTGATCTGCAAGGCCATGGAATGTATTATCATAAAACTTATAAACAAAGACATTGGCAACCTTCAAATACTGGACCCCAGCCAGTTTGGGTTCGTGAAGGGCCGATCGTGTCTCCTGAACATGATTGACTTTTTCGAATCAGTCTCCAGAGTCGTGGACAAGGGAAGGTGATCCACACAGCCTATCTGGACCTCGCCAAGGTCTTCAACACCATCGCCCACTCTGGAATCATAGATAAAATTACTAAGCTGGGCATAAATCCCTACATCACTCAATGGGTTGCCAACTGGCTTACTGACAGAACCCACACTGTAAAAGTACCCGACTCCAAATCCAGCTCCAGACAAGTGGAGTACCTCAGGGTTCATTCCTGGGACCGCTCTTGTTTGGCATCTACTTCTCTGAAGTACAGGCGAACACTAAGGGACTCTGGCTAACAAAATTTGCAGATGACTCCAAACTGGGAGCCATTATTGAATCCCCAAATTATGTGGATATTCTACAAAAGGGCCTTACAGAAACAGATGCTTGTTGCCAGAGCCATGGGCTCAAGCTCAATGCCAAGATATGTATAGTTATACCCTTTGGGAAAAAACATGTACCCATGAATTGCCATGTAGGTGGCAGTATACTAAACACCGAAAGTGTGATAAGAGACTTAGGAACACAGGTGGACAGTGGTCTCACCTTTGATAACCACATCGCCACAACAGTCAGGAAATCCTTCTATGTTACACACTTCATCACTAAGGGATTTTCATCCAGTAAAAAGGAGGTCGTTGTCCCACTGTACTCATCCCTCATTAGACCGATCATAGAGTACAATGCCCCATTTGGTATGTACCTCACAAGACATCTGCAACAACTGGAAAGGCCACAAAAACACCTCACTAAAGGAATCACAGGCCTAAAGCAGATGTTCTGTGCTGACCGACTAAAAAAACTCCAGCTATACTCTGTCGCATATCATCTACTCAGAGGCGATCTCTGCTTAACATACAAGGCCATGTCAAACCTAGAGCTGTTGGACATGCTACACTTAAAGAAATCCCAATCCATCAGAGCCACACACTCCAGGGACCTAAACCTTGTCATCACAATGAACAAAACATGCTGGAGAATAGGTTCCTGACCCAGAGACGCCCCATACTCTGGAATAGACTGCCCATACATGTCAAGCAGAGCATCTCCTTGGCCCTCTTCAAAAGAAACCTTGACGACTGGATTGGAGATAGGGAATTTACCCCAGAGATCACGTCAGTCACCCTGCTAGACATGGGTCCAGTGAAGTAAATATTGTGGGAAGAAATAGCCAGGGAATTGTTATGGCTAGGCTTGTATAGGCCCTAGAGCCGATAGCCTAGCACCAACCTATGAACCTATGGATCAAGAGCAATGGAGACTGATGTTTTCCCACCAATTCCAGTTATTGTATTTACTGGGAATATGCACACTGTTTGAAAATGTTGTGCACCATTTACCATCCTGCAGACATGGTGCTTGGGGGTGCACACTGCCGAGCAATGTATTTGCACAATAGTAAGTGCACAATAGTGGCAAGTAATGTGATTTTAAAGTTGTTTAATGTACAGGCAGTTGTGTAAGTGTGTTAGTCAAATGTGAATGCCATGCCAGTCCAGAGAGCAGAAATATACCTACAGGAACATAATACACAGTACAGTCATACATTTGGTAATAAATGTGATAATACATAGATAAATAAGAAATAACTGACACAATACATGTAATTAATATCATGTATACTATATCAAGTGTTAAAAGTGAGAGTGACTGTAATGGGAAGTGGAACAACAGTAAAAGTGTATTGAATATGCTGTATTTGAATCCAGGACTGTGTGTGTATGGAACTCCTACACTTATACCTGTTGCCACAACAAGGTTAAGAAAATGCTTGTCAATGTTGCAGTTCATTGCTATAAACTCCAGTGTCACAACAGTAAAACAAAGGTTGTACACCCTGTACTAGAAAGCAGAACCATCTCTACTCCACCTCTACACTTACGCCTGCTGCCACAGAATTAGTTACATGGTGTTGCCTATTTTACCATTCATTCTTAAGGTCTCGCTGTTAGCTGCTGCACAGCATCGCTTAGTGGGATTGCATGATGCCCAATAGTATCAACTGAATGCATCCAGCTTCTATTTATGGCTGTATGGGTCCTGTCTGCTCCCTGGGCTCCAGTTTGTGCACTTCTGAACTTCGTGCAAGCCAAATAAACACAGCCAAACCTGACATTCGTTTTCCTCTGTTTCCTGTGTTTGCGCTGAGTGGCGCAGCATGCAAATACTGGAAAAAGGAAAATGAAAAAATAAAATAAAAAGACAGAAAAAAGGATTCAAACCCAGTGCCATCTGGCCCCCAAAAGGAAAGTATCAATGCATTAACACATGCTACCCCAGGATCAGTTACGTAGCAGGTGTGTTTTATAGACTCGGTACTAACTATCAGACTTTAGCAATGCAGCTTGCATTTGACCAGGTGTATCTTGCATGCATATACACTGCCAATTGTTGCGCAATGGAAAACTGCATATTATTAAGTATTACTACTATTTATTGCCCATTTCTTGTGTATTACATGACAATACATGTGGAAAATTTAAAAATGAAGGCCCTGTCTCACAGTAGGTCACATATTTACAATACAGCCATGTGTTGCCCCCCCCTCCCCAAGCACTGCAACCCTGGTGTCTCAGTACTTTTTCCATACATATATCACCTACACTACAGAAAATAATATCAAATATCAAATGTTGTGTCATATGCAATGCACATCAATCAGGTAACATGCAGAACTACAACTACTGACCAATAAGCCTAACAAGCCTTATTTGCAAGGCTAGGAAAGGGATCAGCATGGACCTTATCCACAGGGACCATGTTGTGTTTGTCAAGGATAGATCTTGCCTATTGAACCTCGTATACTTCTTTGATACTGACCCTGAAGACCTGGATGACAGATAACAGGATATACCACCTATGTTCAGTTATCCAAGGCCTTTGACAATATCCCCCATTCATGTCTCATAGTGAAAATGTCCCAACTGGGAATTAAGCCATACAGTTCTAGCTGGATAGCCAACTGGCTCACCAACAGAACACATACTCTCAAAGGTGGGACTGTACCCCCCTATTAGCAACTTACCAATGGAATACCCCAAGGATCTGTGCTGTGCCATCAACTGTGTGGAAACTACTTCCCTGAAGTGCAGCCAATGGTAGGTGGCCTCTGGTTTACCAAGTTTACAGATGGGTGTTAATTGGACACACTCATATAGATTCCCCCAATGATGGTAACATATTATAGAAGGGGTTAACAGAGACACATGACTGCTGCCAAACTTACAGACTGAACCTTACAGCAAACAATGTCTCATTGTCCCTTTGGCAATGAAGTACCCCTGCTAATTATGAAACACATAGCACCCCTCTCAACTCAAACACAGTGTTGTGAGACTTGTTAACACATGTTTATATCAATCTATACTTTCATCGCTATGTGTCCATAGTGGTGAGACACAAATTCTTCATTGTGCACATCATACATATGGACATCACATCCAAGACCAAGGAGGTCATAGATCTGTTGTACTCCACACTTATCAGACAACTAATTGAGTACAAGGCTCCTTTCTGTCTGTATCTCACCAGACAACTACAGCAATTGATTGGAGAAAAAATAGAGGTCTGCGACTGGGAGAATGCAGGTCCTCCAAACATCACATACATGAAAAGACTACAAGGCCTGTCACTGCACTCAGTTTCCTGCAATCTGCTGAGAGGTGACCTATCCCTGACCTAGAGAGAAGTCTCAGACCCTGCCCTACTGGAAATGCTGGGCATCTGCAAATCAAATGCTTCAGGAATAACTTGGGCCTGTGACATAAACAGAACATGCAGAGAAGAGAGATATATCCCCTAGTGACTCATACGTCTCTGATATAGGCTCCCACTGCATGTGAAGCAGTGCTCCTAAATGACCATGTTCAAGCACAACCTTCACTGCTGGTTGAGTGATTGTAAAGTCACCTCTGGGCTGGCACTCATGTCCCTCAGAGACAGGCCCAGTTGCTGCTGCTCACGAAATCGCTGTGGTAACAATGACTATATAACTATGTTTAATAAGGGCACTTGTATTTTTTACAAAGCTAGGATTCTATTGTTTCATGTATACTGACAATCATATACTCGTAGAAATTACAAATACAGTATGTGAGAGATGCAACTATACAATGAATCTAGAATACATGCTCTCTGTCTTTCAGGTAACAATAAACCAGATATCAAACAGGTTGTCAACATGCACACTTCACCTCCTCAGCAGACCTAGAGCACAACACAAACCCCTACATATGGAGAGGTAGTCATTAGAAGCTTACCAAAAGAGCAGAGACCTTGCAAATGCAAACCTTTTGCACACATTACAGTCCCGACAGAACACACTCCACATAAAAACAAATGTATCAGTGTGTCTCCACATAAAAACAAATGTATCAGTGTGTCAGCCATTAAGCCCTTAAGGCAAAACACCTGAAAACCGATGTTTTGGTCATAGGTGAATCCATAGTGAGACACACAGATGTCCCCCTCACCAGTTTGTACAAGGAGAAAGTCACAGTCAGCTGCCTGTCAGGTGCCAGGATCTGTACAGTCATGCACACACTCAAGTCTCTAAAAAGCAAGCACAGTTACACCTCTGTCATACTCCATGTTGACATTAATGACTTGAAACGTACCTTACTGGACTATATGAAGAGATATGACTGAGCTCTCAGATTATCTGTCCTAGGCATGTATGTCCATAGCCCTAAGCAGCATTCTACCTTCACCCAGGATGATCCCTCAATTCATGCAAAATAATTATCGACTTCAACAATTGGCATAGCTACTGGTGTCACTGTCAGTCCAGGGGGATCCAGTATTTGTCAGCCTGGGATGATATGGTTGACAGACCACTCTGCTTTGCCAGGGATGGTCTTCATCTGTCACCTCTTGCCTTTCCGTTACTGGCCAAGGTACTTATGTCCCTCATAGTGCCTTTTTTAGGCAATGTCATAAGAACAAAATACCCGATATAAAAGTATCCTCAAAAGACAAACACAAGGTTATGCTACTTAATGTTAGGAGTGTAAATTAGAAAATACCCTGAATGGAAGAACTACTTATTTTGGAAGATGTCAACGTTTGTGCAGTCTCAGAGACATGGTTTAGGGCCACCGAAAGTACTCCAGCTATGAAAGGCAATAATGCCTTCCACACATTCAGGCCACAAAATTAATGTGAAAGAAACAAAGGAGGAGGTGCATCTGTCTTCATGAAAGACATATACACCTCAAGACTGGTTAAGCGGTATGACTACCTAGAGTTACTCCAAGTCCAACTAACTGTAGGACAGACCCCTCTCCACATCACTGTTAGCTATAGGTCCACAAACACGAACCATGAAAACCCACACAGTGCCCTCCTGGACCTACTTGAGTCACTCATAATACAGCCAAACACCCTAGGCATGGGTGACTTAAACTATCCTTCCATCAACTGGGATACATATATGATCACAAACATGCTTGCCCTAAGGTTCCTGCACTTTGTAAACAAAAATGCTCTGGAAGAGCTAGTCTGCACCCCCACAAGGGGATGGAATGTCCTTGACCTAGTACTCACCATCATGGGAGATTGCTGCACCACCCCATGTGTGAGACCCTCTCTGGTAAGAACTGACCATAAATCAGTCAAGTTCAATGTAACAATTGTGCCTGACCCCCTCAGGATCCAAAAGGTTGAAAAGTTCCTCCAAGGCAAACAATTACCTCCTAAGTGATGGTACACATAGTTTCAAACCTTCTGCCATCACTGGCAGTAAAGACTCCTATACGGAGATGTACACAAATGCCCTGTATATACAGCTTTACAAGGGTATAGACTTAGCCATACCATAATGGATCAAAACTTGCTCATGAAAAAACAAGCCACCCTGGTGGACATATAGCATAAATATGAGAAAGAAACTGATGTTCAGGAATTAGAGGTATGAGTCTCAGCAGAAGAACACCCTCCATAGCTTGAACAAGCAAATGAGATATCTTGTAAAGTCCTCTAAAGCTAATTACAAAACTAAATTAGCTTCCATAGGTAAGGATGATCACAAGGCATTCTTTAGCTATGTCTGTAATGTAAAAGGGAAGGCCCAGATTTGCATCAAATACATAGTGGATGATACCAGTCATACTGAATCTGAGGACATCACCAGCCTGTTAGCAGACACGTTTGGCAAAAATTTTACATCCCTGTCTCCAGCAATCATACCCCAAAGCACAACTGCCACCAGTTCTCTACATATTATCTCCAAAGAACAGGTCATAACCACAGTTGCCAAGGCCAAAAACACAGCCTCTATGGGACCAGATAACATCCCAGGCTGCTTACAATGAAGCAAGAGTTAGCAGAACCACTGGGTACTATCTTCAACCACAATCTAAGTACTGGCTTTGTCCTAGCAGAGTGGAAAACACCAACTGTACTCTCCTTGCACAGAAGGGGTCTCTTAACTGACCCGAGGAACTACAGACTACAGACCCATAAGCCTGACCAGGCTTGGTCTGTAAGGCCATGGAGAGAATCATCTTGGACCTTATTAACAAGGACATTGGTGACCTTCAAACTCTTGACTTGACCCAATTTGGCTTCATTAAGGGCAGATCATGCCTGTTAAACCTAGTGGAATTAATCAAGAGTGTCACCAGGTCTGGATGAAGGCAAATCAGTACATACTGCCTATCTCAACTTGGCCAAGGGCTTTAACACAATCCTGCACTCAGGCATCAGTGAGAAACTCACTCAGCTGGGGGTTAAACCATACAACATTAGACGGGTAGCCAACTGTCTCACCAACAGAATGCATACAGTCATACTTTGGGATTCTACCTCTTCAAGCAGACCTGTTACCAGTGGTAAAATTGAGTAAAAACACACTGGTTCCACAGGGCTGAATAAATATCAGAAAATAATTTATTCCAAGGAAAAACAAGTGAGTGCTTTCACGGATATCATCCGCTTCATCAGACTAGAATTTCTAGTCTTGTAAAAGGCAGACTTGTACCATGGCACTTGGGTTAAGTTCTGTAGTCAGTGTACTTAGATAGGTAGGGGTTCTATTCTCACTGCAGTCAACTGGGTGTCTATGTGTGCACTTCTTGCCTGACATTGCAGAGACCCCTGCAGCATATGGGACACTGTTATTACCATATTTTCAACAGACACTACTGATGTCATCAGCTATATCAGATTTTTGAATATGTAGTTATCCCACCAGGGCATGGTCAGACACTGGCCTGGAGGCCAGGCAGACATCACTTCATCATATACCAGACAGATTACAGTGACATGACTTTTAATCTATCCACTTACATAATGGCATGGTTTGTAGGATCTGTGCTATCTTGCTGAGAAACCCCTGTGGTCTCTTTAGCTGCTGCATGTGTCTGTTAAGGTACATGCAAAAGAGAGCATTATACTGTATTACTGATCTGATGACATTTGATTACAGTGCTGTCATGCAGTCCTAAGATCTGAATATGATGGTTTACCTTATGATGTGCATCATATGTTTGTCCTGGAAAATCATTAAAGAGAGAAGTTAGAAAGCAATGATACACATTACAGTTTCTGACTTCACAACCCTTACAAAATCATTCATTATAATGTTGTGATATTTTGATGCCATCAACTGTCTTAACTTTCCAAGCCCAATATAAGTCAAAGATACAATGAGCAGTTCAACAACATGAATGCAGATATACTAAGCACTAAGTTAGCTATGCACCCTGAGCATCAGGCACAGCTTTTCTATCCCTGAGTCCAAAAGATAGAAAACAGGAATATGGCACAGTTATCATGACTTGCACAGGGTATTGTGTACGGGTCATTACATAGAGAAGTTAGAAAGTAATGATATATGTTGCAGTTTCTGACTTCGCAACCCTTTCAAGAGCATTCACTATGCAGTTGTGAAATTGTGATGCTAGCAACTGTCTTAACTTTCCAAGCCCAATATAAGTCAAAGATACAATGAGTAGTTCAACAACACAAATTCAGATATACTAAGCACTAAGTTAGCTATGCACCCTGAACATCAGACACAGGTTTTGTATCCCTGAATCCAAGAGATAGAAATGACATAGTTATCACTTATACAGAGTGTTTTTTGTGTGTGTGTGTGTGTGTGTGTGTGTTGGGGGGGGGGGGCAGGAAGCCTAGGCTGACACAAAAGGTTGGTGAGTGTGTGTGAGTAACAAGGAGAAAAAAAGCAGACATTGAGATAAAACAACAAATGGCCAGTGAGACAAAATAAGTAACTGTTGTGTGTGTGTCTGTAGGGGTCTGAAAAATTTGGTCCTCCAGGTGAAATTGTTGTGTGAGTGTCTGCATGAACAAAGCAAACCTCTGTGCTAGCTCTGCATCTTGGTCTGTTAGATAGGTGTCAGTTGTGCATGGTAGAGGTGGCAGTTCATCACTGTCATCCCTGACCATGAGAACTGGCTCTGCCAGGAGTTGCATTGGCAAGTCCATGCCCACAGTTGGATGCAGTGATGCTATCTGAATGTGACTGATGTCTGCTGGACAGGCTCCCTTTACAGGGACACTCAGGACCATGACCCCATGGCCTGCCACGTCTAGATGTGGACAGCACACTCACTGATGGAGCAGTGGAAGTACTGCCACTATGGGAGCATGATTGACCATGACCACGTTGGCTGATAACAGATGATGTGGCTGACCTATGCCCATGAGGATGCCATTCCCCTCCCAGCAGATGTTCTGCCACAGACACTGTGCATTCTGTGACAGACACCTCTCAGTCCATCACAGACACCCCTCGTTCCAACATGTCATTCATCCAATCCAGCAAATCAGCAACACAGTGGAGGCATTTACGCATGTCAGACTGTGCCACATCCATAACCCTGAGCCTTGTCAGGAGCATCTATGGGATCATGGATGTACCTCTATGATGGCCCTAAACATATGTTGAGTAGCACAGGAAGTGACACCTGCACCAGGTGAAGGAAGGACAGCAGGCCTCTTCCGAGCACCCCTTTCAATCCTTCTGATTGGCACCTCACCCACACCTTGGCTACAGATAGACTCAACCTCTGTGTCAGATTCAACCTCTGCACCCCTCAATTGTGCTTCAGTTTGGCCACTATCATCATTAGAATGTGCTGATACACTGACATCAGGTGGTACAGGGCCCACACTCCCACTGTTGTGGTCAGCTGTGATAAAAAGCAAGAAACACAAGAATACATTAATACCTGCATTACTATAGTGCAATATATGCTAACAAACTAACAGTGCTGCCACTATTACAGACAGTAGAGCAATACACACAACAGGCATGAGATCAAAATCACACACTACAATATTTCTTTAACTTGATCAGCAGTACTGACATAAAATGAGTTGGCTTACCATCTGCAGGAGATGTACTGTGCTGTAGTCCAGACAGTCCTGGAAGAAGTTAAGTAAGAGGTAAGGACAACATAATCACAATTAACAATAACACAGGGGTAATACATTTCCCCCTTTATATGTGCAGTAACTCTACTTTCAACAAGAATGTTGCTGCCAACTCCAACCTAAGCTTATAACTGTAACAATCTTCAATCCCCCCCCCCCCAAAAAAAAATATGACGTGACACAGAATTAACTTGTTTATTTTAATTGTTTTACTATACAACAGTATTCAACTGTTCAAATAACAAAGCCTACCTGGAAGCTCCTCCTGGGATGTGTTTGTTGTCTCGGAAGGTGTTGCTCCCACATAAAGGGTATGCTCTACTGTACTATCCTGGGAGGTGTTTGGATCTCTAATATTTACCATGAACTCTTTATTGGGGTTAGTGGTTGTTCCCTAGCAGGCCCTCCCCTGTAACCATTTGGTCACACCCCACTGCAGCTGCTCGTCTCTGTGCAGATGTTTTTATGTCAGTGGCGCACCTGTTCTATGTTCTGTTGTGGCCACCCACGACATTGAAGCCTTGTACAATCTGCTGCCATATTTTCATCCTCCATGCCATATCTCCCTCTCTCCTTTCCAGGAGAAAAGCACCATTTTGCTGAAAGCCATCGATAATTACTT
Organism: Protopterus annectens; assembly: GCF_019279795.1. Taxonomy (NCBI): domain Eukaryota; kingdom Metazoa; phylum Chordata; order Ceratodontiformes; family Protopteridae; genus Protopterus; species Protopterus annectens. The sequence continues at coordinate 1,053,754,700 of NC_056737.1, read as the reverse complement.
GATTTTCAGCATCAGTGAAGGGGGGAATCTCCTTGGATTGAAATGCTTTAGTGACATACTTGTAGGTCTCCTAAAAGACAACAGAAGTATAATACACATAAGTATCACATAACTAAAAAAGAACTGTTTCCAAATAAAACAGAAAAGCTAGCCAGTTGGCATTACCCGCTGGATAAAAATAAACAGGCTACATAAGTGAAATACTAACAATAGGCAAGATGCAAAACAAGAGAGTAACAGGAGCAACATGTCCTTGTTTGTGTCATGACAGTAACTCACCATTGCTCCCCCCAAAAGAACAGCCAATCCTTGTTTGTGTCATAACAGTAACTCACCGTTGCTCCCCCCAAAAGAACAGCCAATCCTTGTTTGTGTCATAACAGTAACTCACCGTTGCTCTCCCCAAAAGAACAGCCAATTCTTGTTTGTGCCATGACAGTAACTCATCTTTGCCACCCCCTCCCCCACAAAAGAACAGGCAAATGACCCATTTTGCTAACAAAACATCTTTCAAATGCTAAAAGTGCATTTGTACATATTTATCACACAGCATTTAATTTTTATATATTGTCAATCATGTGCACCTCTGAAATGGCTTGACAAACATGCCCAAGCCATCAGTACACTTGTAACTAATGCATACAGATAAAAGTGTAAAAGCCTTTGCTTCACATTATTCTTAAATACATTCCAACATATGCAGTATGTAGACGACAAAATGGGGGCATACCTGCTGAAGTTCAGTACTCCTCTGTACAGAAATATCCCGAAGAAAAAGTGCTTTTGCAGTCTTACAAACATATACAACTGTCCACACCATCAGTTTGGCTAGCTACACATTTGTATTTTTATAATAGTGTATATTATTAATGGATTGCATCTATCTTAGTCAGTGTTTCATACATGATAATTACAGTATAAACAGCTGGATTGCATGCTAATCAACCAATCCAAAACAGTGGAGCTATTCAACAAGCTATAAAACATCCATGTAGACTTCATGTTGGTTTTCCCCTGCAGATGTCAAAACGTTTGGAGTACAGACATGGAAAGTCTACACAGAAAGAATGTTAGGGGCTGCTGCTGCTTTAATCCATTGTATGTGCTACAGGCTGCAGGCAATGCTGCTGCTGCTGCTGGCAATAGGCCTAGGCAGAGAAGGGGAAGAGTTTTCAGGCCACGTTCAGCTTATCACAACCTACATGACATGGAAACTGTAGAGCACTACAGGGTGGACATGGACACAGTACAGGAACTCTGTGACCTCTGCCAGAATGCCACCCTCAACTCAGAGCCACAACCAACTGAGGGGAAACCATCCCAGTGGAAACTAAGGTATATGTATCCCTTAGAACCTTAGCTAAAGATACCTTTCAGAGACCAACAGAGGACGTGCTGGGAGTGTCACAGGCATCAGCATACAGGATCTTCTACCAGTTCCTGAATGCTATGCTACATCAGGCTAGTGACCATGTATATTTTCCCCAAAGCTCTGAGGAGACGACCAGAAATATGCAACAGTTCTACTGGGTAGCACACTACCCTGAAGTACTGGGTGCCATAGGTTGCGTTCATGTAGAAATTAAGGCACCACCTGGGGAACAGAGTAGGCTCTACATTAACAGAAAGGGCTACCACTCTACCAACTGCCAAGTCATGTGTAATGCCAAGAGAATCATCTTGAATGTTTGTGCTGCCAACCCTGGCAGTTACCACAACTAACATATCTGGCACACCTTCCAACTGTACCAGATGTTTGCTAGGGGGATATCCCACAGGTTCATTTTATTAGGGGGATGCAGGCTATGCAATGAAACCATGGCTGGTGACACCCATCAGAAATGAACACACACACCAACAGAAGAACGCCATAAAGAGGCATACTCCCAAACCAGAAATATCATAGAGCGTGTGTTTGGGATGCTGTAGTCACAGTTCTGGTGTCTATATACATCTGGGGGAGCCCTGCAGTACAATCCACAGACATGCACACAAAAATCTTCACAGTATGTACCATGCTACACAACATAATCCTGAGGAAACAGCTGATGCAGGATCAGCAAGGGGAAGGGTCACACATCCCACCACCAATACCAAGGTCACCACAGCCACAGGCAGATGAGGAGTCAGAGGGGGAACCACCAGCTGTTGTGTATGTAGGTAGACAATGGTGTACTCAGTATGCCCTTGCATTGGCTAAGAGGCAATACAGGACACTCACTCTCCATCTAGGGGCCTAAAACCTTCCTCCTACTCACATACATATATTAACATTGATGCCAGGTAACTCATACAACCTTTACCTTCCATGTATTGGCTATGTACTGCTTGCATCAGACAGAGTCAGCCCTGAAGTAACACTGTGGCAACTGCTGCATTTACAAGGTAAGTCTTGAACCTGGAGTGTTGTTGTTGTTTGTCTTTTTGGCTTTTCCCGGTTAGGGGTCGCCACAGCGGAACTCCGGTCTGCTGATGATTGGCAGTCAATTTTTATGGTGCCAAGTTGCCAACCCAGCAAAGGCATACCCATTCATGCATGTCTTTCGGAGGCCACTCAACCGCGGGGAGGACATGCAGACTCCACACAGAAGGCACTCCAGCCGAGAATCGAACAGGAGAACCTCTTGCTGTTACTGCTAATAATATGGCATATCCTTGTATTTCATCACTTTGTACAGTAAGCAAGTAAAAGGTGGCAGATCTTTACAGAAATTACCTTAATATGAGAAAGTATAGACTTATTTGACTTAAAACTAAAAAAAAATAAGATATTAACTAAAACAAACCACACACTGGAGCCAGAATAAATTTAGTGCTTTTGTCCCGTTTATTACAGAACTTATTCAGAATTACAAAATCCAATATTTACATCATTTCCTTTTATACCATCATAATATCAACATCATTTCCTGCTAATATTAATCCTTAAAGGACATATCAATTTAAAATTCACTCAGACAAACAGTACTATCACTTCTTTAACTCAATAGCTACTATTGAAAACCTATATGTATAATGTAAACTTTGTAATAATATACATAATTTAACTACATTTACAATGCATACAGAAACTATGTTCTATATAACAAAGGCAAATTAAATTAAAAATTAACATAATTTAAATAACTTTTAACAGAAACCTTGTCATTAATACCAGGCGTTACATTTATTTGACTTATATATGTCCATTAGTAAGTAGTAGGCCTCAGGCATCAAAGATTCACGCGACCATACCTCTCAAAAGTAATGATGATCACTGCATGCCCTCAGTTTAGCACCATATGTTTGTAGTGGAAAATCATTAATGAGAGAAGTCAGAAAGTAATGATACACATTGCAGTTTCTGACTTCACAACCCTCACAAGATCAAACAACAGGCAGGATACAAAACAAGGAGAGTAACAAGAGCAACCTATCCTTGTTTGTGCCGTAACAGTAACTTACCTTTGCTCCCCCAAAAAGAACAGTCCATTATTGTTTGTGCCATAACAGTAACTCACTTTTGCTCCTCCCACAAAACAGCAGTTTATTCTTGTTTGTGCCATCCAACCTGCCCTTCAGTTGTTGGCAACTGCATATCATATTATTCCCAGTTAATATCCTCACACATTTTAAGGCCAATGATATAGAATGGCTTACACACTACGTAGAGTACTGGTCATATAACTGATGAATGACCAACAAACACAGAAAGGTAAGAGAGAGCTGCATATTTGCAAGAATCATAACAAGTTGTGCGATCACTAAGTGCACAATTTCCAAATATAATAAATGTGCAAATAGCAATTTATGGTTTGATATCAGTGTATATTCAGCTGTACCTGGTTGTGTGAAGAATGTCTTCAGTAACTGTCTGTGTGACACGGGATAAGGCATCCCCCCTGTGTTCTGAAGGTGCATTGGAGTGAGCGTTTAAATCCAGGCCTATGTAGAAATACTGTGTGTATCATAGATTGCTTTTGCTCATTTCTTCATTTTAACTATTTTGCCTTTTTTTCTATTTCTTTTTTTTGGGGGGGGCACAGTTTGCACAATGCTCTGCTTAGCTCACACACAGGAACTGGGAAAAATGAATGGCAGGTTTGGCTGTGCTTATCTCATTGGGGTGATGCACAATAGTGTGCAAACTGGCCCACCCAGGAAGCAGACAGGACCCACACAGCCAAAAATGGGTGTACGGTGTACTATGTTCCTGTTAGTATATTTCTGCTCTTTGGACTGGCATGGCCTTCACATTTGACTAATACACTTACACGACTACCAGTACATCAAATAACCTTGAAATTACGTTGCTTGTCACTATTGCGCACTGCTTGCCATAACAAAAACATGTTGCTTGGCAGTGTGCACCCTCAAGCACTGTGTTTGTGTGATGGTAATAAGTGATGCGCAACATTTTCAGTGTGCACATTCCCAGTAAATGCGATAACTGAAACTGGTGGGAAACCATCAGTCTCCATTGCTCTTGATCCATGTCAGACATGGCATGAGTTTATGGAGAGGGTGTCACATTTAGAGCCCACAGATGGTGTGTCTAGGAGTCCAAGATTTTTTTTGGAATCCTAGTTAAACACCACAGTGCCAGATTGCTGCAGGGGGTCTATTCTGGCTCCCACTATAAATCAGAAGCTTGAGATAGTTTGGCCGAGGCTGTATCCAGTGCCACTGGAGTCCTGTGCACTGGGGACCAATGTAGACACCACTTTAGTGACCTATCTCAGAGAAAGAGGGATACCCTCGATGCTTGGATTGAGGAATTTAGGATGAAGGACATCCCACAGATGTGTAAGTATCAACTACATAGAGTACTTGTAAGGCTTAAAAGCTGAATATAGGCAAGACTGGTATTCATAATGGTATTCTGTTCTGTTTGGAAAGGGAGTGCAATGTTAGGACCCATGTCACAAGATTGGTGATAATGAGGGAGGCACATGGTATGTACGCAGCAGAAGATTACTGTTATTGTAGCATTAAAAGTTAAAGATAGCTTTTTGGTATTTTATACAATTGTATTAAACTTGAGCACCCATAGCTCAACTATAAAAGCAGGTATGCATGCATTAGTCTGTAGCACAAAGATAGCTTTTTTGGTATTTTATACAGTTGTATCAAATTAAACATGCATATTCTAACTGTAAAAGAAATATGCATGCATTAGTCTTTAGCACAAACCAAGAGTACAATATTAGACTTTAGTCAGAGATGGTGGGTTCAAACACCACACTTCCCAACTATACAATACTGTTAATTCTTCCGTTGTGTGTAACTTGAAGGTTTAAAGTAAAAGCTCTATACCAGTGGCATTCATGCCCTGCTGTAAACTGTAATCTGTATAACTGGAACATGTATACGTGCAATATATGCACATGTAAAGGAGTACTTGTTGCAGTCTGTAGTATGGTGTGCATCTGTTAGGAGCTGGTAGTCTTAAAAGTAAGTTATCTGCTAGGCGGTGGTAGTCTTAAGAGTAAGGATTAAGATAACAGAGTCAAATAATTGTATTAATCCATTATGTGTTACATATGAAGGTACTATTCTTATCTCTTGTTTTTCTCTCACCCCAGTCTTTATCTTTCTCTCTCTCATTTTTTTTATTTTTATTTTATTATATGTTGTCAGAATGTGTCCATGTCATCCATGTGTACCACATCACAAAATGCTCCACATCACAGCAGGGTAGGCCTTCCCACAGTATCCACCTAACCCCACTCCACCAGCCCCGGCAACATTGCCCAGCATGTCTGGGAGCCAACCTAGCAGCACCATCTCTGCTGCCCCTGCACTACCTGCCCCCATCAGGTAGCTATTTGCCTTGGGGGATAGGCCAGTGGTTCCCTCTGGGAGCAGTGGCAGAGTTGGTGAGTTTATCACCCATGCTGAACTGCCAGGTATAGTGTATAGGGTTGTGTGCTGCACTGTTGGTGCATGCCTATGCTGGCTGGGGGGGGGCTGCTCTCCCTTATCTTACATAGGACCAGGAGGAGGAGGTGAATGAGACGTTGAGCACTCTAGCCAATGGTGGAGTGATGTGACAGTGATCACAGTCCAGTGGGTGAAGACTCAATTTTCACTGTCAACCAGCTTGACATACATGGGTCCTGGATGGCCCCACCCTCACCCCATCTATGGTGTCCACCAATCTCTTGTGTCCATCACTGTCCCTGTGTCTTGTCTTTTTTGTTTTGTCTGTTTGCAATTGCTTCCTCAACTACTCAACTTACCTGACCCAGACATGCCTATATCCCTTCCCCAACATTCCTCTCTCTCCAAAAATAAAAAAGCATACCTGTCCCACAGAAAACAAATTGTCCCATACATACCTCTCCATCCATTTTGCACATGTGTCTTCTTGACACACTTGATTTGGTCCAATTGGCTGTACAACATGTTTGTGCTGTGGTCACCCCTCTCTCTGGAGGTGACAGTCCAAATTCAGCTAATATTCTGCATATATTATCAGTTTTTACTGTTGAAGAAATGATAGCTATGGTTCTTTCCTACCCCCCTCCTGCAAATTCTTGTATTGCTTTCCATTTGTTCTTCTTCCCTGCTTGCTCCCCATTTCACCACTGTCCTACCTTCCCCATTTCTGTTCTTTAATGCATTATTATGCGATAGTGAGCATCAGACGTCTCAACTGTCCTAAATAACTTTGTTTATACTGATTTTTAGGGCCCCAATAATGGGGTGCCACGATTCCCGAGTGGCACCCCATTATTTCTGATTTTTTTCGGATCTATTTTTTAAATTTTCGCGCTTTCAGAGGTGACATCATCACGTGCGCGATGATGTCAGCTCCATCAGCATGCCGCTCATCTGTTTGAATAGGACTGTCAGTGCTGTTTGATTTACTTTCCTAAGCTACCACGCATCTATCGCAGGAAGATTTACTTCTGCTGTCGGGCAGAACACAGGAGGAAGATTACTTTACTTTCTGCCATCAGGCAGAACACAGGAGGCAGATTACTTTACTTTCTGCCATTCGGGCAGAACACAGGATTACTTAAGTCTGCCATGCAGAGGCAGTCGTCGGACTTGTCTTCTGGAAGTCAGTGATAAGGTAGGGTGTGTGTGTGTGTGTGTGTGTGTGTGTGTGTGTGTGTGTGTGTGTGTAGATAGTGCAGGCAACTGAAGCTGGTGGGAGATGGCAACCATTTGATTCATAGTGGTATCAGTTTATACCCTCTCTGCTCCAGATCTTGAAGATTATTTTAATTTAAAAATACTAGTGGATTTAGACTGCACTTCCATACCACAATCCCAAAGTATGTATCCCTCTACCTCCTGACATGACATTAAACTATAGACATGAGCAGCGTTTCCTCAGCAGAATCAGTGGATGTCAAGTTCACATAGGTAATTGGTAAGGTAGAACATTCTGAAAACTCATTGCCTGCTGTTTGCATAGCTTGTATTCAACTGACTTTTGAGCTTTGAAATAGCACAGGGTAGACGGTGACATACTTTGTGCCCCATATAATGTCCTACAAGAGGCAGGCCAGATATTATTCTTGGGGTATCATTGGTAGGTGATGGAAGCTCTTCACAATGCTATCTTGAATGTTTTAGAATTCCATGATAAGTGTATTTATGTTGTTTACTGTGCTTTTGATACTGTGTATGGTGATAGCATGTTGCTATATTTTTGAACACTGTAAAATATTTTCATAAAAATTATTTTTGTTTTTTGAAAACAGTAAATAGTTCTTCTTATTCCCCTTTATAAGTTGATAATTATCACAATCCACTGTCCTGCATCAGCTTCTGAGTACAGCAATCATTCTGTGTAATAGTCACTCCTCAAAAAGACATGCAGTTCTCTGTATACCAGCATGTTTAATAAGTTATCAAACTATAGATCAATATGAGGACAATATTATGCAGCTTATCTGAGTTATATACACTCATTCAAACAACTTCATTAAATGAAAAAATGGCAGTTGAATTAAGGGTTTGTAAAAATATTGTTCAATGATCTCCTGATATTTCTACATTAAAGAACACTAAATTTAAATTTCAACTACAGGTGAGTATCATGGCACTCGGAAAAAAAACTAATATTCAATTTATGTTGCTGAAATCTAAAGCAACAACAATGGTTAGAAATGCCCTGAGGTACATTTCTAGTGCTGAAAATTATATCATCAGTGGAAAAATAGCATGTGTGGTTGCTAACTGCATGCATTGTTTAAATATAGTAACTTTCTCCTATACTTCCAGTGGGAAGATGCCATTTAATTTGAAAAAAAAGTGTCTGTGTGTGTGAAAATGCCCCTAACGGAATACATCTGGTGGCTAGAGGTACTCAGGCTCAACCCTGTACCTTGGGTACAGGTAAAAAGAGCCTAAAGTCCCTAGCCACCATCACTTTTGAATTTTTGCCTCACATTTTTGTTCTGTTCCTCATTAAATCTCTGGTTTTCAGGAGTGGTAAAAAAAACCTTTTATTCTAGCAATTTTCTAGGTTTATAAGATCAGTATTTGAAATGTGTCCTTATTTTGGGGCTGTATTCCCCCATTATTGGCTTTGTTCTATATTTTTGTGCTAAGAGGTTGAGAGCTATGGTGAGAACTGAGAACTGAATTCACTAAATGATAGCCATTTAAGTTTGTCTTCCTGTCTTTCAGGCAACTGCTGATTTAGCTTAGTGGTATGTTGCTATGACTGGAGTGCGCAGGGTTTGGGGTTCAAGACTTAGCAGTGAAATGCATGGTAGTAACACATTTTATGCAAGCAAATTTCCAAAATTATAAAAGCTATGTTTAAAATGTGTCCCTGTTTTTTGGCCTTTTGCCCCTCCCCCCAATTGAAAAGTGCAAGAAGCTGTGCAACATGCCTATGGCTTACACTACTGTGATTTTATATATATATATATATATATATATATATATATATATATATATATATATATATATATAAAATGTGCGTGGAAGTAAACTGTTATCATGGAGATGTTCTGAATAGGGCAATTTTGTCATTGGTTCATGCATTTTTGTTTCATTGCCTACTGGAAAAATGTTTAAACAATAAATTTAAAATGTGCTCCAACTTAAGTCTAACAAGTGTGCTGTATTATACAAGGAATATAATTTAATAAAGTCAGGAAGGTGTATCAAAGAACGCATGTATGTTTCTTGTTTTGTGTGCAAGGGGGCTCTGATTTGAAAACAGCCCAAAGGTAATCTTTATCCACCACTGGCCAGATGCATTTTCTTTAGATGTGGTGTGGGTTTCAATGCTGTTTCAAGGCAGAGAAGTTTTAATGTCAAGTCTATTTTCATTGTTAGACAATATTGCTTTGTTTAGCAGATATCTATTAGTGTTTGCGCATTGTGCTATAAAATGCAAAAAAACTAAAATCGAAATCATTGTAGAAGTAAAGCAGTATGCACACATTAGTGTTTATTGTAAATGGGGTGAACTAGCCAGGTAATGGGACATTAGAATGGCTGCATGGGGACTCTGGTGCTATATTTTGGTTCTGTTTTTCAGTTTGCGTTTCAAAGTTGGTATCCCACAATTCCATTGGGGTGGGTGGGGTTGTTTAATTGTGTATGCAAATGTTATGTTAATCAGCATACACATTTGTACCTATTTTTCATGGGCCTTGTCCAGATTTTTGATGTTTCCAGGTTGAGAGGTATGGTGAGCATTGTGCACCTACACAAATCAACAGTAATACAAAAGTACTTAAAATTGTTAGATTCAGTTGTATTCAAACCTAGTACTATCTGGCCTCCAAAAGAAATGTATGACTGCATTACCTGCATTAACACTTACTGCCACGGAATGAGTTAAGCAGCAGGTGTATTCTAGAGACTCTCTTCCATCTGTCTGACTTTAACATCTCCATTTCACCACTGTTCTATCTTCATTTCTTTTCTTTATTGCATTATTGTGTGATGGTACACATCATGCACCAATGCACACCAATGGTAAAGTAAAAGAAGTTAAAAGTATTAGATACAGCTGTATTCAATCCCAGCACTGTATGGCCCCAAAAAAGGATTTATCAGAGCATTAACTGCATTAACATCTGCTGCCACAGAGTCACTTAAGTAGCAGGTGTATTCCATAGACTCAATACTGTTATACTTTTGCACTGCTGGCACTGGAATTGTTACATGACATTTACTAATCATTGTTAGTGTCTCCATTTTAGTGGTCATGCAATGCTGCACAAACAAGATAAGTACAGCCAAACTATCCCTTCATTCCTCTGTTGTCCGTGATTGTGCTAAGCGCTGTATTGCACAAGCAATGGCCAAAAAATAATAACATAATAATAAAAAAATGACAGAGAAAACACAATTTGCAAACAAATGAAGAGGAGGTTGGATGTTAATGAAACAGAACCTGTGAATTGTGTACTGCTTACTTGCATTTCCAACCTTGACAGATGTACATGTAACACTTTGTAAGTGTAACCTGACACACCCACCTGATGTAAGCATTCATAGCTGCCATCCATAATCTGAGGGAATGCCTGCACAATGTGTACATCTGCTAAATGGAGCCAAGGATTTATGATTCAGCAATTCTAATGAGTTCAGAACTCATTTGCATCTTCACCATGCTGACAGCCCTGAATCTACACCAGAAGGCAACTGTGTAGCTATGGAAACTGAAGTGGAGCCAAATTGTTTATGCGTTGAACACAGAAGAGAGGGTATTACTTTGGGATATATCTGCACAGAGGACTACTGACTTTTAGAAAATATGCCTGCGTTTATACAGCTATGTATTGCATATGCTGACATGTAACTATGAATAGTCTTTTTAATGCTTTTTATACAGTATTTATTTTGATTAGCACACACTTTTACAATTTATCTGTCTGCATTACTTACAAGAGTACTTTCATTGAGGGAGGGGAGCAAAGCTGCATTTGTGTTATTGCACCAAAAAGGATTATGTTGCTGTTGTTACTCTCCTTTTGTTGCATCCAGCCTTTTATCACATGTTACGGTCAGTTCTGTACAAATGTCACACATTTTACTTTTTTATTCTGTCCATGAAGACTCCTTTCCATGGCTATATTCCAAAAGTTTTGGAATTCTCACAGAACACTAGCAGAGAGTCTACATGGATACTTTATAGCTTAATGAACAGCTCCAACATGTTGCCTTGGTTGATTAGCATGTAGTTCAGCTACTTATGCTGTAATTAGCATGCCACATTTTTTACCTTGTCTGCATGGGGAGGGTGCATGCCACTACAAGTCCTTACTGAATTTAAAAGTTTTCACCCCCATGTGCATGTGGTGCTGGAAAAACACTGTGTAGGCTTTACTGAATCTCAGTGTATGTGTTACCATCTTAATAAGGGTTGCAATGTACTGAAATCCTTGGCATACAATGTCATTGTAGAATGTGTTTAATGCCCAAATATGTTATAAGAATTCTTTTATTATTTCATTATGAGCTGTCGTACAGGAACTGGATATATGTCCTCACTCATTGATTCCATATTCAATGTTTCAGATATCTTTGGGTGTCAGAAATTGGCATTATAGCCAGTCTCCACTATGAGGCTATTTTAGTTCTACTCTAAGACATGGTAAAACTTATGTTTACAATATATGTGTACTAAGTCATTGTTACACCAGAATTTTAAAAAATTATAAATATTTCAACAGACACATTTCTGTTACTGAATATGTTGTTAGGCCTAAACTTCATGAACTAACAAATGCAATGTGCTCTATACAAATTCAGGTTAAGATGCAGTGATGTTCTTGAGGGGAGAATGGCATTCTTGGTTTAGTTTTATAACCAAATGTCTTAATAGAATTCCCTGAATGTTTTATTATACATTGTCATGGGAGACTGACATATAGCCTCATATGGAAGTTCCAAATATTGTATTTCAGATGGCACTTTCCATCAAAGTCTGATATTATACACATCTTCTACTGGGGTATTAGACCTCTTTTTAAAAAGACAGGAAACTAATGTCCTGAATACATGTACACTAAATTATTATAAACCCAGAAGTAAAATAATCATAAATATTGAAGCAGACAAAGAAACATTCTGTTGCTGCATATTCTGGGAGGTCTATACTCCTTGTACTGAAAAAGGCAATGTGATGCCATGTAAAGTATGCTTTGAAGTATTAGTAGAGTGGTTAGTGGTCTTCTTGAGTGTGTTTCTCTATTTGTTAAAATTCTGTGAAAAGTTTATTATGAACTATTATAAGGAGAATGAAATAAGATTTCTTACCCAAGTACTTAATAAACTACATCAGGAGATTATTTTTTGGTGTGCCACCCCTCTGACCATCAAAAATTTCCTGCACCACACAGTTGACCAATTTTTCCTTCAGGTTGGGAGCACTGGCTTTATTATTTTTTGGTCTTCTATCATCATTAGAAGAAGGGGCTGAACTACAGGGAATAGTACCATCATCCTAAACTTGTCTGAAATTTACCCTCAACCTTAATCTTTCCTCTAAAGTGCTGGCATATATATATATTTCAAGCTGGGCAATTAATGAGGAGTGGCATGAGCACATGCTCTGTCCCAGGCCCATAGAAAGGTGGTCTCATAGGCTTCCCTAGTTTGGCATTCCTTCTGAAATCTGGCTTCTGCCAGAGCCCAATGAAAAAACTGCCCAGTATGATCCATTCCCTCTGAGATAGGCATGCTCATCTCCTCGCATGTGCCATCAAGTGCATGAGCCATTAATCAAATTTGGGTCACATGGACCTTAGAGCTTTATCTATTTGTGCCACTTACACAGACATGTTTTTTCAGCTTTTTGGTATCACAGTATGGCATTATACCCAATTTCACTAAAGGGGCACTATTTGACCTCTGTTCAAAAGTCAGGAAGATACAAATATCCAGAATATGTGTTCACTAAATTCTCAATATTTCAGAAGTAAAAAATTGCATATTTTATTTGAAAAAATATTTTTATTTTTGTAATATGTTTGGGCTAAAATGCCATTGTTTGAAACAGCTAAACTGGTGGTAGTGGGGGGGGTAGATTTGTGGTTGATCTGCACTAACATCTCTAAGGCTAGTACAGAAATATTATGTGCATTATATGGTTGTTTATCTTGAAGGTTTCACAATGAAATCTCAAAGGGAGACTGAGATATGACATTTAAAATATGGGTACTAGATGCAAGAGTTCATATGTTTTCATAATCACAATCTGACATTTTACATTATAGTAAATACCTATGGGGGTGTTGCATTGAATTTATTCTCAGTATGCAGAATACAATAATGGCTTAGAATACATCTTTACTGAGTTTTTATTTTATTAGAAGTAAAAATCCTATATATCTCACCCACAAATATAGTATAGCATAGTATAATATAATATACTATAATATAATATAATATGATATAATATAATATAATATAATAGCTTTACTATCAAATTGTGGAACATCAAAATAATTTTCCACCTTTTAATCAAACTGGTTTGCCAAAATTGGTAATAACAAATTACCAATATTTTTGAAATGGTAACATGGAATAGACATTTGAACACCAGAAGTTCCAATGTTGAAAGTCCATGTTACCAGTAATGTTTTTGACCCCCTGCACCCCCACACCCCTTGCATATTATATATTCCAACTCCAAGATTGCACTACACTAAGAAAAGTGGACATTTCCTGATCCCCACTGTAGTACTATCTGTTATCAGAACATCGATTCCACATTAGCGAATGCACACTACCATTCATTAATGCGGCATTGAACATTTTCCTGATCGGCATTATGAAAACTTGAAAACAGCCTTTTGACCTTCCCAACTTTGCATAAGTGCCAATCTAAATTTTGATAGTAAGCCAATATAATATAATATAATATAATATAATATAATATAATATAATATAATATAATATAATATAATATAATGTAATATAATATAATTTATTCAGCTGGAACATGTTCATAGGTTCATAGGTGTGTAGTAGGCTAATGGCCCTGGAGTCTTTACAAGCCTAGTTCAAAAACTTGCCCTGGCATCGTGTCACCTGATGTTAGTTCACAGTGCCTCTATCCAGTAGGGCCTCTGGAGTGATCCCTGGGGTGAAGTTTCTGTTACCCATCCACTCGTCGAGATTTCTCTTGAAGAGGGCCAGTGAGAGCCTCTGCTTGACATGAATGTGACACATTCCAGAGTATGGCAGTCTCTGGGTGATGAACCTGTCCCTTTAGCACGTTCTGTTGTTTGTGCTAATCAGGTTGTGATGTCTGGAGTGTGTGGCACAAGGGGATAGGGATTTCTTTAGGTGTAGCATTTCAAGTAGGGCTGGGTCAGACATGGCTTTGTAAGTCAAGCAGTTATCACTTCTAAGTAGATGATACGAGACTGAGAACATCTGAAGTTTCTTGAGTCTGTCCATGTAGGACATGTGTTTAAGGCCTAGGATCCTTTTTGTGAAGTATTTTTGTGGCCCCTCCAGGTGTCTGGTCAGGTACATACCAAATGGGGGGGTTATACTTGATGATTGGTCTAATGAGGGATGAGTAGAGAGGGATGATGACCTCTTTCTTTCTGCATGTGAAACCTTTGGTTATGAGATGTGCCACATAGAAGGACTTTCTGACCACAGTTGTAATGTGTTTTTTGAAGGTGAGGTTGCTGTCGACCTGGGTGCCCAGATCTCTTGTGGCTCCTTCAGTGTTCAGTGGACTCCCATTGACATGGTAATTTGTGGGAACTGAGTTTTTTCTAAAGGGAATGATAATGCATTTTTTGGCATTAAGCTTAAGGCCATAGTTCCGCCACCAATCATTGGTCTCAAGGAGGCTTTTTTGTAGGATGCCTGCATCACTTGGGGAGTTAATAATGACTCCTAGCTTGCAGTCATCAGTGAACTTTGTCAGCCAGAGTTCTTCTGTATTGGCCTGGACTTCTGAGAAGTAGATGCCAAACAGGAGAGGGACCAGAACCAAGCCCTGTGGGACTCCATTCATGACTGTTCGACAGTCTGACTCGAAATCCACTACTTTCATTCTGTGGGTCCTGTCTGTGAGCCAATTTGCAACCCACCTAGTGATATAAGGATTGATGCCTAGCTTGGTGAGTTTATCAATGATACCTGAGTGTAGAATGGTATCAAAGGCCTTGGCCAGGTCAAGGTAGGCTGTATGCACTGCCTTACTCTCATCCACAGCCTTGGTAACTGCCTCGAAGAAGTTGACGGTGCAGCAGGCAAGATCTCCCTTCAACAAAGCCAAACAGTGTGGGGTCAGGTCAAAAGTTTGAAGATTGCATATATCTTTGTTAAGTAGGTCTGTGATGATGCACTCCATAGCTTTGCATACCAAACTCATCAGGCTAATGGGGTGATAGTTACCAGGGTCTGTAGTCGCTCTCCCTTTATGGAGATGGATGACTGTAGCAGTGTGCTATTCATTAGGGGCAAAGCTTGAGTTAAGGCTGTGATGTAGCTCATATGCCATGGTCAGAAGCAGCTAAAGTAGAAGTTTTCATTCAGGATTAAGCTACACTAAAATCATTAAGGAAGGAGTGTCAGTTTTGGGTGTATTTTGTAGTACATTTCCCTGTTGTTACTAACTGAAAGGTTTGTAATGAATTCTGAAAGGGAGGCAGAGATTTAGGGATGAAGACACAAAGATTATGTAAGATGTATGCCTTATGTATGGTAACCTTTCCCTATTCAGTGACAACAATGCCACGGTCTTGCAACACAAAGAGCTGTGGCACCACGGTGGATTGTCTCCACAGCCATGATAATAGCTAATGAGGCATTCTGTGGGAGAGGCATATGTTAATTAGCCTTGTGTTTTCCCCAGAACTGCCTGTGGTAAAACAAGCAAAACATAGCCAGTCCTGTCCACTCATATTAACAAAAACATCCAAAAGTGGATTTTCACCCATTAGGGTAGAGGTAGGTGCTAGGGAATCTAGCAGTTAAGCACTGTTAGGGCTTTGTGAGTGTGTGTGTCTGTTGGAAGGTCACAATAGAGAGGTTAGTGGGGACTAGTTTGGGTAGGTTTGTGCCTATGTCTGCGTATGTGTGGGGAGCTGTCATATCTGTACCCTCCCCCTACACTAATGAACACATCCTGTTGCTTAGTGTTAGGAGAAAACAAGACACCAGGGATAACTTTGTAATACAGTGCCTTAATGGCACAGGGTTAGGAGGACCACTAGAAATCATGGCAAATATAATCAGTGTATCTTAAAGTTTCTTATTGAAAAAAAAAAGAAAGAGGATAAGGGTTGAGGGAACACTAGACAAAATGGATACTATAAATTGCATGCCTTAAAGGCACTGAAATGATTCAAACCCTGTTCCCCCTACCTCAGATATTAGTCCTCTGTTCTACTGAAAGACTTTATCGATAATGTGCAACAATACATGAAATGTGAAAAAAAAGTAAAAAAAGATGCAGGAAAAGAGGCTTTGAACCAGGTTCCTTGGACCAGGAAACAGCATCATTAATGTGCTGTACTAACTGATAAGTTAGTCCAGCAAGGTTGTTTTTTTTTTTTTTTAATATAATGAGGACCTCAAGGCATTATGCAAGGCCTGCAACAGTTCATGAATTATGCTAGTGTGTGACAGGGCACATACAACCATACGTCTCAACCTCATAGCACAATAAATGTAGATAAAACCAAATATAATAGGGGAACCCTTTCTAGGGAATGATTGAAATCATTCATCATAAAAAAAAAAAAAAAAGTCATCAGAATAACAGCTTTTGCACTAGCATGCATTTAATTAAGGATGTGAAGCGTGAAACTCTAATGTCTGACATTAATGACTGATTGTAAACATCTGTGAGTATGACAGCAGGAAAAATGAGATAGCACGGATGCTCTCACAACACAGGGAAAGGTGTGCGTTTGTGTGTGTGTGTATGTGTGTGTGTGAATGGAGGGGTGTATGTGGCACAACAATGCATGGGCTGCTAGTGTTAACTACCACAGGAAAATGCTGAACTGTACTTGTAGTAGTTAATGGCAATTCAGAGAAATGCAATTTAGCTAATAATAAGTTCTTTCCTCATTGCAGCTATCATGTGTCTGAATCCTAAAATAATATATTGTGAAAGCAGGGTCTTTTCACCACAGCCCTTAATATGAGTGCAGGGTTCTTTCTGAATTTCCAAGATAGTCTTTTATACATAGGTACCAGATGCTGGATCCATAAACATTACTGTCACTGTATGAAAGTTACGTTATACCCAGTTTTGTTTGGGAGTATAAGCAGAATAAAATAATGGTCTATAATACTTCTTTACTGAGTTGTCATTACATCAGAGGTGCAAAAGCCTATATAAATGAGGAGACATCTTCTTTTCATTTGTAACATACTGTTGCTAAAATACCATGGTTTGTGGGAGCTGAAGCTGTGATGTAAGTTCAGCATTTAAGTACTGGAATCCCTAAAGGAAGAATATCAGTTTTATATCTGCTTTTTAGCTGTACACCATCCTTTTCTGCCTTAAGTTCTCATAATGGAATCTAAAAGGGGGACTGAAATATGGTCATTCATACACAGGTACCAGTTGCAGGAGCTCATATGCCTGTCAGAGTTTGACATTTTATGCCATAATAATTTTCCATTAGGGTATCGTGTTTAACTTCTTCTCGGTATGCAAAGTACAATAATGATCTACAATGTATACTTACAGGGCCGTCATTATGTTGGAAGTAAGTATCTCATATATTTATTTATTAAAAATATGTATATTTTCATTTGTAATGTTTCAACTAAAATAACCTGGTCTGAAGAAACTAATGAAGGGTGATATTTTGTACTGAGCTGCACTGAAATCCTTAAGGCTAGAATAAGAGCATTAGGTGCATATTATACTTTGTCTCCATTAGGGGTACTGCACTGAACATCTGCATAGTAATGGCCTAGAAGGCATCTTTGCATGACATTAGAAAGAAAATCATATATATTTCTCAAGAAAAAAAAATCTGTTTTATTTCTTTTATTTATTTTTATTTTATTTATGTATGTATTTGTTTATGGGTTTATGCATTTATGTATGTATGTATGTATGTATGTATTTATTTATTTATTTATTGTTATGGTAGTGTACAGGGATAAAGTCCTGATTTCAGTCCAGGTGTTGTAGCTTGATTAGTGGCTCAGGTGACTGACAGAATTGTCAGCGAAGAATTGGTATGCCCATCCTGGGGTAGTGTGGCAGTAGCAGGTCACACAGAGTAGTACAATTTCTGAATGGATGGGTAGCAGTGCAAGCTGTGACCTCAGTACACTGTTCAGCTTACAATGCCACTTCCTTGTGCTAGCCTTTACAATAGTTGTACAGAAGCATGCACCTGCGAGGAGGGTGTTATGAGCCTCCTCAGTAAAGCATACTGTACAGAATCATGCACTTGCAAGGGGGGTGTTATGAACCTTTTCAGTAAAGCAGATTGCACAGAAGCATGCACCTGTGAGGGGGGTGTTGTCAGCCTCCTCAGTAAAGCATATTGTACAGAAGCATGTACCTGTGAGGGGGGTATTGCGAGCCTCCTCAACAAAGCAGAATGCATGTCACCCTGCTGAGTTGGGTTGAGATGGGTTGGAAGGGTGGCTTAATGGTTAAGGTGTTTGCCTTACAAACACAAGGTGAAGGGTTTGAGTCTCACAAGGGATAATTGGCTAGGCTTAAAATGGCTCACAAGGGCAGTTAGCTTAATACTAATCTATGAACCTATGAACCTGAGGGGTGCAGTTAAGGGCATTAGATATGTCCTTATAAATGATATACTAGTGAAGGCACAGTAAACTGTCATACCTGCCTCAATGATGGCCCCTATGGATGACACTTGCTCCCATTGTTGTGGGAGGACCTCCACCATGAATGACATAAACAACTAAGGGGAGGCTTACTAGCTGGCATGTAGGGGGCAAAACTAACGTAGAAAGAAAATACCATAGTTTGAAGTAATTAACAATGTGATCAAATTCACTGTTAAGCCACAGTGAAATCTTAATTACAAAATTTGAAAACCACTCGTTTAAAAAAAAAAAAAAAAAAAAAAAAAATGTAACTCCATTTTCTTCTGAATAAAGAGAAAAACAAATATATCAAAGGTACATGTATGTAGTTGTGACTTCAGGCTTAAAAAGAGTATGCATTTCTGTACAAAAGTTATCTTTTTATTCTATTTATATGTACAGGCATAAAAACTGATTTTGTTATTAAAATTCAAGGTGCAGCTAGTCTTTTAGTTTTGAAGGTAGCATCCAGTCTAAGCACATTTTGTACACAATTATGCCAGGTAATATTCTCCTAAATGTTTGGGGAAAATGTCAGTTCAGTTTTAGAGATACGGACATTTATATACAAATAGCAAAAAACCACAAACAATAACTTATTGAGGGTCTTCTGGAAAACTATAAGTACTACAGGAGTTAAATAAGCTAACCCATGTATTAAATGTGACAAATTCTGTTTTAGTTATAGTCTTCAAGTTGTGGCTCTTTTACTTTTATGAAGTAGAAAGGTATTTTATGCATGTTTTCTAAGTCTATAACTTGTATTTTATGCATGTTTTCCAAGTCTATAACTTTAACCTAATGATAAATAATTTGGCTATGTTTTTAGTATTTGATTAATAAAATCTTTAAAGGGGGAAGGAAGAGCAAAAACAGCAGATTGTAGGGATAAACTGCTCCTTGGATCTGTGAAAGCATTTGTTCACAAAGAGGGCTGTGGATGAATGGGATGGATTGCTATAATTAGAAGTACATATTTATTAAAATGAATGAAAGAACATGGTTTAGTGACATTAAGTTATTAATAATATGAAATGTTTATTAATATCAAAATTGTTATCTAATAATAATATTTTTATTATATAAATTCATGATGGACTGTATATAGATGTCAATGCATTATGTCAATATACAGACATTTAACAATAACAACAAGAGTATATAGAAAGGAATGTATGTATTGCCATCTATTGGTGAATAGAGGTAACATTTGTGAAAGGCATCAAATTTGGCGCCTTTTTGACTATTTAAATGAATGTAAAACCCCAATAGCCATTTGTCTGAAGAAGGGTATGGTAAATACCCAAAAGCGCTTACTAAAAGGCTTTTTATACTGTTCTGTACTGTTTTATACTGTTGGAATAAAAGAATAAAGTTGAATCCAGCCTACGGTTGCCACCCATACCGTTGTCAGCGGGACACTCACGGTTTGAGTCCTCTCATCCCGCTTCTCGCGCTCACCAAGCATGGGACTTTAAAATTCCCGTTTTTTCCCCTTTGAGCTTCGCATTTTAAATTGCCGTGGAAAAGCCGAAAATACTTCCGTTTTTTCCACGGCAATGCGGCTACGTCACCACCCGGACCTGCAGTTAGAGGGATTCTCTGCTAGGTCCGGGTGGTAATGCAGCACAGTAATTGGCTGCAGCCATTGTAGGGGGCGGGAACTTCTTCTGAAGAGCCCCATAAAGGTCGCAGCTGTAGAGCACTAAGCTCTATAGCAGCTGCAACAAAAGATCTGATTTTTTTCTCCAGCCAGCATTGAAGCCAGCCAGCATTGAAGCCAGCCAGCCAGCATTGAAGCCAGCCAGCATTGAAGCCAGCCAGCCAGCCAGTCAGCATTGAAGCCAGCCAGCCCAGCCCAGCCAGCCAGGAAAGAAGCAGCAAGGGAGCCTGCCAGCCAGCCAGCCAGGAAAGAAGCAGCAAGGGAGCCTGCCAGCCAGCCCAGCCAGCCAGGAAAGAAGCCAGCAAGGGAGCCAGCCAGCCAGCCCAGCAATAATTGGGAGTGGTAAGTAGATAATTGCATTTTCTGGCTTTAGTTATTTAAAATGGGAATAGTGTGCTTTATTTAAGTTTTTAATGTTTAGAGGTAGATGGGGATGTAGTATGTAGTATTTAAATCTGTGCAGTGGTTATTTTGAGACTTTTATACTAGTTTAAAATGGGAATATATTGTGGTTTAATTTTTTTAATGTTTAAAGGTAGATGGTGGGTGCAGTATGCAATATTTAAATCTGTGTAGTGGTTAGTTTGATATTTTTGAGTAGTAGTTTTTAAAGATATAAAACCTGAATGTATATGTAATTGTTGTTATTCTTGGGGGTATGATTTGGAAGCATTACTTTTAAAAGGCTGAACTGTGTATAGAAGTTGTTTGTTTCTGTTGGGGGGCAGTGAAATATAAACTTAGTGTGACGCATTTCTATTGTCGTAGCTTTTTCTGGGTATTGTCTGTTTGCAGATAGGAAATGTTTGAGCATAGTTTGCACTTTTTTTGTATGGAAATATGCACTATAATGCTGTTTTCAGGAAGTTACGATATACTGTTTAGGTAATTTTTCCTGTTCCTGCAAGTCCATGTCTATGTGGTACAAGTCTACCTTTTGAGGGGGAATGTTGACAGTTAATGTAATTCATTTATTATTCTAGTAGGTACATGTTGCCAATTTGCCAAAGCTGTTTCAAGATGGTTTTCATTTATACTTGTAAATGTGTGCATTTAATTTATTATGCATTTTTAATAAGGTTAAAATGTACTGCTTTGCTTGTAATGTGAATATGGGTGTGTTACTTTTACTTGGGCCTATTTATTGCATTGCTGTGCTGGATTAATTGCTATGTTTTGAGGTAAAAGGAGCCCATGGAGTCTGCTGTACATTGTAGTTTGTTACTTCTCTTGCAAGAGGTATTTTTAAAAGTTAAAATGTTTGGACTTTTTTCCCGTTTATTTTTTTTTTGTGGATGGATGCTCAGAAGTTAATGCAATGTATTTGAGATTGTGCTAAACCATGTTGTTGTTACAGGGTAGTTTGCGTCTGTAAGTAGCAAAGTTTTTATTTTGTGTTTTAGTGATGTCTTCAACATACTTATTTACTGTTTTCATTATAATCCGATTATGACCAGTGCTGCTGTTGGGCATGTTCATTAATAGATCATTGCGCTGTGTAAATTAGTGACATACATTTCTTAACTGCTGTGGTCAAAAGCTAAATTAGGTCTATGGTATCCACTGTGCATTTTCATTCATTTTACTGTTTTTTGGTTCAGTGAATATGGTTAACTTTTTTGTCTTGTGGGGTGAGGTGGGCATGTTCAGTGGTAAAAATAATGCATTTAATTTTCTACAAGCTGTGTTAATGTTAGTTTTCAATGGCCAAAATGCCCCCTACATTACCTCATTTACTATTTGACCTTTTTCAAACTGTTTGTAAACTCTTTTTTGCTCCATTCCTCTATTTTGCATGCCGATGTTTTTTCAAGCCAGTTCTTTCACATGCCAATGTGTTTCCAGCCAGTTCTTTCTCATGCCAATGTTTTTCTAGCCATTTCTTTCACATGCCAATGTTTTTCTAGCCATTTCTTTCACATGCCAATATTTTTCTAGCCATTTCTTTCACATGCCAATGTTTTTCGAGCCAGCTCTTTCATGTGCCAATGTTTTTCGAGACAGTTCTTCGTGTGCCAATGTTTTTTCAAGCCAGTTCTTCATGTGCCAATGTTTTTTAAGCCAGTTCTTCGTGTGCCAAAGTTTTTTCAAGCCAGTTCTTTCGCATGCCAATGTTTTTCGAGCCAGTTCTTTTGTGTGCCAATGTTTTTTCAAGCCAGTTCTTTCACATGCCAATGTTTTTCTAGCCATTTCTTTCACATGCCAATGTTTTTCTAGCCATTTCTTTCTCATGCCAATGTTTTTCGAGCCAGCTCTTTCATGTGCCAATGTTTTTCGAGACAGTTCTTCATGTGCCAATGTTTTTTCAAGCCAGTTCTTCGTGTGCCAATGTTTTTTCAAGCCAGTTCTTCATGTGCCAATGTTTTTTCAAGCCAGTTCTTTCGCATGCCAATGTTTTTCGAGCCAGTTCTTTCGCATGCCAATATTTTTCGAGCCAGTTTTTTGTGTGCCAATTAAGCCAGTTCATTTGTGCTGTGCAGCAGTATGTTACGGAACCCTACTAACAGTGTTGGTCAATATGTTGCATATCAGGTAAGTACAGATTCAAGCATGAAGAGAGCAGCAGCTTCATCACAGTCAACCAGTAACAAGAGAATGTGCAAGTGGCAGGACGTTTGGAAAACAGAATTTGACTGGATCGATAGATGCACTGATGTCAAAGCATTCTGCAGGTACTGCAAGAGAGAATTTCTAGTGACCCACGGTGGAAGAAATGATGTCGCATGACATGAGTCAACTGAACAACATGACTGCCATTCTTCAAGCTAAATCCACTCACCTGATGACAAAGTGGGCAAGGAATGCAAACCTTGAGGGACCAGAACTTAGAATCATTGCAGCAGAAGCCTCTGAGGTTTTCCATGCTGTTAAGCACAATATTTCGTATAACAGCTTGGACTGTGCAGTAAAGTTGGCCAGCCAGTTGTACAGTGACTCAGACACTGCAAAGAAACTATCTTGTGGCAGAACCAAGGCTGAAGCCATAGTTGAAAATATTTTGGGGCCACACTCATTGGAATGCCTCCTGCATGACCTTCAAAAACCAGGTACTTCATTTGCAATTTCATCAGATGCTTCCAACAAGGGGAACATAAAATTATTTCCCTTGTTGTGAGGTATTTTTCTAAAGAAGAAGGGGTGGTGAATGGCCTTTTGGACTTCTATGAAGACCCTGATGAATCGGCACAGGCTATTTCACAGCAAATTTCCAACATTATGGAAAGGCATTCCTTGCCCTGGAACCATATTTCAGCTTATGGGGCTGATAATGCCAGTGTGAACTATGGGAAGAAATCTGGTGTGTATACCAGATTAAAACAAAAGTGCCCATCACTCCAGAAAGCTAACTGTGTTGCCCATATCATTCACAATGCAGCCAAAAAAGCTGCAGCACAACTACCATACGATGTGGAAGCATTTGTAATGAGACTTTTCAGCCACTTTTCCGGTTCTGCCACAAGGACCAGAGACTTGAAAGACTTCTTTGAGTTTTGTGGCATGGAATTTGAGAGTCTGTTAAGACATGTGCCAACAAGGTGGCTGTCACTACTCCCAGCCATTGAAAGAGTAGTGAAAAATCTCCCAGTGCTCCAGTCCTATTTCCTCTCTCAGGGAGAAGAGGAGACCCCCCGGCAGATATGGTAGTACTTTTCAGGTAATGAGCATGGTGAGAATGAATTGCCTACACTGCCCCAGTACTATCTGCACTTTTTCTGTGCTGTTCTTGTTGATTTTAATGAACATATAAGTACATTAGAAAAATCAGCACTTACTGCCATGGAAACTTTTTGTGTAATGGTCTCTCTCAAGCAAAAACTGCAGGCAAGAGCTGAAGGTGCTTTCTTTGGAGGGAAACTTAGGGCACTTATGAGCACATTAGACAGCACTTCTGCTAACAAACTGAAAAGAGACTTTATTGTGTTCTTGGAGACAGCAGTGAAATACCTGGAGCAGTGGTTTGATTATACTGAAAGCAACTACTTGTTTACACTATCTAAATTATCTCTAAATGAGCCCTTTGCCTTCAGTGACTTGCTTAATGTGACCACTGCCCTGAGTCTGCAGGATGTAGATGAAGATTATCTTTTTAGGGACTACTTGGAAATTAGGCCCTCTCTAACAGTTATGTAACACAAGCTTGACCCCAGGAGAGAAGTGGCTGAAGCTTTTCAAAGAAGGGCCTGAACTGACTACACTCTATCCGGTAATTGCTAGGGTTTTATCTATACCACCCTCAAACGCATTTGCAGAAAGAGTTTTTTCATTGGTGAAAGGTAAATGGACAGATGTGCGAAACCGATGTAGTGTGGACTTGTTAAAAGCTGAACTAATGATGAGTGTAAATTACCGGATGAAATGTTGTGACTTTTACTCAAATATTATTTCAAATTGGGCCCTTCTTCAAGCCATAAAATCAAATTCAAAATACACTTTTAAAAAAAGTGATTTATTGTACTAGTGTGCAGTATACAGTACTAGGGTGCAGTTCGTAATTTTGTGTTTTTCTTTGCTTAGCATTAATTTGTACTAGGGTATGTAGTTTTGTGTTCTTTGCTTTAGCTTTAATTGACAAAGTCTTAATTTTATACTTGGCTTGTATGTGGTATGTAGATTTTTTAAGTTTTCTTTCTGAATAGCAATGGATGGTTTATGAATTTTACTTTTTAAATAAACAAGTGTCTGTTTAATGAGTAGTGTGTTTTTAATTCCTTTAAAGTTTATTGTTACAATTGATTAGTGTGTGTGCAGTAATAGTTCACTTCATTTAAATGGTTTGAGTTTTCAGTATGCTGTAATGTCACAATGTTGCATCCATAACTAATACTGCATCTCCTTTAACAACTCTGGTGATGTCGTGGTGGGGGTGTGGCCAGTGTCATGTTGGCCAAACCCCTATCCTGTTGACCACACCCCCATGTCCCACTTTGCCCTTGTTAAAAGGTGGCAACCCTGATCCAGCCGTGGTGATCCTTGAAGGTGTGTTAAAGGAAGTTTTATTGTTTCGTTCTGGCACCTTTATCCTGAAACTGCTCCTGTGTTTTTGCTACTTTTGGATTGCCAGAATTATTGATACAGTGGAAATCTAGGGAGGCATGAGACAAATTCAAAGCAGTGAGAGGGAAGAGAGTAATTGAGGAAGTGGAATGTTGACTGCAGTTAAAGATTAAATTTAATGTAACTTATAAAGAAAGGCAGCAAATGTCTTGTTTCAACCATATACAATAATTTAAGGGCAGTTGTGTATACGAATAGAACAATGAAGTAAATGTTTTGTTAGTTGCTGGATCTCCTTCTTGACAACATGTCTATGTTGGGCTAATACCGGTCATCATTAATTGTACTAGTATATCAGTGCTTCAACAGGTAGCACACTTGCTTTTGGTGCTGGAAAATCAGAAGGCTGTGGATTCTATTCCCACACCAGGTACTTGGATGCATTTTCTAATATTGACACTTCAGTGCTGCACTTCTGAATGTACCATCCTTCAGATGACATGTTAAACTGACCTCCCATATGTCTGAGTTAATGGTAGTGCAAGCTGGATGTAAAATATCCCTCAGCCATTATAAAGAAGAGTAGGGGGTGCTTTACTGTATTTCCACTTTTCCAATTTTATTTCATTGTTTACACATCTCACACATTATACCACACTGTATACATTATAAGACAATTAATGTAGATCCAGTTTCCTAAGTACATTATGCAGCTTTTCACCCCCATCCTGTCCACCAGAACCAGTTTTATATCACATTATTTTCTCATCATTTTTTTGTTTTATAGCAATTCTTCACATCTTCTTTTCCATAAACACCAAATAGCAATAAATACGATTTTGTGCAATTTTTCAATTTCTTTTTCACTACCATCCTTATATTTCTCACATAGCACCAGCAGTGTTTTTAAATACTTTCCAGTCATAAACATCCTAAAGTAATTCCCACAAATCTTCATTTTTTACAATCCAAAAACATTATTAGGATGTCTCTGTAATATTATAGCAATTCCAGTCTTTCTTCTATCATTTTATATTTCATGTTACTTTTTACTGTCCATTTATCCAACAATAAAAAAGGGTCAAACATTTCTTGCCTTTCCCTTATTGTTTTATTTCATTATTTTTATACATTTCTTTCCTTTCTATATCTACATCATTTATATCAGTTTTCCAGGTCTTTACTTTTCTTTCATTATTCATTCTCTTCTGAGCTTTTTTTCTTTTCCTATTTGTAAGAAGTGTCTATATTATAACAACGAAAGATTATAATTGGGAACGCTCTAATTATCGAAAATGCCAGACCTCGAACTCCCCACTAAATATATATGCCAACTCCAAGATTTCACTACAGTGAGGAAAGGGCAAATATTCCAATCTTCACTGTACTGTGATCTCACAAAAAGCAATTTGAGGTCCGGCAGTTTCGATATTTAGGGCGTTCTAAATTTTAAACTTTCGTTGTTATAATATAGACCCATAATAACTGACTTTATTCCCCCTTCTCTTTTACATTGTAAATTATCCTTATTCTGATTGGATTCAACATTTTTGCAAATAAAAAGAAAAAATATATATTTTCTTAGGGACAACTGGAACACCCTCTACCATTCTACCAACAATCATATTTCTTTTAGAACTTCTATCAGTTGTTCTGTTACTGTTTGTTCCTTCCAAAATACATCCCCTAGAACATCATTCTTATGTCTAGTAAAATAAATTGCTGTTGTTCTTACCACTTCTCTTAAACCCTTACTTTTTACCCATTTAACTGTAATCTTATTGTACCCACAATTTGTTCTTTTTTGAAAAAATGATCTCTTTCATCCAATGTTTGTTCTTGGCTACTGTGATGATAGGAGGTACTGCCAGCCATGCCAGAAGAAGTACGACAGTGGATATATGGCTTGTGCCAGCACAGCTAACTGGAATTTTGTAAATAATTATATGTCATTTGTATATCAAACTGATTTGTACAGATGCTTGTGTTGAAAATGTATTTGTGTTCTTTGCTTTTGCTGCTGGAATGAAAGAAATGTACATGTATTATTGAAACTGAACTGAAAGTATATGTTTTAATAGAGGATACTGGGACAGCAGAGGTTAACCAGCTAGCTTACCTTAACAAAAATAAGGGCAATGTAAATGACCTGTTAAACCATTAAAACATCACCCCACAGTGCTGAGTAGGACCAGAGATGGTGGGTCTGGAAAAAGCCTCTGTTCATTAGCTGAGTAAAAAGAGGGGAAGCCCCAGACACTGCCATAAACATTTAGATGTGTATTGTAGATGTCTATGCTAAACTCCTGTCACAGCTTCAAAGGGGGATACTGTGAGAACCTAGAGTCAGGTGACCAGATAAGGTCATTCTCCAAGGCATCTTGGATATTATATTTTACAGGGAGTAATTTCTGAGCATTGAGTATTCTGTTTTGGAGAACCTGACTAAAAAGACTGCCCATGTATTTCATTATGTCTTAGTCTATTAAGTAAGTTATTAGGGAATAGTAATTCTCCTAGATTCAGTCAGGAATACAGTGAAGCCTAGTTTAGAGATTTTTTTTTTATTTGTATGAGTCTGCCAATCAATGTTATTTTAAGCATTTCCTGTGATATGAACTCTGTGGTTTACTGTAAATATATATTTAGCATTCTCTTGTTTTTTTTTATTATTTATTATTAAATATATTTAAACTTTTTCATTGTGGCTCATCCGTTTTAGAAAAATATTTAAGCTTTGAGAGTATTTGCACATATTTATTTGGTGATAACTCTGGCCACTACTGAAAGCCTTGCCGTTTGGTCAACATTACCATTTGTATTAATATTAACTTCACTCAGCATAACTGGGTACCCTTTTAAGAGCCTTATAATAACTGACTGATGGCAGTGAATCTATCTTATAGTCTGGGCAAAGTTGGTAGAGCAGGTAATCTGTGCCAGCCTTTCCCAGGTGTGTGTGTGTGTGTGTGTGTGTGTGTGTGTGTGTGTGTGTGTGTGTGTGTGTGTGTGTGTGTGTGTGTGTGTGTGTGTGTAAAAATTAAATCTTAAAGAGTGTGTGTGTGTGTCAGGTACTTGGGGTAGGGACACAAAGCACTGGTTTTACAGTGCCAGTGGGGAGCCTTATTGGGTCCCTTGGGAGAGGCAGAAATTCATACCCAGACCCTGGGCTGAGTGTGTGCCCTGTGTGCTCTTAAGGGAAATTGTGCTTGATGCAGAGAGGTCTGCATTTGGAAATACTGAGTGTATCCATTTGTATTCTAAGCTCACATCCTTCTCCATTGTCAGTGGTGAAGATTCAAGCTCCTTGATTACTGGTCCAGCATGGGGACCTCACAGCTAATAAAACCAAATAATTTGTATAGGTTAACACGAATGGGTCCTTTATTTTTTTCCTAATCTTCAATCTACCATCCTCTAATGCTTATCTACATGTCTGTATAACTGCATTCATTATCATTAGTAACAACCACATGCTCAATGGAAAACCCTTGCTTTACCCCTCTTGTGTGTCTTACTTTTTCCCTACCCATCCCACACAAGGATTTTTATAAACGGTATGCATTATCCATAGTATTTTCCCTCTTACTTCATATTCTTTTAAATTAACATTTCCCCATGATCAATGATGCCAAATCCCTTAGTCACATCCCTCAGTTACTTTTTCTTCTTCTTACCCCTCAGCCATACAATAAACTACATCTTTTGTCATCATTAAGATATCATTTCCTCATTTCTATTTAACCCTGTACACCTCTTCTCCCTGTACACCCCTTCTTTTGGTCCTTCTTTCACAATATTCATCACTCTTTACTGAATAATCTTCATAAAGATTTTATAGTCAGTATTTCCCAGTATAATGGTCCCCCAGTTTTTTTTCTTTCCCTTTCCTTATTTCCAGATACATTATAACCCTTTTACAAATCTCTTCTTTTTATACTCTTCATTCAATATTTCTAAGAAAATTTAATTTTCATTATCTGGCATTTCTTTATAAAAACTATACTCTACTCTACCTGAACCAGATGCAGATTCTTCTTTTCCTTCCTTCCTTCCTTCCTTCCATCCTCTAACTCTTTCCTATAGTTTCTTGTTTCCATTTATTTAACTACCTCCTTTGTCATCTTTTTTACTTTTCATACACCCCCTAACTCTTTCTGTATTGTTATCTACATGCATTTCAACTATATTCATATGTTTTCTTGTTTATATCTTAACTGTCCCTTTCATTCTTCATTACATTCACTTTGCTCTTATTACATCTCAATTTCTTACTAAAAATGGAGAAACATCTTCTTTTCTCCCTATCAGATAATATTTGGTCTAAATATTATTTTTCTCCTTTTTCTTTATTATATTTATTTTATATATATTTCTTTTATTCCTCTTCAAGACTTTCCCCCTTTCTCAGTTATTATTTCACAATTGTCTTGTGGCTTACTATATGCCACCTTTTCCTTCTTCCATTGCTCCCTATTTTTAATGCTTTATTTTTAAAATGTTCTTTATACATTGTCCACTACTTTGTCAAGTTTCCATAAAATGGCTCCATCATAATATAGGGTCTATATTATGTCCTTGAAAAAATGAATTCACTGAACTACATCTACATCGAAAATGCAGCAAAGCAAATTGATAATAGTGAAATCACGGTACAGTGAGGGTCAGAAAATTTGCCCTTTCCTCACTGTAGTGCGATCTCGGAGTTGGTATATATAATTAGTAGGGGGTGTGGGAGGTACAGCCCCCCACAAGAGCAAATTCGCTGAACTGCATTTTCGATGTAGATGCAGTTCAGCAAATTCATTTTTCGTGGACATAATACAGACCCCATAATATAATCTTCTAAGAATTGCCCCCTTTCTTTTTTAAGACATTCCATTATTGTAATTTGTCCTGCCAATCCTTTTAATTTTGTCCCTGCTTTTATTATATTTTCATTCTCTCCTATTAATTTCCGTACAACCCTATAATCAGAGAACTTTGCTTCTCTACTTCAATCATTTATTTCTATCATGTCTTCTGAAAACATATAATCCCTTTCTGTTTTAAGTAACCCTCTCTTATGAGTATATTCTCCACCTTTATCTCTTCTTAACCTTCCATTATTTATTACTGGTCTCATCATTTTTGCATCATGATATTTTCCCTTTCTCTTTCTTTTTTAAATTTTAATTAATGTTACTCCTCACCATGTTGGGCATATTGTACTATTGCATAACTTTGAATTTCCTCAAGCAAATTTGCCTTTCTTTTACATTTGTATATGCATACACTGTTGTGTCTTTTCGGCTTTTCCTGGTTAGGGGTCACCACAGCGGAACTCCGGTTCGCTAATGATTGGTAGTTGAGTTTTACGTGCCGAGTTATCAGCCCAGACGTACAACCTTCAACGAAGGTATGCCCATTCACGCATGTCTCCACGCAGAAGACGCTCTAGCTGAGAATCGAACCGGACAGCATCTTCACTATCTTTCTTAAATCACCCACTAACATTCTTCCTGCAACCACCACCAACATCTCATATTTTAATGTCTTCATTTTTAATAATACTGAAACTCCTGACAGGTATCTTTCCTTATAGTTCACAATACTTTTGTTTTCCACATCATCTCAATCTCCATACTGTTCTTTCATCTGTGCATCTTATATCAAGTAAACAAATGATCTCTGCATCTTTTTTCACTCTGTTCAGACACCAACATTTTTCCTAACATCACTCTTCATTCTATTTCTATTCCATGGTGTTATGCTTATATTAACCTTTTTCCTTTTGTTTTGTATTTTAGTCCATTTTTGACCTCCTTTTTCTTCTCCTCACTGTTTCCCCAGTAGAACCTTCGACCTTTTTCACTGACTCAGTAATGTCTTCTATCACTTCTTCCTGTGCATATAATACTCCACACCTGTTTTCCGTTTCCATATTTTTTTCATTACTTATTTTTAATACTTTATCTAGCATATCCTTTTCTGCCTTCACCTTTTAATTCCTCCCCCAACCCCTCCATCCTTTCATCAAACATATTTTTCCATTCTTTCTTGTGTAAAACCTTATTCCTCACCCTTATTTTTACAGCTTTCTGTTTCTTCATTAATTAGTGGACAGTCAAACCAAAAATGCTTGTCACTTCCACATCTCCAACATGGTTTATTATTTTTTTATTGGAATGTCCAATTTTCCCACACTGTCCAAATCTTATTTTTGGAAAATCCTGAAATAAATGTGATTCATGCCCATAGAAACAAAGCATGTGCTTTTGTCTGCCCAGTACTTAACACTCCTTTTTTACCATGCATTGTTATCACATTAGGTATGTGCTGCAACTTATTTTCTGTTTTTAAAGTTATATAGACTTCTCATTCTCCAGTCCATACTTTTCTGCCACCCACAACTTTTTAAATATCATGTATATCTTGACATCCTGACATGAGCATAGAACAAAATATCTCATGTTGTCTATCTCAGGCATTTTGGTAAACATAGTTCTTCCAATGAGCTATAATATTTCTCATTTCACATGCATTAACATTTTTTTCTGCTAGTGCAAATGTCTCAAAGTTATGTCACATAAAGATTCAATTCATGTATGTGTTAATGCCCTAATATCAGAGAAACTGAATGCTAAGCACTAATGACATTGTCTAAAACACAGTACCTGTTTGTTTGCTTTCATACTTTGTTTCCACCTGCACAGCAGGCCTTTTCCTCCAGTTGTCAAAGGCTCCTTACTGTCTCCTCTGCACCTGCATGTCCTTTTCTTTCTGCAGTCTTTCACTGGAACCTGCTGCTGCATAGTTTATTCCTCTAGTAACATGGGCACTCTTAAAACTAGGTACTCTCTTCTCCATCCATATCACTGTTTACAGCATCCTTCATCCTTCTGTCATCTCATCACCAAGTATTATATTGTGTGGTTGATAGCTAACTGGTTGTCTGATAAAACCTATGTGGTTAGATTTTCAGGTGGCACTTCTAATAGCAAAAAAAAGTTATTAGTGGTGTACCACAAGGCTTAGTTTGGGGTCCTCACCTATTAGGCATAAATTTCTCAGACCTTCAGGCTGGCATACTTGGCCTGTGCTTAACTAAGATTTTCAGATGACTGTAAACTAGATTTTGTTATTTGATCTTCAACTGACTCACAATTGCTGCAGCATAAGTTAGACCATGTTAACAACTGGCGCAAAGACAATGGTCTTAAACTACATGTAAATAAATGTAGCACAGTTCATTTTGATACACAATCTCACTTACCATATAGGAGGTGCACCCTTCCTATCAGCAATTTGTTGATAACTTTTACCATTTGACAACCATGTCTCTACAGTAATTTAAAAAGCCTTTTATCTAAGAGCCAATCTAATTTCCAAAGGCATTTCTTCTAGATCCAAATAAATCTTAATTCCACTTTGCTCATATCTTATCAGACCCATTGTTGAATATAATGCACTTTTTGGCATACATTTGTCTAAAAAAATCACACAATTTGACAGACTCATAACTAAAAGAATCAGTGGCCTCAAAAATCTTAGTTATAAGGAGAGACAGGCAGCACTTTCTTTGTACTCAGTCTCTTATAGATTCCTCTGTGGAGATCTGTGTCTAGATTTTCGAAACATGAAAGATCCAACCCTATTTGACATCCTGTTCCTTTCCAGAGCTAATGGTGCCTCAAATACATGGCTAAAGGAAATAAACCTTCAGTAACAGGTAAATAAGACATATTGGCATGATAGGGTCATACCTCAATGTACCCCTCATCTCTGGAATAAATGTCTACTGCAAGTCAAACAGAGTAGCAAGCTTGCCACCTTCAAGGTAAACCTAGACAGCTGGATGGGCAGCCTCAGATTCTCCTCCAGTCTATCTTGTCTTCCCTCCTTGAGGCTACAGGGAACCTTTGTATAGGGTTTTTGTCTAGTTTTGAAATGGTCTGCAGACAGATTGCCTAGTACTTACCTATTGAAAGAATAGTTGTGTAAAATCTTACCATGGCCATAGATGTCCTCCTCTTCTATATGCTGCAGTATTCATAACATAAGGGAGTCCACCTCTGGCTGACTCATATGTCCGGCCATTATCCAAAAGTCTTAATGCTACTGTGAGGTATGTGCAATGCTGCACCATACAATGTGTACATAGGCCATTAAGAGAGGTCAGGTATAAAGCGGACGTCAGCACCCACCTACCTCAGAACTGTATTCCCCCCACCACTGGGCTGAGATTCTAGTTGAGAAGCATAGCAACAGGAAACTAGGCAAGCAACAGGGGGAATGCAGAGTGGAGAAAGCAATACTACAGCATATAGAAGAGAGGGACATCTATGGTTATGATAAGATTTTACTTAACTATTCTCTTTCCTTCTATTCATATGCTGCAGTATTCATAACATAAGGGAGAATGCCAAAACTCAAGCTTGGGAGAGGTTGGGAGGAGGATTAGCCCATGCTTTTTTTCAATAAATCAATGCAGGATTGCTCTTGCAAACCCAGCTCTGGACTTAGAGATGGTGTCAAGCTTGCAGTGTTTAGTGAAAGTATGGACAGAGGACATGTAGCTGTTTCCAGTATGGAGCCAATGTCCAAACCTTTAAAGAATGCCTCAGAGGAAGAAACTGATCTAGTAGAATGGGGCTTCAAAGGGGAAGCAAGGGTTTTACCATTTGACAAATAACAAAAGGAAATGGCTTTAGAAATCCAGTTGGAAATAGTTTGCTTGGAAAATGACTTACCCAGAGCTCTTGGGTGGTAAGAGACAAACAAGCAGTCAGATTGCAAATAAGCTTGGTTTTGTCAAGGTAGTATCTGAGCTGCCTGTGTACAT
This sequence comes from Protopterus annectens, assembly GCF_019279795.1. Taxonomy (NCBI): domain Eukaryota; kingdom Metazoa; phylum Chordata; order Ceratodontiformes; family Protopteridae; genus Protopterus; species Protopterus annectens. Next base: position 1,053,720,471 of record NC_056737.1, on the reverse strand, counting down.
CCAAGGCGTGCAATATTCTCTCACTGTGACACTGAGGAGAAGGAAAACAGGTAAGGAGGTTAATGGACTGATTTAGAGATAACTCACTAACCACTTTGGGCATGAAGGAGGGGTTAGTGCAGAGGGATACCCTATCTCTATGAAAGACAGTGAAGGGAGGATTGGACATCAGGGCATGTAATTCTGAGACCCTTGTAGCAGAGGTAATGGCCACTAACAAAACAGTCTTTCAGGTACAACGCTGCAGGGATGAGGTGCTTGCTGGTTCAAAAGGTCCCAGTGTAATTTTCTCCATCACAAAATTGAGATCCCAAAGAGGAGGTATTGGTTTCATGGTGGTCTGATATGAAGGATGCCTTTAAGGAACAGTTTTACCTCTAACCTAGAGACCAAAGGTGGAGTCATAGGCAGACAAGCAGATATGGCTGAAAGGTGCGCCTTCACAGAAGAACAAGACAACCCAGCCCTCATCAAATCACACAGATAGGATAAGACCACCGGGACATCAGCTAACAAAAGTTGTAGGTCCTTTTTATGACACCAGATGGAAAACCTTTTCCATTTGGAAATGTAGGATTTCCTAGTTGTGGCTTTTCTGGCCTCCTGCAGAGCTTTTAGCATACCCTCAGAAAAAAGGTGCCTGTAAGGAACTAAAACCCTATAACCCACACCATCAGATTCAGAGCTGACAGTTGTGGATGTACTAGGGTCCCTTGTCTTGTGTGAGTAAATCCATCCTCTGGGGTAACTTGTGATGATTGCCCCTGGCTAGGTGCAGGAGAGAACCAGTGCTGCCTTGGCGAAAAGGGAGTCACCAACAAGATGTTTGGCTGATCCTGCTGAATCTTCAGTAGGACCTTCTGTAGAAGAGACAAGGGGGGGGGTGCATACAGAAACATCCTTCCATGAGAAAGACAGAGCATCCAACTTCCACACCAGAGGATGTGGGACCCTGACACAAAATTTTGGAAGTTGTCTGTTCATGGGGAAGGCAAATAGATCTACCTGAGGCATAGCCCAATGATGGATTAGATTCAGAAACACATCCCTGTGCAACATCCATTCATAGGATTGGGTCATGGACCTGCATAAAGATTCTGCCACTGTATTCTGGGCTGAGGGGAGATAAACTGCCTGTAGGGAGATTTGGCTTTGTAAGGCTAATTCCAAGGTGAGTAGAACTAGTCTACATGGAATGTAAGACTTCGTTCCCCCCCCTCCCCGCTTGTTGATGTATCAAAGAGTTGTGGTGCTGTCTGTGAACCACCTCAGTACTCCTGGAACAAGATTGTTTTTGAAGATTTGCAATGCCAAAACCAGTGCTTGCATCTTCTTTACATTGATGTGTTCCTAGGCCTGCTTGGGAGACCAAACATCTCTGAACCTGCAGACTTGGAGAGTTGCACCCCAACCTGTGTCTGACATGTCTGTGAATAACTCTAGGGAAGGAAGGAGTGGTTTCAGTGGTAAGCCAGGGTTTCTGTTTACCTGGTGGACCCACCATTCTAGTTCTCTTTTTAAGCAAGGCAGGAGTGGAATCAGGAACTCTAAAGGATGCAAGTGTTGCAGCCACATAGTTCTTAGATACCATTGCAACTTCCTCATGTGTAATCTTGCTAAAGGTATCATGGGGATAGTGGATGCCAGGTACCCCAAGAGGTGAAGAAAGTCCCTGGCTGTCAAAGACTGGAGAGGAAGAATGCTCTGAAAATAGGAAGTCAGGAACAAAATGTTTTCCATTGGGAGAGATGCTAGCATTTTGTCTGTGCGTATTCTGCATCCTAGAAAAATTTGATCCTGCAAAGAGATGAGGGAAGACTTTTGGAAGTTTATAGTGAACCCTAAATTCTCTAGAGGGGCAATAGTGAAGGAAAGGTTTCCCTGAAGAAGTTCTGGGGACTGAGCCTGAATGAGAAGTTTGTCTAGGTAAGGGAAGATTTGAATTCCCTGCATTCTGGAAAATGAACAGGAGCCAAGCATTCTGTGAAAACCCTTGGTGCTGTGAAGGGACCAAAGGGCAAAGCACAAAACTGAAAATGCGAGGAAGCTACAGCCAGCTCCAAACAATGTTCAAGCCATGCAATGTTTTCTTGGCAAGGTCAACTACCTAGGCAAGTTCATTCCAGACTTGAGCCAACGTTCAGCAGCACTCAGAGAGCTGACACATAAAGATGTATCCTGGTCTTGGTTAGAGCAACACCAAAATGCATTTGATGTTCTAAAGCAGAGAATTGTTGGTCCACCAAATCTCATATTACTATGATGTTCACAAACCAGTTACACTTTCCTGTGATGCTTCAAAGTTTGGTTTTGGTGCAATCATTCTACAAGAGGATCAACCTGTCGCCTATGCATCAAGAACTCTTACCCAACTGAGATGCCCAGACTGAGAAAAACCTTTTGGCAATTGTGTTTGCATGTTTGAAGTTCCATGATTATGTTTATGGTAGACCTACCCAGATTGAAACAGACCACCAAGCATTAGTCACTATCTTGAGAAAGCCTATGCATTCAGCTCCAGACAGACTGGAACGTATGATGCTGAGATTGCAAGAATACAATTTCAGTCTGGTCTACAAGAAAGGCAAACTTCATTTCTTTGCTGATAGCTTATCCAGATCACCCAGAAACACCACAGAACAGTACGAGAATGAGAACCTTGATTCTGAAGTCATAGAAGTGAGAAATTTTTCTTCCACACGTCTTGATGAGTTCAAAGATCACAGAGCACAGTTTCAGTTTTATAAAGGCTCAACCACTTTATCAATCAAGGATGGCCATCAGAGCAATCCAGTTTACCTCAAGAAGTGCAACCCTATTTCCATACAGAGATGAGATTGTATCTGACAATGGTATCATTATGAAAGGTCCAAAAGTAATTGTTCCAAAGTCCTTGCAACCAGAGTACATTACTATCTTGCATTGTGGTCACCCAGGAACCAAATCTACCAAAAGAAGGGCGAGAGGACTAGTATTTTGGCCTTCAGTGTTACAAGACATTGAAAGAGCACTTTCTTTTTGTTCAGTGTGTAACCGTACTAAGCCACATCAACAGAAGGAACCACTTCAGCTTAATCAGATTACGGAACTACCTTGGTCAACAGTAGCCACTGATATCTTCAAGTGGAATGGTCAACATTATTTGCTATTACTAGACTCTTACTCCAAATGATTCAAGTTTGACCTACTTCCCGACCTAGCATCCGGAACTGTCATTACAAAGATAAATTGTCATTTTGTTGTTCATGGTAGTCTGCAGAAAGTTATTTCTGGCAATGGCACACAGTTTACAAGCCAACAGTTCAAAAGATTTGCTGAAGAATGAGAGTTTACCCATGTTACATGTAGTCCAGAGTACCTGCAGTCAAATGGTTTGGCAGAACGTGCAGTGCAAAGTGCAAAACAATTACTTGAGAAGTCAAAACGAGACAATAGTGATGTTTTCCTGAATCTCAGAAATGTTCTTCATGATAAATATCTTGGTTCACCTGCTCAGAGACTTCTGTCGAGACAAACCAGAACCACATTGCCAATCAGTAGTCAATTGTTGGCTTCGTGTGTCAGGAAGAAGAGGTTAGTGAAAGCCAAGCTGTTGAAGATACATTTAACCCGGAAGTCCCACTACGATAAGACCAACCCCTCAATCCATGACGAGTGAGAGAAGTGGTAAGGATGCAAACGTCCAACGGTTATGATCGGATTGGTGTCGTGAAGAATATTGGTCCAGAGCCGAGATCATACATTGTGGAATCAGAAGAAGCAATGTAGGTGGAATCGGAAACATTTGAGACTGGTGTCCGAGCCTATACCACAGCAGATAGCCTGTGAGAAAGACTCTTTATCTGTGAGTGAGTTGTTCCATATTCCAATTCCAGAGGAAGTTCCAGAGGACATTCCCATTTCTGTGACAAATCCAGAAGTTCCTGATATGAGCTGTGCCCCGCAGACTGTCCCTGTTACTAAATTTGGTCCCAACTGTTATGTTACGAGATATGGTCAAATCTCTAAACCCTGTAGCAGATATAAAGCAACTTGGACATGAACATTGTGTTTTGTTTCCACTGTGTATAGTAATGCATGCCTAGCTCAGATATTGTTTTTTCAAAGGGCAATCTTTTTAAGAGGGAGGATGTAGATACGTCTATGTGTATATACCTTTAAGAAACTATCCAAGGGCTTGCACAAGTGTATAAATACTGAGCATGTGCAAGTCAGACTGCCATTTTGTAGTTAGCGGTTGAGATGTAAGCGTGTATGTATATAAGCTCTGTCTGTTAACTAGTTTGTTCGTATTTAATGATGCTGCTATCCATCCTGATGTGTTTCTATGAATTAAAGCATCTGAACGAGACCCCAGGCCTTGTTGTTATATGTGTTAGAGACGAACGAGTGACAGAAAGTACCCAGGAGTCCTGAGTAATCAGTGTCCTAGCAGCAAGAGATAGGCTGAGATGATGAGACAAGGGAGTGGATAGCCCAGGTGCTGGTAGTCATAGACTACATGGCTTGGGTTGGGATTGAAAGGACTGTTTTGAGGCAGGGGTGGAAGAAGCAGACTTAGAAGAGGCTGGATTTCTAGGTCTTACTTTTGGAAGAAAAAGATGGCAGAGAAGACTTTCTAATAAAGGCATTTTTAACTGGATAATTTCTTTGAAACTGTGGGACTTGAGGAACAAGAATGTGTTTAAGATCCTTTAGCTCCTTTCCTTCCTCCTGAAGAGACTCGAAGAGCTCCACTGCTGAAATCCCCCCAAAAAGCTTTGTTATCCAAAGGTGCATACAGCAATTTGGCCTGGAAATCTTCAGGCAGAGGCTGAAGGCTAAGTCAAGGATATCTTCTCAGAACAGACCCAGAAGCAGCTGCCCTAGAAGAGGCATCAGCAGCATCATAACTGCACTTGATGGACTAGTCACCTGTGCAGAGGAATTAAGAACTGATGCTAGTTTTGATTTTGCTGGGGAATCAGGGATGTATGCCAATATTTTCCCGGCATCCGCCAGAAGGGCCAAGGAGTACTTTGCTATGAGGGTCTGATAATTTTTGCACGGAAGGCCAAAGTGGCAGAAGTGTATACCTTCTTTCCCAAATGTTCTATGACCTTACTCTTCTTATCAGAAGATAACAAGGAAGTGGATGGTAGTAGTTTTAAGGCCTTATCCATGGAAACAGAAATGGTAGCCGGATCAGCACCAGAGTCCTCAGGTACCTAATAGAACCTGGAAATAACAAAAGCACTGGAACCACTAAAACATCCATCCCTTTAATTTGCAAGTTAAAACTTTTGCCAAAAGGCTTCTTCAGGCAAACAATATCAACCATTTGATACAAAAAGTATATATATATATATATATATATATATATATAAAACAAAATCCCCCAAGTCACATTATATTCTTGATTAATTACACCTGTTCATGTGAAAACCTAAGCATAGGTTTTAAGGTGATAGCACTATTTAAACCAGGTAGTATATGTGCTTTCATCCTTAATATCCAACGCACCTCTTCATTTTCTGTTAAAAGCTTAATATTCCCACCTTGTAAAGGTATAAAAATCACTTTTAAAATTAGAAATGTAAAACTATGAGTATCTCCTTTGTCCTGTATATGCTTATATAAAGCATTGGTCAGTGATTTTGTTAGTTTCAGTTTTAATCAGTGAAGTTATCTCATTTGAATATGCAAGACATGTGACTTGGTGTCAGAATGGGACCCAAAGTTGAAGCTACTTACAAACCATGAGGCACCCAGTTAGAAGTGGAGAAATATACAGTAGCCAACTTGAAAACCGGTCAGCAGTTATTCAAAGGTTCTTAAACTGGTTTAAATGATTTTTCAGTCGCTGAATAAATGGCGAAGCATTCAAAATGTTCAAAATAATTACTGAATTAAATGAAATGTCTGAAATTACTCCATACTGATAAAAGTATTTGAAATAAATACAAAAGTGTTCAAAATAATTTCCAATGTGTTTAAAATGTATGAAAAGGCTAAAATGACCGCATTTTTTTCAATGTAATACTTTTTTGGATTAACTGAAACTTTTCAAGGTACCCAAAGTATCCAGAATATTTGCAGTGTTTGCAGTGTTAAAATGAAGCCTTTTCAGAGAGAGTGTTGTGCATTTGAGCATAATTACAAGTACCTGGTCTATGCTTATATTTAAATGAATTTTGTTGTTTTGGCAGAGGGATTTCGAAGACCTGGACTGCTGGTGTTTGACAATAATATTGCTGAGAATTGTCAAGTGTTTGAGCAAGAATATATTTTCAAACAGGCTACATTTTTTTGATAAAGATGCCCATACAAAACCATTCATACTTCTTAATATTGCTGGCTCAGAAGCCACTGAGAGGGTATATTCATTTGTGTATGCACCTGCTATGTATGCAGAGGTGGGGGGAACTGCCATATTATGATACAGGTTGAAATGTGGGAAGACCCCGAGTGCTTAAAACATACATTTAGAGAAATGTGTAACCCTCAAATGAATACTACAATTTAAAGGCACATATTTTACAAAAGAAATCAAAAGCTTGATGAAACTATAGCAGCATATATTACCAACTTAAGAAATAAAGCAAAAACATGCAAATTTAATCTGAGAGATGAGTTGATAAAAGACAGGCTTGCGTGTGATGTTAATGATGCAGTGAGAAAGATTTTGCTTTGAGACAGTGATTTAATGTTGAGCAAAGTCACTGAGATTTGTCAAATGTATGAGCTTACAGAAAAGCATACAAATATGCTTATGAATGAGAAAAGCATGTATGCAGTATCTGCCGGTGTGAATGCTGATAGCAACAACATAAAGCTAAGCTTAAAAAAAGAAATATAAACCAAAAGGTGTGCCAAACAACCTTATTGTTAACTGTCGTAATTGTGGAGGCAGTCATGAACCTAAACGAGAAAAAGTGCTTAGCTTTTGGTCAGCAGTGTCATAAATGTAAAAAGTGGAATCATTTCAAAGGGCTTTGCAAGTCTAAAGTGGCACATACTTTTATTAAAAGAGAGCATCTGAAGAAGTAAGTAGATCAGATAGACAGCTATGAATAAACTTTCTATATTGATGGTGATTGATGAAACAGTTAACACAGTAGATTATTGGTTGGCAGCAAAGGATGAAACATTTTGTACTGTGTAAATTAATGAGAAACCTGTAGAGCTTAAAGGAGACACTGGATCCAAGTGCAATTTTATATCAGCACAAATGTTTGCTAAAGTAAGAGCTGGTGAGAAACCTCAGTCAGCAAAGTGTGCAAAACTAGTTGGTTATGGTGATGAAGCGATTCAGACTGACGGGGCAGTAATTCCTTCATGCCATTCTGCTGGGAACAGCTATGACTTGCAGTTTTACGTAGTCAAAAGACGAGTGCAGTCATTGTTAGGCCTCAAAGATAGTTTGAGAATGGGACTGATTTCATTTAATAAATAGGTCCACCATATAAGTCTGAACAGCCACAATAGTTTCTGAATATGTATTGATCCGAGAGATTTAAGCAAAGTGCTTAAATGTCCTCATCATCCGATGCACACAGTAGAAGTAGCCACTGTCATGCCAAATGCCACTATTTTTTCTGTCTTTGATGCAAAAAGTTCCTTTTGGCAAATTTCATTGGATCACAAATCTTCATTGTTAAAAACTTTCAGTGCACCATTTGGTAGATACATATTCTTGAGAATGCCATTGGTATAAATTCTTATTTCAACATGCGATGGAACAAATTTTTTCTGGTTATCCATGTGCTATCATAGTAGATAACATTATTGTAGGGGGCAATGGCGAAGTCAAACATGATAGAAACCTCAAGAAAGTTCTAGACCGTGCTCATGAAGTAAATCTTAAACTGAATCCTCAGAAATGTAAATTCAAACTGACAGAAGTTACTTATGTGGGTCATTTGTTTACCAGTTCTGTATTACAAACAGATCTGTCTAAGAAAGCAGCAATTCTTGAGAGTTAAGTTTCAGAAAATGTCACAGATTTACAATGTTTTCTTGGTGTGGTCAGCTATTTAGGAAAGTTCGTCCCAGACCTGAGTGAGCTTTCAGCACCACTACATGAGATGACACTCAAAAATGTAAACTGGTCCTGGGTAGAACAACACCAAAGAGCATTTGATATTCTGAAGAAAAAAATTGCCAGTCCACCCACATTGAGATATTATGATGTTCATAAACATGCAACTTTTTCATGTGATGTTTCACAATATGGTCTTGGTGCAGCATGTCTTCAAGAAGGCATACCAGTAGCCAAGGCATCCAGAACTTTAACCCAAACTGACATGCAGTATGCACAAATTGAAAAAGATCTTTTGGCAGTAGTGTTCACATGTTCGAAGTTTAATGATTATATTTATGGCAAACCTATTCAAATAAGAACTGATCACCACCTCTAGTCACAATTCTGAAAAAGCAAATACATACAGCCCAGGCACTCTTGCAATGCATGATGTTAAAATTGAAAAACTACAATTTCAATAATGTCTATACAAAAGGCAAATTTCTATACCTTGCTGATGCTTTGGCAAGAGTACCCAGACAAACAACAGAACAGCATGATAATGAGAAAGCAGACTGTGAAGTCGTAGAAGTCAAAATTTTCCTCATCATGTCTTGATAAACTCAGAAATCACACTTCAGACCCAATTCGATAGAAGCTGAAACATTTTATCAGTCAAGGATGGCCAACACAACAACCTAGTTTACTGCTTAACATACAGAAGTATTTTCCTTACAGAGATGAGCTCATGCTGGAAGATGGAATCATCATGAAACATCTTAAAGTGGTAATTCCTTCAGCATTATAACAGGAATATATCTAAGTTTTGCATTGTGGTCACCCAGGTACTGATTTTACCAAAAGAAGAGCAAGAGGCATAGTAATTTGACCTTCTATATCAAAGGATGTAAAGAAGGTAACTCTAGTATATTCCATTTGCAACAGTACTAAATCACACCAACAAAAAAACCCACTTCAGCTAAACTAGATTCCTGAACAACCATGGTCGACGGTTGCTACTGATATTTCGAATGGAATACTCACCATTACTTAGTATTAGTAGACTCTTATTTGAACTGGTTTGGAACTGACCTTCTTCCTTACTTAACATCCAGCACCATCATTACTAAATTGAAGAGACGTTTTTCTGTTCATGGTGGTCCGCACAAAGAAATTTCTGACAATGGTGCACAGTTTACTAGTAAGCAGTTCAAGAAATTTGCTGAATCTTGGGACTTTGTCCATGTTACCAACAGTCCTGAGTATCCATACTCCAATGGATTAGCTGAGCGTGCAGTTCAAAGTGTGAAACATCTGTTGGAGATATCCAAGCGAGATGGTACCGATGTTTTTCTTAACTTACTGAATCTCAGAAACATTCCTCGAGATAATTTGCTTGGTTCACCTGCTCACAGATTGATGTCCAGACAGACTAAAACAACTCTTCAATCAGTAAACAATTATTTATTCCAAATGCAAAGAATAACAGAATGGTCAAGAATCAACTTTTGAAAAGATGTCACTCACAAAAGTTGTACTATGATAAATCCAGAAAATCTCTTAGACCATTAAGACAAGGTGAGACTGTGAGAATGGAAACATCTAAAGGATATGACCGAGTGGGTATTGTCAAAAATCTTTGTGAAGAACCAAGATATCATACAATCTGAAGGAATGGATTTCAGAAGGAATTGAAGACACATACTGCCAGTCTCCAAACCAGTGACGCAGCAGATTGCCTGTGCCAGAGACTCTATTTCCCTACACTTGTTCAAATTCCAGATGGCAGTGTACTTTCTTCATGTAATGCTGATGTAACCCCTGAAGTACCAACTGCAAAAGAATCCTTAGAGTAGTGAAACTACTTATAATGGGAAGAGTAAATTATGCAGATGTTTGACTGGGGAGTGAAAGATAAGTTGAGAGATGCGAGGTAAGGTTGGGAAGGATGGAAAGATTTAGGCAGGTTCCTGACATGGATTTTAGTCATGAATTTAAGTCTTCTAAAATATTCCTAAGTTTTATTCACATTTGTTCATGTTTTATTATTGATCCTTCATCAATTCCCAAATATTTATACACATTCTCTTGCACAAGTTCTTTTATATCACATTTCTGTTCCAAACTGATGTTTTCTTGGTGCTGCAGCTTTCCTGCTTTAAAGGTTGCATTTTCACATTTATCAAGACCAAACATTCTTATATCATCTGAAAAAAATTTGACTACTTGAAGTTGTGCTTTCAGTTCCTCATCTGATGAATTATACAGTTTTAAATCATCTACAAAAAGAAGATGAGAAGACTTTACATGTTGCTGTTTTTTGGGGACCTAATCTGTTAAGTAGACAGCTTAATGGGTAACAGGCAAGACAAAAGAGCAGCGGTGACAGAGTCACCCTGGAATATCCACCTTTGAATTTTTATCCCTGGAATAATAATTTGTCCTTTATCATGGCTTAACTGCAAAGTGGTTTGCCACTGTTTCATGGTCATTGTAATGTATTTGATCAGAGTAGGATGTACCTTATACATTTTTAAGAACTCTTTTATCCATGAATGTGAGATAATGTCAAATGCTTTTTTTGTAGTCTATCTATGCCATACTTAGATTCTTCCCCTTTTTACAGTTTTCCATTATAACTTTAACAACAAATGATCCTTTGTTCCATATGACTTTATTTTATTAGCCTTTTGTTCTATTGCCATGATTGTTTTCTTCTAAATGGCTATAAACTCTGCCGGCATCAATTCCAGTATATAGTTTGTATGTTGTCGGAAGGCAGGTTATTGGTCTATAGTTTTTAGAGTAGTTTTCAAGTTCACTGTTAAGTACTATCATTGTTTTTCCTGTTGTTAGCCAGGCTGGTGTCCGTTTGGGGTGCGCATATAAATAGTTCTTACTCATAGCTAAATCTTCATGTGAAGATATTAATACTTTTAGCCAGAAGTTAGGTACCACATCTGAGCCTGTCATTTTCCAGTTAGGAGCTTTTCTTAACTTTGTTTCAATCTCTGGCCTTTACCTTCATCCCATTTTATGTCATGTACATTTGAACTTCTTATTCTTTCTTTTACTTCTTCTAGCCATTTAGCATCATTGTTATTTTCCACAGGATCTTCATAGATACTTCTCCAAAATGTATCTATTTCTTCTTTTTTTGGTGGTGTTTCCTTTTCCCTTGTTTCACAGTTGTCTATAAAACTTTTTTTTTGGGTCATCAATAATTTTGCTTATTTTGTACTTTTCCTTTATATTTATCTGCATGTCTTCTAAGTTTTTCAGCCTATGCTGATATTTTTGGTTTATTGTTTGCAATAGTGCACGGCAGATCCTGAACTGTTCTAATACCGCACATTGCTTTTATCACATCTTTCTGAGTATTTCTGTTGATCGCTTCCCTCTTATATACTCTTCTAACAGTGACATTTCTTGTTTTAATTGCTTTACAGTTTTCTCTATGCAATATTTCCATGACGGCATTCAATTTCTCCCCTTTCTTTCCCTTACTAGCCTGTGTTTCTGTGGTAGACGTTATCTGTTATTAATTTAGCTGCACAGTAATATAGTCTATTTACTTCTGTTACAACATATGAATCTCTATGGATAGTCCTAATTACTGCAACTCTTCTCTTAGATCATTTTCTTCTAAACTGAGGGCATATTTTTTGTTCTCCGTTTCTGGTGGACATTCTATAAAAGGTTCCACAGCACCTTCCTTTGCCACATTCTCTTCAGTTTCATCCTGTGTCATCCATTGCTCTTTCATATGGGAACTCACTGACCTATCACTCTATGACATTTACTGTGTCAGAATTGCCACAGTTTCCTGTTCCTTCCCTCACTGTGCAACTCAAACTGAACATTTGTACTGTTTTCCTATGGAAGGCTCCAAAGTATTTTCATATGGCAACTGATCAGATGTTTCTCCTTAATTTCGAGATCCATTGCTCTATCCTGCTGTGATGCTATCTGAGTTAAATTTTCTATGCTAAATCCTTCACTTTGCAGGTAATCCATAATCTGTTTTTATTTCTTTAACTTCTCTAGTGCTAGTCCTCTTTTCTGCTTTTCCTTCTTGTTTTCTTATTTTTTGTATTGTAAAATTTTCCATGTCATAGGTTTATAGGTAGGTACTAGGCTATCGGCCCAAAGGCCTAAGTAAGCCTAGCCAACAAGGTTCCCTGGCTTACGCCACCCAAGAAAGTTATTTTCCTGTGCCCTGGTTAAGCAGAGCCACAAAAGTGATCCCGGGGTGTATTTCCTATTTCCCATCCACTTATCAAGATTTTTCTTGAAGAGTGCTAATGAGGAACCTTGCTTGACATAGATGGGTAGCTTGCTCCAGAGTATGGGAAGTCTCTGGGACAGGAATCTATCCCTCCAGCATGTCCTGTTTATTGTGATGACAAGGTTTAGGTCCCTAGAGCGTGTAGCCCGGAGGGATTGGGATTTCTTTAGGTGTAGCATGTCCAACAGCTCTGGGTTTGACATAGCTTTATATGATAGGCAGAGATCACCTCAGAGTAGGCGATATGCTATGGAGTAAAGCTGGAGTTTTTTGAGATGGTCAGGGTAGGGCATCTGTTTGAGGCCAGTAATCCTCTTTGTGAGGTACTTCTGTGGCCTTTCCAGCTGCTGCAGATGTCTTGTGAGGTACATTCCAAAAGGGGCATTGTACTCTATAATGGGTCTAATGAGTGTCGAGTAGAGGGGAACAATGATCTCTTTTTTCCTAGATGAGAACCCTTTTGTGATGAAGTGTGCCACGTAGAAGGATTTCCTGACTACTATGATGATGTGATTATCAAAAGAGAGACTACTGTCCACCTGGGTCCCCAGGTTTCTTATCACACATTCAGAGTTAAGTAGACTGCCGGCTATGTGGTAGTTCATGGGTACAGCGTTTTTACCAAAGGGGATGACAATGCACTTTTTGGCATTGAGCTTGAGGCCATGGCTCTGACATCAAGCATCTGTCTCAGTGAGGCCCTTCTGTAGAATGTCCACATCATTTGGGGACTCAACTATGGTTCCTAGTTTGCAGTCATCTGCGAACTTCGTTAGCCAAAGGCCTTCTGTGTTAGTCTGTACTTCAGAGAAGTAGATACCAAACAGGAGAGGTCCCAGGACTGAACCCTGTGGTACTCCACTTGTCACTGGTTTGAAGTCAGATTTGGAGTCTGCAACTTTTACAGTGTGGGTTCTGTCAGTGAGCCAATTGGCAACCCATCTTGTGATGTAGGGATTTATACCTAGTTTAGTAAGTTTAGCTATAATTCCAGAATGGAGGATGGTGTCAAAAGCCTTGGCAAGGTCAAGATAGGCTGTGTGAACCACCTTACCCTCATCTACAGCTTTGGTGACTGCCTCAAAGAAGTCGATCAGGTTCAGGAGGCATGATCTGCCTTTCACAAACCTGAACTGGGTGGGGTCCAGAGCTTGGAGGTTACCAATGTCTTTTTTTATGAGTTCCATGATGATACGTTCCATGGCCTTACAGACCAGGCTCGTTAGGCTAATAGGGCGACAGTTCCCGGGATCAATGGTGGCTCCCCCTTCGTGGAGTGGGATAACTGTTGCTGTCCGCCATTCAGTGGGTACAAAGCCTGATGTGAGACTATGATTGAACATGGTGCTTAGGTGGGGAGCAAGTTCGTTCTGAAGTTCGTGTAAAACGCAGCCTGGGATGTTGTCCAGTCCCATGGATGCTGTGTTTTTGGCTTTAGAGAGTGCAGCTTTTACCTGCATAGTTGTGATTACAGGGACTCTGCATTCTTCCTGTATAGATATGGGCCCTTTCGGGGGTGAGAGGGGGGTAAAGTTAGCACTGAACCTATCTGCCAGGACGTTGGCAATATCAGTTGGTTCTGTAATTTTCATGCCGTTGTGCTGTAACTCAGAGCAGATCTGGGTGTTGCCATTGAAAGTCTTGACATAGCTATAGAATGCTTTGTGGTTGTCCCTAGAATCAGTGGCGATTTTGTTTTCATAGCTAGCTTTGGGGGGTCTTATAAGGGATTTCAGCTTCTTACTGAGGCTGACCAGGGAACTCCTCCACTCATGGGATTTTACTCTCTTTTGCAACAGTTTCTTCCTCCTGTTGTAGAGTTTTTTTATGGCAGGGGACCACCAGATTGGCTTCCTTTTTTTGGAGGATAGCATGTTGGTTCTGTTTGGGATAGCACGATCTATGCACTCGTGTAAGTACTTATAGAGTGCATCTGTGTAGGATTCAGCAGTCGTAACTGTATTGTCCATCTGCATGGGTGTCATGAAGTTCACCACTTCTGTCTTAAGAAGCATGAAGTTGGCTTTGGATAAATATTTTACCGTGATTTCCTTAATGGGGGGAGGGGAGGGATGTGGATATCTAGGGTGATTAGCTTATGGTCGGATCTGACCAACAAGGAGTTGACTTCGGGTGTGGAACACTGGTTACTCATGTTGGTAATGACTAGGTCTAGGATATTATTGCCCTGGTGGGAGTGTGGATAAGTTGATCCAGGGCATTGGAATTTATGAATTCCAGAACGCGTTGAGTGAAGGAGTTGGTACATGAGTAGTTTTCCCAGTTAATAGTGGGGTAGTTGAAATTGCCCATTATTAGGGTCTTTGGTTGAACCCTAATATTTTCCAGTATATCAAGAAAAGAGAAGTGGGAATCCTGGGGCATGGTGAGGGATCTGTAGCAAGCTAAAATTTGGATTGTAGTTTTGCCCAGAGTTAGTTGCACTTGGATAACCTCGGATGCATTATGCTGAGCAACTAGCCCAGAGGTGTGGATATACTTAATGAATATGGACACACCTCCACCTTTGGTGTTCTGGTCCAGGTCGGGTGGCTGAAAAGTGTGGTATGAGTTATAGCCTGGTAATGCAGGGGTGCTCTCTAGACCCTTGAACCAGGTTTCAGTCACTGCACAGATATCAATGTTCTCCATTTTAAGGAGTGCCTTGAGGGAGTGCATTTTCAGATTTAGAAGTCTAGCATTAAGTAGCATTACCCTCAGTTTTTGCTTGCCTGTTCCTGTTATGGTGGTGAATTTGTCATTTGAACCTTGCCTAAAAAAGGCACTATAGAGGCAGCAAGAGCCTTAGCCAGTATCTGGAATCCCAGAGGTGACAGGTGCAGGCCATCTCTGGCAAAGCATCGTGGTCTGTCGACCATGTCATCTCAGGCAGACAGACACTGGATCCCCTTAGAATGACACTAGAAGCTTAGCCAATTGTTGAAGTCAATTATTTTGTCCTTGTACTGCGGTATCATTCTGGGTGATGGCAGGATGCTACTCAGGGATAGGGTCATACCTGCCTGGGCTACAAGATCAGAGAGCTCTTCCATGTTTCTTTTCATGTAGTCCAGGGTGGTACATCTCAGGTCATTCACACCAACATGGACAATGACAGAGTCATATTTTTACATGTTGTGGAGTGACCTGAGTGCGTGGGTTATGTGGCGGATCCTGGCACCCAACAGGCAGCTAACAGTAACCTTCTCCTTGTTTAGCCTGGTGAGTGGAACACCAGTGTGCCTGACTATAGAGTCACCTATGACTAGTGTGTTGGGTACGGTGTTTTGCCTTATGCGCTGTGGGTGAGTGGCACACTGTGTCTGTGGGCTATGTGTCATTTGGGTTGTGTTGGGGGGGGGTGGAGGTTGCTTGCTTTTCTGCTTCAGAGGTTTCTGTTGCTTGAGCAGATTATTATTGAGAGCCTCCATGAATGTTTTTTTGTTTCTATTTTGGTGGTGTAAGTTTAGTGGGACTATGTGATGAGTGTAGTGTGGTGTAAGTGTTTACCTTCTTCTCTTGACTGTCAAGTTCAGTCTTGGTTGGAGAGAACTTTACCTCCAGTTTGGCTATATAAGTGCATCTCTCACAGGTTGTGGTGTTGGGTGGGAGGAGGAGAGGGTTGTCTGTGTACATGAGGCAATTGCTACATTGCTCCAAGATGCCCAGATTCATCAGATAGACAGGAGAGAACATTGGGAGCTGACCCTTGGATATGCCTGAATAAAAACTGCTTTCCTCTAGACAAGTGAGGAAAGTGAGTGTAAGAGCTGTTTTTCCTCTACGCAAGTGAGGAAAGTAAGTACGAAAACTGTTTTCCTCTAGGTAAAGAGGAAGGTTGAGTGCTGTAGTAATTTGTAGCTTATTTAGTGCTAACAAGTTTTGAACAAGTGCTGAGCATGAATAAGCAAATTCAAGTGCTAAAACTAAGAATCTGTACCTGGATCTTGTGGTAGATAGGCTACCTAGTGCTTATCACTCCCCATTAAGCTAGAATGCTTCCCTCCAACACAGAAAGGCTTGGGGGGCTCAGAAGCTTACAAACAGTCCTGGATACAGCAAATCTGTATCTGGACTAGACTGGTTATAGGAAAGGTGGGAAACAAGTGCAAACGTGGGCTTTTAAACCAGAAAGTTGAAAGAGATGGAAAAACTGCCCAAACGGCCAATAAACTACAATTTCTGGGCAAGAAACCACTCTTGTAGTAGATAGGCTACCTAGTGCGTACCACTCCCACTGATAAGCTAGAAGGCTTCCTTCCAACACAGAAAGGCTTGGGGGGCTCAAAAGCTTACAAGTAGTCCTGGATACAGCAATTCCGTGTCTGGACTAGACTAGTTACAGGAAAGATGGGAAACAAGTGCAAATGCAGGCTTTTAAACCAGTAAGTTGAAAGAGATGGAAAAACTGCCAAACAGCCAATAAACTACAATTTCTGGGCCAGAAACCACTCTTGTGTTAGATAAGCTTCCTAGTGCTTTCCACTCCCACTGATAAGCTAGAAGGCTTCCCTCCAACACAGAAAGGCTTGGGGAGCTCAGAAGCTTACAAACAGTCCTGGATACAGAAAATATGTATCTGGACTAGACTAGTTACAGATGCCTTTGTCTGTATTTCTCTTCAAATATATTTGGTGCTGCTCTTTTTGTATTGATTAGTTTTGC